>NW_019154107.1:11513633-11630766 GCF_002288905.1 Enhydra lutris kenyoni | reverse complement strand
GCACTGGGTGTGGTACAAAAACAATGAATACTGTTATGCTGAAAATAAATTTAAAAAATGATTTAAAAAAAGAAAAGACAGATAAGGAATATTTTTAACAGTTTTAACCACCTTAATGCATACCGGTTTAATTTTTTTGGAAAAAAAATACTATTTATAAAAATTGGTTATTGGTTTTAGGACATGAATAAACAACACACTAGAGAAATATAGGTAGATAATAATATTATTAAATGTAACTAAACCAAAGGAACATAAATTGTAACAATGATACTTAATTTGTGCCTCTGAAAGATTTTTTAAAAATAGTAATGCTATTATTTGGGTGAATCATTTGTGGGATTAAAACAGCTATATTTTTCTGGCGATTGGTCTGTGTGTACCAAAGCTTTAAGTGTGAGCTAATGATTCAAGTTCTAGGACTTTGAAAGAATCAAAGATTTAAACCAAGATTTATGTAGAAGTATGTTCATTATAGTGCTACTTGTAATACCAAAATACTGAAAACAGCATAATGAACATATAAATTCATCTAATAAATTATTTATATGATATACACTACATTAAGATCACATTTTTGAAGAGAATTAAATAGAGTAAAAAGTTCAGAATGGCTAAAGTCAAAAACAGAAGAAATAACAAATGTTGGGAAGAAGATGTGGAGAAAAAAGAACCCTAATGCACTGTTGGTGGGAATTCAATTTCATGCAGCCATGGTGGAAAACAGTATGGAGGTTCCTTAAAAATTTAAAAACAGAATTACCATAAGATCTGGTAATACCACTACTGGGTGTTAATCCAAAGAAAATGAAAACATTAATTCAAAAAAGATATGGAAGCGGCCCAAGTGTCTAACAGCAGATGAATAGATAAAAAAGAGACAGTATATGATCTCACTCATATGTGGAGTTTAAGAAAGAAAATAAATGAACACATGGGAAGGGGGAAAAGAAGAAAAGAGAGAGGGAAACAAACCAAAAGAGACTATTAATGACAGAGAACAAGTTGAGGGTTGATGGAGAGAGATGGGTGGGGTATGGGCTAGATGGGTGATGGGGATTAAAGAAGACAGTTGTGATGAGCCCTGGGTGTTGTATGTAAGTGATGAATCACTAAATTCTACTCCAGAAACCAATATTGTATGTTAACGAACTAAAATTTAATAAAAAAGATAAGATGGGGTGCCTTGGTGGCTCAATCTGTTAAGCTTCCAACTCTTTGTTTTGGCACAGGTCATGATCTCAAGGTCATGAGATTAATCCCCATATCGAACTCCATGCTCAGTGCATGGAGTCTGCTTGAGACTCTCTCTGCCTCTGGGGTACCTGGGTGGCTCAGTCAGTTAAGCACATGGCTCTTGATTTAGGCTCCGGTAATGATCTCAGGATCCTGGGATTGAGCCCCACGTAGGGTTCTTCACTGGGCAGGGAGTCTGCTTAGGGATTTCTCTCCCTCTCCCTCTGCCCCTCTCTCCATTTGTTTGTTCTCTCTCTCCCCCGCTCCCTCCCTCAAAAAATAAATATTTAAAAAAAGACTCTCTCTCCCTCTGCCCCACTCCCTGTGCACTCTCTCTCTTTAAAATAAATAAATAAATCTCTGTAAAGAAGAGACGTGGTATTTATTTATAATGGATTATTACTCAGGGATAAGAAAAGAATGAAATCTTGCCATTTGCAGTACCATGGATGGGCCTAGAAGGTATTGTTCTAAGTGAAACAAGTCAGAGAAGACAAACGTCATATGATTTCACTCATAAGAAGAATTTAAAAAAAAACAAAACAAATGAGCAAAGAAAAAAGAGATAAATGAAAGACCAGACTCTTAAATACAGAGAACAAACTGGTGGTTGCTAGAGGGAAGTGGGTGGGGAGACAGGTGAAACAGATAAAGTGCATTAAGAGTACACTTACAGGAATTAAGACTACAATTAAAAGCACCAAGAAATATATAGAATTATTTAATCATTATATTGTACACTTAAAACTAATGTAACACTGTGTTAATTGTATTCAAATTTTAAAAAATAAAATTTTTAAAAATTAAAAAATAAATGGAGTGTAAGGACCTATTTAGCCAGAGCGCTTCCATCCGTTAAACAATAAACTTGTTGTTTAACCCTTAAACTGTCCCTGCTCCCCTTCCCCCAGGGGACTTACTTAAAAACAAGTCCCAGAAACCAGCGCCAGATAACAAAGCCCAATACAAGGGTGGGTCAGGCCAGGTGGAGAGATCCGATCAGTGGGGGTGCATACTGTCTCCCTAGCTACCAGGAGTATGGGTCCCGCCCTCTGTGCACCTTTTGGGTGCCAATTCTGACCAAGGTGATAGGCTAATTCAAATATCTACTAGGTAAATTGTAATTCAGTTGGTCACTTATGTATGACCTAGTGACTGTGCAGCTTTCTCCGTGTGTTACAATCTCATTGGCCACCTGTGCATGGCCAGGCCCAACCACATGGCCTTTGCCCTTAAAAGCTAGTCTGTGAAGCAGAGAAAGGTCGCCCTCTCTGTAAGTGGCACGGCCCCAAATTTTCCGTCTGATTCTTGATGCTTGGCACGGAATAAAGCTTTGTTTGACCTTTGCTTTATATCAGTCTTGCTCCTTTAATCACGGACCCATTATTGCGGGACCTAACAGGAGTAAAATGTGTCAACACTGTACTATCAGATATGATCCTGAGATTACAATATAGTATCTATAATATAAACCCAATTTCTGTAAGAAAAATATTTTGTGGGGCGCCTGGGTGGCTCAGTGGGTTAAAGCCTCTGCCTTCGGCTCAGGTCATGATCCCAGGGTTCTGGGATTGAGCCCTGCATAGGGCTCTCTGCTCAGCAGGGAGCCTGCCTCCCCGCCTCTCTCTGCCTGCCTCTCTGCCTACTTGTGATCTCTGTCAAATAAATAAATAAAATCTTAAGAAAAAAAGAAAAATATTTTGTTTGTACCTAAGAAAAATCTGTGAAAATAGCTAGATATCAAAATGTTAATGATTAACTCTAACTGGTGGGGCTACAGGAGTTTTTATTCTCTGTTTCATTCAATTGTACCTATCCCAAATTTTCTTCAAATAATATATTTACATTTATAATATGAACAACATTTTTTCAATTCAGAGAATTTCTACTGTGTTCACTTTTTCCAGAAACATTCTTATTTCAACACTTTTCTTACTTCCAACCCACCTTTTACTTCATGCCCTACTTTATTTGGCTGTGTTTCTTACAGATTATATTAAGGTACACTGGAGTCTACCTTCTTTTCAGTTGTGAGCTGCTTATGTGTAAAGACTGCAAATTCCATGTCTTATATTCTATCACTTCAAGTATAAACTGTATATACTTAGTGAATACAGCATGAATGTATGACGATTAAAAGTATAGGAACTACAGGAGATCATTCAGATACCAAATAAACCAAACAAATGGATTTGTTCTTTATGGGTAAAATGAGTCACCCTGAGGAAAACTTTATCACCCGTGGATCCAGGAAGAATGGGTTATCCCTTCATTTACATTCCCATAACACCTGGCATATTCTGTTTTATCAAGATTCACACATTAGTTTTGTGACTGTCTTTCTCGAGACTGATTTCTCATCTATCTTATATATCCTCATATGTGCAGCATCTAGGGATGTTTGCCCCTCATAGGTTCTTGGTAAATGTTTTTGTTTTGGGGGCACCCATGTGGCTGAGTGGGTTAAGCATCTGCCTTTGGCTCAGGTCATGATCCCGGGGTCCTGGGATTGAGCCCCACACCAGGCTCCTGGTTCAGCAGGGCGTCTGCTTTTTCTTCTTCTTCTGTCTCTCACCCTGCCCACACACACACTCTTTCTCTCTCTCAAATGAATAAATAAAATGTTTTTTAAAAATGGCTTTGTTTTTAAGCCACTTTACTGAGGTTGATAAAAAGCTGTATACATTTAATGTATACAACTTGATGAGTTTGGACATACTATATACCCTTAAAACCACTGCCATAATTTATTCCATAAACATATCTATCACCTGCAAAACTTTCTTCCTGCCTTATTATTATTATTGATAAGAACACTTCCACAAAATCTACTCCCTCAGTAAATGTTTAAGTGTATAACACAGTACTGTTTGCTATAGGCTCTATGCTGTACTGTAGCTCTAGAACGTATTCATCTTGTTGAACTGAAACTCTATACCCTTTGACTAATATGTCCCCTTTATCGCCTTCTCCCAGCACCTGGTAACCACCGCTCTGCTGTCTGATACCATGGGTTTGACTATTTTAGATTCCTTGTTTAAGTGGAATCAAATACTGTCTGGCTCATTTCACTTAGCTTAATGTCCTCTGAGTTGATCCATGTTGTTACAAAGGGCAGAATTTCCTTCTTTCTAAGGCTGAAAGATATTCTATTGTATGTATATACCACATTTTCTGTATTCATTCAGCTGTTGATAGACATTTAGGTTGCTTCCTTGTTTTGGATGTTGTGAAGAGTGCTGCAGTGATTATAGGGATGCAAGTATCTCTTTGAGATCCTAATTTCAATTTCTTTGGATATATACCCAAAACTAGGATTGCTTGATCATTTAATTTTTTTTTAATTTTTAAATGATTTATTTATTTATTTGAGAGAGAGAGAGAGAGAGAGAGAGAGAGAGAGCATGAGAGGAGAGAGAGATCAGCGGGAGAAGCAGACTCCCCACTGAGCAGGGAGTCCCATGTGGGACTCGATCCCAGGACTCCAGGATCATGACCTGAGCCGAAGGCAGTTGCTTAACCAACTGAGCCACCCAGGCACCCTAATCATTTAATTTTTTAAAAAGATTTTATTTATTTGTCAGAGAGAGAGAAAGAACAAGCAGGGGGAGCAGCAGGCAGAGGGAGAAGCAGGCTCCTTGCCAAGCAAGGAGCCCCATGTGGGACTCGATCCCAAAACCCCGGGATCATGACCTGAGCCAAAGGCAGATGCCTAACTAACTAAGTCACCCTGGTGTCCCTATTTTTAATTTTTTTGAGGAAACTCCATACTGTTTTCCATAGTGGCTACACCAGTTTACATTCCTACCAATGTGCACAGGTTCACATTTTCATCCTTGTCAACACTTTTTTTTAAATATTATATTGATCCTAACATGTGAGGTGATGTCTCACTGCAGTAAATGCTTTTTAAAGGAATGAACAGATTTAACCATGAAAAGAACAATGTGGAAAATGGGAGTAGTATTACAGCACAGTGGAAATGATGGGGCTTTAAGATTTGAATCTGTTCTCTTTTGGCAAATGAGTCATGGGACCTTGTAGAAGTCATTCCTCTTCTTCCATGTTAAAGGTGGAATTCAGATTAGACAAACTAGAATCCTAACAATACACTTAATATCACTGACTATTAAGATGGACTCAGGATTTACAGTCAGATATTTCAATTTCTTTTTAAGTTTTTCTTACTGTTGGTAGATTTTTTTCCCTAGTCTTGGAACCCATACATTTCATCTATCCAACCTGTAGCAAACGAAACTGATATTTCACAAAGGAAATAGCAAAGTGATCAGATATGTAGTTCTTAAATACTGAAGGAGTGAGGCTGGAGGGGATGCAAATATATACAGACTTAGTAAAGATACTCTGCAAGCTCATCAGCTCTTTAGGGAAGTACTGCAGAAAGTACGTTCTTTCCAAAGATACAGAAAAACATGTTTATCCAGTAATGCCTAACTGAAAATAAAAGTTTTATTGTTAAATGTAACTTTCAGGACTATCCCCATATCAGAAAGAATCAACATTGTCTCAAGGTAAAGTGCATTGCGTAACAAGCTCTCACATTATTGAGTATTTTTCCCTCCCCGCCATCCCAGTGAAATGTCAAGGATACATTGGCTGAAGTTTTCCACAGTCCAGATGTCCTTGAAAATCTCATCTGTGCCTGACTGCAGAGAGCCAACCGATGCAAAGCAAACAATGACTGAAGTTCACGACATTACTGAAAGCGTCCGAAATTCGAGCGATCTCTGTTTCAGTAAGATTTTCCTCTATCAAGACATGTGTTTTTCCAAAAATTATCTGATTCAAGAGAGGAAATAGCGTCCTAGATGTCTAGATGGTAGGTGAGGATATTCTAATTCTTTGGCTCAATCTAGTCTTCTGCTTAGTCAGACCAAGTCCCTAACATAACCTCTATTAAAATTACATGTTTGGGTGCCTGGATGGCTCAGTGGGTTAAGCCTCTGCCTTTGGCTCAGGTCATGGTCTCAGGGTCCTGGGATAGAGCCCCACATCGGGGTCTCTGCTCAGCAGAGAGCCTGCTTCCCCCTCTCTCTCAGCCTGCCTCTCTGCCTACTTGTGATCTTTCTCTGTCAAATAAACAAATAAAATCTTTAAAAAAATAAAAATAAAATTACATGTTAAACTTTAAAAATGACATTACAAGTTTTTGTTGGCAGAAGTCTTATAGGTGATAAGAAATGGATACTATTTGAAAATATCATTACTTTCTATAAAATAAAATGCAACTTCCCCTTTTTTAGGAAAGGAAATTGAATTTTTTTAAAGTTAAAATGAGGCAAAGAGAGGATTTCCATATATTCGTATGTAAAAATATGTAAATACACTAAAGAATAGGATCTGCCCTTGACCTTTGTTAACCTCTATCATCTTTTCCATTGCTGCTATCTGTGTATACTCATGTAACTGTATACCTACAGTCATTCCTTGACTACAAAGTTTCATGACACTGTTTCGCCCCTTTTTAATAATATATTTCTGAAACTAATAATACACTGTATGTTAATTAATTGAATTTAAGTAAAAAGTAGATTTTTAATACTTATTTCCCCCTTTGAGTATGTATATTTGTCTCTGTCTCCTAGAGTTTTTCTTCTCTTTTCCTACCTCCCATTTCTATCTTTCTCCTTTATTCGATCATAATATAAATCAGACAAATGATGGCCTATGGGCCAAATACAGCCCACTGCTTGCTTTTTGTAAATACAGTTTTATTGGAACAGCACTATTCCAAGTTTGTTTATACACTGTCTAGGTTTGTGAGTGTACGACAAAGAGTTGAGGATTTGCGACAGATACTATACAATACAGCCTGTAAAACCTGAAATATTTACTCTTTACTCCTTTACAGAATAAGTTTAACAACTTGTTATGTAGGTGGTAAGTCTATCTTTCAAGTGTCTTTGTTGTTGGATGTAATGCATAGCTGTGGGCATCAGAGAAGTTTCCAAAGAGAAGCTTCCTCCCAGTATTTCCTAAAAGGAACAACTGTTTCCATATGGTGGAAGAAGTTGCCCTAAGCCAATTCCTTGGAAGTCCCTGGTGAGATATCTGAGAGTTGTGTTCGTTCTTATAAGAGGCTTATTCCATCAACTAAATTGCAAGTGGCGTGAGAGCTGGATCTCTCTGCTGTTGTTTACCTTCCATTATCTCTGTACCCAGCAGCCTAGCAGTAGTACCATTGTTAGAATGAGACAGGAAGAGACCCTGACTTATTTCCTGTACTACGGTCCTCTACCAACTCCGCCCCTACCTAAGGGTGAGAGGGTTACTTGGAACTCAGGTCTCTTCCAACTCATTCTAGAACATACTTCAGCTTCCAAGGTGTGTGCAAGTCTTTTTCTTGGTTCTATGCTTTTGAGGGTGGACACTCTACTGGTGGGTGCAGCCCTGGGTCTGAGAATTGGTTAAGGAGCAGCTGTTTGCAGAGGAGATAGGTGGATGAAAGTTGGACATGTGGGTTGAGTGTGCAAGTGTCCAGTATGTGACCCCTTTTAGAACAGAGTCAAGGTGAGGGGAAGTAAAGGGCGTCATACTGGAGACCAGCCCTCTTTTTTTTTATTGTTGCAATATAATATTTATTCTTTTTTCAATTCAAGTATAATTAACATACAGCGTTATATTAGTTTCAAGTGTACAATATGATTCAACAATTCTATACATTTCTTAGTGCTCATCTAGATAAGTGTACTCTTTATCCCTTTATCTATTTTGCCCTTCCTCCCACCCACCTCCGCTCTGTCAAACACGAGTTTGTTTTCTGTATTTAAGAGTCTGGTTTTTGTCTCTTTTTTTCTTTGTTGCTCATTTGTTTTGTTTCTTAAATTCCACATATGAGTGAAATCGTATGAGACCAGCCCTTTCTTTATTGCTCAAGAAAGAAGGACAGAAGATACACTATTTCTCTGCTGACCTGATATACGACCTTATCTGGGACCCACAAATTTTAGATTCCACTTGGCCTAGCAGACTGCTTTATTTAATCAAGGCAATAAAAATAAATTTGTCAATTGTTTTATAATTTGAAAGCAATAGAATGTTCTAAAGCTATTATAATCATATTTATTATATGATTTTACATAATAACTAAGGATTTTTTTAGCTGCTGCAAAAATACTTGTTACTATATTTATTATCTAATTCATTTATTACTTGTGTGTTTATATAATAAATACATAATATGTTATAAATCTAGATAACTGAGTGCAACGAATACCAGACTTTTGTTTCCATCAGAATTAATGAAAGTGCTAATTTAGAATGCTATTGGAAATAAGTTAAGAGTCTTGGCACCTACATCAGATGCCTAAATACCAAAAATTTATTTTTTCTGTTGCATGGCACCTGGCATTAGCTGAACTATTCTCCTATTTAGGTTTTATGTCTGTTGACACTGGAACCGCCCAGAGGCTTACACTTACATTCAGTTGCTTCTCTGACTCAGCAGTGGCTCTAGTTGGATTCTTTTTTCTCTTTTTTTCCCCCACAGGAGAGATAAAGGTCTTTGGAGGCATTTCCTGGGAAAACATGAATCTAACATAGCTTTGGGTAGAAACCCTATCCCCAAAGGACAACCAATACTCCCCCAGGATGCACATCCATACCTGGGCTTCTTCCAGATTGAAGTCTGAGGGAAGTCTGAGGGCTTTCCCACATGTCTACCATGGCTGAGTGGCAATCAAGATCGTTTTTGTGCTGTAAGTTTTTTTTTTAATAGTTTCCAACATAGGCATGTGATCACTTGTGATCATAAGTAGTCTATCCATATGCTACTTTTGACAACATTTCACCTTTGGTAAATTAACTCTTCCAGAGCACATGGGGCCTTTCTCTTCAAGTGTGATATGTGACCACTGGGGTACTGTCTACACACAGAACTCCAAAGTTTCATGAACAAGTTATCTGATTTTGTTTCAAAGCATAACTTCGGCACTTCAGCAAGCTTGCAAAAGAGGAACATTTATAGAGAAAGCAATCTTATTTATACTAATTTTCTGAGTGGTAATGTTACCCAGGTGGCTCAAGAGAATTAAGGCACCTCCCTAAATGTTCAACTTACTAGTAGCAAGTACCTGAGAAACTGGAGAGTAAAGAGCCCAACATCAGTTAAGTCAGAAAAATCTGCAGCAAATCATACATCCTTGCTTATGTAAGTCCTACGAGTCTGATAAATCTTTATGTTCAGAGAACTTACAGCTTAGAGCATGAAGAGAATGACTTATAACTTAGATATTTGGTTTTTAAGCATTAGGTTTAATAGACTGAATTGTTTAGTCCTGACAAATCAAAAGCATTAGATGACAGGTTCATATCCTGTCCTTCAGATCTGGAATGATTCCCTAATTATGCCTCTTGCCCTACAGTTGTACATAACAGCTATCATCTCAACTGTTGCTAATGTAGCATTGGCACTGCAAAAAAATAAAATAAAAAACCCACCTCCTAGGGGTGCCTGGGTGGCTCAGTCGGTTAAGTGTCTGACTCAATTTTGTCTCAGGTCATGATCTCAGGGTCATATAATCAAACCCTGTGTTGGGCCCCCAGCACAGCAAGGAATTTGCTTGGGATTCTCTCTTCTTCTCCTTCTGTCCCTCCCCTCTCCATGCTCTATCTCTCTAAAATAAATGGATAAATCTTAAAAAAAAAAAAAACCCACCTCCTGTGTTGTTCAAAGTGGGACCATTATACTGAAGTTTTGCTAATTCTATGAAAAACTTGCTTCATATTTAAATAGGACTACCTTCATAAAAGAAGCGTGAAACCACAAGAAAATAATAAAATTATAGAACTAATAAACTAATAAAAACTAATAAAAAGTAGTTCTTCCTAGGAAAGGGAAAAGTGGGACCTGGCTGAACCTGGGACAAAGTGGGGGGGAATACATTTTGCTATATCTTTCAAAAATATTTTTCGTTTTAGACTTGATTATATTATATATTCAAAAACAAAATTCAAAAATTAAATAAGGAAAAGTAGCTGATCCAATAGAAAACTGGGCAAAAGTCTTGGACAGATATTTTACAAAAAAAAATGATCTCCAAATGGCTGATAAAGATTTTAAAAAGGTACAGAACTCAATCCATCATTAGGGAAACACAAATTAAAATCAAAATAAGGTGCCACATATCAAGTAGAGTAGTAAAAAAAAAAAAAGACAGAAAAGAAAAGAACATGTTTGTGAGGATGTAGAGCAACTAGAATTCTCATACCAGTCAATGGGAATGTGAAATTGTTTAACCATTTTATAAAAGTGGCAGGATCTCCTAAAGTGAATATATGCATACCCAGTGATCCAGAAATTCTGTGTGTGTGCCAAAGGCATGTACTAGAATGATCACAGAAGCACTGTATGTAACTGCGGCAAACTTTAGAAACCACACAAATACTAAACTACAGTTAAGCTGATAAATATCCATATAATGGAATGCCTTAGGTTAATGAGAATGCACTCTACAACTACGTACAGCAAAAGAGACTGAATCTCAAACAAAATAATGAAATACAAACAAAATAATCTAGATATAGAATATACTTGATAGATTTGATTTATGTAAACTGAAAAAGCAAAACCCCCCAAAATAACCTTATACAGCTAAAAGCAAGGATGGCGCTTCCCACTTTGGTGGGAATGATGTGCAAAATGGTTCCACAACTGTGCCGTGCCGGTGAATATGCATCAAGTTTTGATGTGGGTGCTTTCTTATCCCTAAATTATTTGTAAAAATATACAGAGGCACGTTAGAACTGTGTGATCCAGGATGTAAAGTGTTACTTCAGCTTTAGCGGAGTGAATTTGTCAAAGCAATGCACAGTATTCCAAAGCCGTAGAACATACAGTTACAGAATGTGACAAATATTACTTTCTGTTTGGAGCATTGACTATAATTCAAGATCCAGTCAGAGCTCAACGAGCTGTGAGTGAGATTTCACAGGATTGTGGCAAAGCTGCCTCTGGAAGCCCATAAGCATAAATCCACAGGTTTATTGCTCAATAAGTGCCTCCTTTATCACACACTGAAATGATCCCTGTTAGGCTGCTTTTGAAAAGTAAACTTTAAAAAGGAGAAGGGGGGGATGCCAAAATCAAGTCATCAACTGCTAAAAGGTCAGAACTTTGAAGCTGATGGTGCTGTTAAGTGGAAGAGCCTCCTGAGAAAGAGAACTTAAGCCCTAACCTTGATGAGTCTTGGACTAGCATCCAAGACCACCTGAAGATGTCTGAATTACTGGGAGAGACACTGCGGCTCATGAACTAGATGCCTGAGAGCTTTACTCATGCCTTAGCGTGCCCAGGAAGAAATAATGGCTTGTCTCCTCCGTATGTATCATGTTCAGCCAACCACACCAAAAGCAAGAGGGAAGCTGGCAGGTTCACTGCATATGCTGTTCTCACTTTCATTGTTTTGATCATTGTGTTTTCCAAAGAAGCAGCAGTTGGGGCAGAAATGTTGATAGAAATAGGATTAAGTGGTCTGGGCTTTGCCAGGATTGGAAAACAATACCATGCAGTGCCAATATGTTAGTCACTTGTTACATGTGCCTATTTTCATGTAAATAAAATAAATAAATTCATATTCTCAGTAGCACTAGCCACACATTGGTTACCAAACTGGTTATCTCTGACTACAGAATATTTTCATCTTGCAGAAAGTTCTACTTGACAGCACAACCTTAGGCCAGAGGTCAGAAAACCAAGTCCCATGGGCTAAATCCAGCCAGGAGCGTTTGTAAATAATATTTTATTGGAACATTCATTAATGTGTTGTCTCTGGTCGTTTCTGCACTAGAAAGGCAAAGCTGGTTAGATGCAATGGAGACTTCTTGTCACAAAGCCTAAAATGTTCAGCATCTGGTCCCCTTCAGAAAATGCTTGCTAATCCCTGCTTCAAGCAACTTTTGATCAAACCAGTTTACAGATTTTGCATAGAAATGCCCGAAGACCTCATAAAAATACTGGAGGCATTCAATCCTTCCCCTCAAGAGACTACATAAACCATACCTTCAGGCTCTAAATAAGCACAAGAAATGTGAATCAAGAGACCTATTTGCCTGTTTAGTAAAAAGTAGGGACAAACTCCCTGGGGAAGATATTCAGGTCCATCACTGAGCACCCATTTGATGTCTTACATTGTACTTAGTGCTGATGGAAGAAGAAATACCACAAATCTGCCCTCAGTGGGCTTCTTGTTCATTAGGAAGAAAAGCAAATTAGTTGCTTCCTATTTTCGGCCACATGTCAAAGTGCTAGAGATCTACTACTCTATAAAGCACACGCATTTCTCAATAAGGACCCAGAGGTGGGGGCTTTCCTGCACACACGGTGCTGAGGGGCACGTGGTAGTGACCATCGTGCCCTTTCCCCCAGGCTGAAGCAAGTCCGAAGGTGGTGGGAAGTTCTGTTCCCTGGGAAACAGATGCCAAGATGAGGATTTAAGTAGCTTATCTGCAAGGTGATTCTGGAAATCACTGGAACTGGAGTGGGAAAATGAGGCAGGGAAAGGAAGTAAGCCAAGACAGACTGCAATCATGAGCATATTATCGGTGTGGGTGACTGTGGCTGAATCCCACTGGGGATCTCTGGGAGTCAGTGTAGAGCATGTCTCAGAGTTTTCCTACCTCAGGGGTGACCAAGCAGTGTTGTTTATTCACCAACTCCCATCTCCAATGGTTGAGGGCTTCTTCCCAATACATCAACGCCACACCATACCCACAACAAATCACACACACACAGACCCCTCAGGCCTATCCTACACGCATGCTGAGCATGTTCATGCAGCTAGAGGAAGCCGCCAAGTACAGAATCCAGGTGCTGGCAGCAAGAGAAGCCTTTGAGGTGTTCTGTCTGCACTGAAGTGAACTGGAGTCTCTCAGGAAGTGACAGGAGGCCAAACTGACACTTTCCATCTTTGAAGACCCTGTCAGATTCCTGTGATGCCGGCTGTCCAGCCCTGAGACACTGCTGGCAGCAGCAGAGGAAAGAGTGGCTCTTAGCTTCCTGCTGACCATATCTACCTTATTCATCACTATGCGGTTGGGAGAATGCCCGGGAGATAGCAGATGCTTAATACATGTTTGTGAAATCAGTCAGTGATTAGAGCTTCATTGTGGATTTTCTCAAAACTCACTGAATTTACTTGTCAGAAAATATTTTTAAACATTTTATTTATTTATTTGACAGACAGAGATCACAGGTAGGTGGAGAGGCAGCCAGAGAGAGAGGAAGGGAAGCAGGCTCCCTGCTGAGCAGAGAGCCCGATGTGGGGCTCGATCTCAGGACCCTGGGATCATGACCTGAGCCGAAGGCAGAGGCTTTAACCCACTGAGCCACTCAGGCGCCCCCAGAAAATATTTTTAAAGGGATACAAACAGAGTAGATTGGATTTTATTACATAACTGGGGTATGCAAGATAAGTCACATTACTGTATTTTTCAAAGCTGAAATTCAATGTGATTCTCAACTCCCATCCTGTTCATGATCCAAGCCTACATACATGTTCCCCTGAAGAGGTCCCATTGCCAAGGAATTTTGTTCACATCAGTACCCCAATTTGTGAGTTCTAAACTCACTGAGTGACATAATTCTGCCTGTCCTGAGGTCTTCTTGGGATGTTATGAACACACAGTGGGCAGGTCTTGATTCTTACAGAACACAGACCCAAAATCATTGATTCCTTCATAGTCCAGAGTAATTCCATTCCCTATGAGTTGGCCACTTACCTCCCAAGCCATCTCTCCATCTACACCTTTAAAACACAAGCATATTTCTATCACAGATTCTGGCCAGAAAGTGGAACCATCCTCAAAGAATATAAATAGCTTCAAGGCAAGGCCTGGCTATGTTCTTGAAATGGACAAAGGAGACACACACACACACACGCACGCACACAACCCCCCACACACACATACGTGTGTGCACACACGAGCTCAGTAATATCTCAGGGAATTATCCTTGTCACAGGTTGTGTTCTCCAAAATCACACCCCAAGACGGACATGAGAGTACCAGATATTTTCTAAGGATCAACTCATGAAGGGAAGGGAGAGGAAGCATGATTGAGAAGAGGAAGAAGTTGAACATGCAGGTCCTTCAAAGCCTTGGCCGATCTGGCACAGAGCTCTACGATGAATAGTACTTATCAGGTTGGGGCTGAAATGCCTGAACCTGTCTACTTCTGCTGTGCTCAGTCACCATAATGTCTGCCTTGGATGAGGCAGCTCTCAACAGCTGAAGCTGACCAGGAAGGAGCGGACAGCTGGAGGCTGCCTGCTAAGCACACACCCCAGAGCTAGGCAGCAAGTCTTCCCTTGAAGGGAGATCCATTTGGCACCTTTCCATGCCTATCACAATCTTGCTGCGGAAAGATAAACAGTTCTGTTCTCTAAATGTCTGACAAGCTAATAATATATTTTAAGTAGACAGCGCTTCATAGTTTAAAAGTTTTTCCATATAACAAGATCCTGTTTTAACACTTACATATAAGGCAAATACTATTATCACCAGTTTACAGAAGAGAATTGCAAAATCAGAGATGGTCATTGGCTTGCGATCAAATGGTGAGGGTGGGCCTCAAAGTTAGCACTAGTCCTCTGGACTAAATCCTGTCTACTACCTGTTTTTGTAAATGAAAATTTATTGGGTTTGTTTCTGGGCTCTCTATCCTCTCCAGTGACCTAGAAATCTATTTTTGTGCTAGTACCATACTGTTTTGATTACTATAGCTTTGTAGTATATCTTGAAATCTGGGGCTGTGATATGTTCAGCTTTGTTTTCCTTTCTCAAGATTGCCTTGGCAATTCGGAGTCTTGCATGGTTCGATACAAACTTAGAATTATTTGCCCTAGTTATGTTAAAAAAACATATTGATATTTTGATAGGGACCATACTGAATTATACTGCCAATTAATCTATGACAAAAGAGACAAGAAGATACAACAGGGGAAAACACAGTTTCTTCAACTAATGGTGCCAGGAAAAGTGGACAGCTATATACATGAGAGTGAAACTGGAATCACTTTCTTCCACTATATACAAAAATAAACTTAAAATTGGTTAAACACCTAAATATAAGACCTGAAACCATAAAACTCCTAAAAGATAACACAGGCAGTAATTTTTTTGACACTGGCCTTAGCAACAGTTTTCTGAATGTGTCTCCCCAGGCAAGAGAAACTAAGGCAAAAATGAACTATCAGGACTATACCAAAATCAAAAGCTTTTGCACAGTGAAGGAAACCATCAACAAAATGAAAAAGCAACCTACTGAAGGGGAGAAGATATTTGCAAATGATATCCAATGGGAGATGAATATCCAATATACATAAAGAACTTGTATAACTCAACACCAAAAAAACACCAACAATCCAATTAACAAATGGGCAGAGGAACTGAATATTTTTCCAAAGAAGAAATACAGATGGCCAACCAATACATGAAAAGGTGCTCAATATCACTAATCACTATAGAAATGCAAATCAAAATCACAACGAGAAGTCACTTCCTACCACCCAGAATGGTTATTATCAAAAAGACAAGAAATAACAAGTGTTCTCAAGGAACCCTAAGGCACTACTGGTGAGAATGCAAATTGGTACAACTACTGTGGAAAAGAGTATGGAAGTTCCTCAAAAAATTAAAAATAGAAATAGTGTATGATCTAGTAATGCCACTAGTAGGTATTTACCAAAAGAAAACAAAAACACTAATTCAAAAGGATATACTCAGCCCTAGGCTTATTGCAGCACTATTTGCAAGCAACCTCAGTGTCCACTGATGAATTAATAAAGCAGATGTAGTATACACACACACACACACACACACACACACACACACACACACACAGACATGAATATTACTCAGCCATGAAAAAGAACGAAATCTTGTTATCTGTGACAGCATGGATGGACCTGCTAAATGAAATAAGTCAGAAAAAGACAAATACTCTATCATTTCATTTATATGTAGAATCTAAAAAACAAAGCAAATGAACAAACCATAGTAACACGTTCATAAAAACAGAGAACAAACTGGTGACTTCAGGGTGAGGGAATGGGTGAAATGGGTGAAAGGGATTAAGAGGTACAAACTTCCAGTTATACGTAAGACACAGAGATGAAAAATCCAGCACAGGGAATATGGTCAATAATACGGTGAAAGATAATACCTACACGTATCATGGTAAACACTATATAATATGTAAATCGTCAAACTGCTAAGTCATACTCCTACAACTAATATAACATTGTATATCAACTATACTTCAGTAGTAAAAAAAGATTTATTGGAACTCAGACCATTCAGATGTTGTCTCTGACGACATTCTTCCTATAATGCCAGAGTTGCAAAGCTGTGGATGGAGACAATCTGATCCACAAGGCCTAATATCTAGTAACTGGTTGTTTACAGGTCACTATTTCACCTTCCTACAGTGTTCTACACAGTCCCTTATTTAACTCTGAAACACAGTAAACAGAGATCACTGTCCCAGAGATCCCTAGCGGCTAGCAGGTAAGGAATAGGAGTCCAGTGTAAACGGACAAGACTAAATTGTATGAGTGTTCAAGACTGTGGTCAGCTGGAGATCGCATTGCTTTAATGATGCTGCCTCTTAACAAAAGTTACCAAGATATCCAGTCACCCAGTAGCTCTTGCTTCCATACAGCACCCAAACCAGAAATGACCCTCGCCTCCTCAAACCCTCCTCAGAAGTTCAAAGTTTAGGTATTTGTGGTTTCCTGATATATGTTCTTCCAAGCTACAGCAAGTTAAATAAACCTTAACTACACTTGCATTTCAGGTGGTCTGTGGCTGGTACATTTCAGCATAAAAAATAAGGAAAGGCTTCATGAATTATCATTTGAGGCTGATATTAAAAATGGATTATTTAGGGCGCCTGGGTGGCTCAGTTGGTTAAGTGACTGCCTTTGGCTCAGGTCCCAGGGTCCTGGTATTGAGTCCCGCATCAGGATCCCTGCTCAGCAGGGAGTCTCCTTCTCCCTCTGACCTTCCCTCCTCATGCTCTCTCTTCTCTCTCATGCTCTCTCTCTCTCTCAAATAAATAAATAAAATCTTAAAAAAAAGAAAATGGATTATTTACCCATATGCAAGAGGTGAGTATGGGTGGGGATGGGTGGTGGGCATAAGCACAGACAAGAATACAGCAGAGGGCAGGATTAATTAGGACAGTTTGTTAAGAGTTCAGGCTACAAGTAGGTAGAGTAGCTAGAAAGGTGTCGTATGTGTGTGTGTGGAGGGGGGTCTTATTGCAAAAGGTTTGGTCAACCAAATCAAGGATATTGACAAGCCATGGGGAACCCTGAACATTTCTGAAAAGAGGACTGAGGAGCTCAGAGCTATGCATTAGGCCATTAGGATTTCTTTGAATATCCCTGTGGGCAAATCCACAATGAGGTACTTTTCTGGAGATTGAAAAACTGATTGGTCTTCTGGGAAGCAGTAGCAAGAGGGGAGACTTGGCTTAACTAAAAAAACTTTCACAAAAATCCAGCTGCTACTAATAATTGAATATTTCCTCTTTTGATTTGTGTTGTTTTGGTGAGCCCCTGAATAGCAGTTTAAAGTGTTTAATTGGTTTTCCTCTGTTCAGTTTTATTAAGCTGTCCTAGGCTCTTGAGTTGGCAAACTTAGCAATTTTTTTTTTTTAAGCTGAGCTTGCTTTCTCTAGAAGGTTTTTCCTCCAGTTTATTCAGCTTAACTTCTCATATCTGATGCTGAACACTCACCAGCTGCTGGGCATGCAGGAAAAAAGAAAAAATGTTTCAGTAATGGTATCTGAAGTTTTCCATTTTGCCTCAGAATATGTGCAGCTCAAAGAAAAACAGTGTGAACAAGTTTCCCTCTGCTGTTGGACAATATGCCCAATAATTAACTTGTTGTGAATGCCTGAGGGTATCACCCTCTCCCACAGCATGGAATGAGAGAAAAAAACACAGGCAAGGGCTCAGGAGAACTAGTCAATATCATCTCTTTGCCACACACCAGCTATGTGATCATGCGTGTAATGACTTTGATGATTGACACCCCAACATCCATTCCTTCTCAATGATTACTCCAAATCAAATGATTACTCCCAACCCCGGATGCATCCAAGAATCACCTCTGCCTCCTGCTGACACTTCACACACATTTCATGAGACATAGCCAGGGTGAAAGCCTCTAGTTTAAATAAACTATTGTTACAGATCATTTGAATAATCATCTCATTCTTGGTGACTGACTCATGAGACTTAAAGGCAAAGGATAGCTAATTCTTATTGGGTGCTTACTGTATCAGCTAGCTTTTGCGACATAAGAAACCATCCTAAAACTTACTGGCTTTAATCTATGTTTTATCTCATGAGTCTATGCATTGATTGCCAGGTTCTTCAGGTCTGGGTTGACACTGCTGATCCATGCTGAGCTTACATAGGAGTCTGGAATCAGCAGGAGGGATGAATGGTGACTGGCTGATCTAGGATGCCTCATTCAGAGGCCCAGCTGTTGCCCAGGGCAACCAAAGCAATGTGTTTCCCCTACCCTGGGCTGCTACTTATGATAGCAGTGTTCAAGAGCGACAAGGAGGGTGCCTGGGTGGCTCAGTCAGTTAAGCGTCTAAGACTTGATTTCGGCTCAGATCATGATTTCGGGGTTGTAAAACTGAGCCCCACGTCAGGCTCCACACTCAGCACAGAGTCTGCTTGCCCCTCTCCCTCTGCTCCTCCCCATCCTCCCTCCCTCTTTCTCCCCCCCATAAATAAATAAATTAATAATAAAAATCAGTCTTAAAAAAGAAAAAGAGCAACAAGGAAAGGCAAGTCCTAATATGCAAGTGCATTTCAAGTCTCTGCTTGGTCATGCCCAGTATAATTCTCTTGACCAAAGTAAGTTACACGGCTGAGTCCAGAGTCAGTATAGAATGGGACTACCCTAGGGATGTGGCTACAAGGAGGTGTGAACAAACTGGTAGCTACTGTACTCACCACGTGCCAGATAACGTTCTAAGCTCTCTGCAGTAATACATTTGATCCTCTGCAAACTCAATGAGGCAGACAAACTGTACTAATTCCATTTTGCAGTTGAGGAAAATGAGACATGGAGAGATTAAAAAACGTGCCCAAAGAAGGTTACACAGTGACTAAGTGGCAACATTATTATTTGAACCCAGTCAATCTGGTTCTAGATTTCATGTTCAGAATCACGATATCATATATAGCTGAAGTGTATAAGGGAAACTATTCCTCACTGTTAAGGAGGAGATACAGGAAGAAACACTCCTACTCTTTCCCTGGACATTGTCCCATGCGGATGTGTGGCTTGGGCGCAGGGACAGTCATCTTGCCAATACCCACCAAGGGCCAAGAGCACTGCCAACAGCCAGAGTTCTGATAACCTGTGGAGAAGACCACCTTGTTTTTTGTTATGTGAAATAATAACACTCTTCATTGAAAAGTCAGAGTGAGTAAAACTTCCCTGAGACTTGCGATTTAAAGGATTTTAATTTTCAACGGCTAAGTCACATACCTCTCCAGGACTTGATTTCTTCATGTTTAAAATATAAGTCTTGAATTAGATGATTGCTGAAGTTGTTTCCACCATTAACGTTTATAATTTTAATGACACCATAGATAAGGAAACAAATTTGGTTGTTGATTATGGCAGAGGGTCTATACACTAGCAAAAAGCTTAAACACTGGCAAATATTTAGCTTTGCTTTTGTCTTAGTTTTCTGTAGTTGCTGTGACAAATAACTACAAACAGTGGCTTAAAACAACACAAAATTTGCTGTCATTTGGTTCTTTAGGTTAGAAGTTCACCCCAGATGTCACTGGGCTAAGACAGAGGTGAGGCAGGAACCACACTCCTCTCTGAGCCTCTAAGGGAAAATCTGTTCCCTTGTCTTTTCCAGCTTTCAAGACCATCAGCATTCTTTGTCTTGTGGCTCATTCTTCCATCTTCAGAATCAGCAAAGACTGAGTTCTCACATCACATTTCTCTCTCATCACAGCCCACAGAGTCTTTCTGCTCTTAAGAACTCATTCGATTAGACTAGGTCCACTGGAGAATCCAGAATAATCTCTCCATACCAAGTCTCTAATGAAGCCTTAATTGCATATTCAAAGTCCCTTCTGCCATGTAGGATAACATATTCAGTTTCTGAGGATTAGAGTGTGGGCATCTTGCGGGGGGCGGTGGTTATTCTCCCTACCATAGTTTTCTTGGCAAATGTGCTTAACCATTACAGTACATATATACTGACTTTCTCAACTCTAAGAATGTCCTATTTAAAAAATTCCTAACCATGGAAAGCACACAGAACACTGAAAAATTATCTATCACCTATTATCCAGAGTTAAGAAGAATAGCATTTTAGCCAATATCCTTTAGCCTCTATGAATGTAAGATTTTTGACAAAAATGGATTCAAAGTGTACATATCTTCACTTTCTTTTCACTTACCACTAAATTATGAACTTGCAAAAACTTGGCTTAATTTTGATGGCTACATAGCATTCTATCAAGTAGATAGAACTGATGTGATCTGTTTACTGAATCCCTTCTTTTTGGACGTTTACACTGCTGCTAAACTCTCACTCTTAACAGCAAACATTCTTGCACA
This sequence comes from Enhydra lutris kenyoni, assembly GCF_002288905.1. NCBI lineage: Eukaryota > Metazoa > Chordata > Mammalia > Carnivora > Mustelidae > Enhydra > Enhydra lutris. Next base: position 11,609,898 of record NW_019154107.1, on the reverse strand, counting down.
TACATTTGTACATAAATAGTTGGGCACATTCTTTAAGACCAGAATAACATAGTGATTGAAATCTTGGGGTTTAGAATCAGATTTTCTAGAAATGGAATTTTACCCTGCTTAGGGGCTCTTCCTCTCACTCTCAAAGTGAGGTAACAGAATCACCTGGAATAGTAGTGGAAATGCCAGGCCTTGGGCACTACCTAGATTTAGTCAAACCCTCCGTGAGGAAGGTAGAGGCTTTGCGTTTTTAAACAAGCTCTCATGGTTGTGATATATACTCAGGATCTCTGGTGCCTCTCCCAAGTTTTCCTTTTCCTGAAATTTGTTGACATTGAAATGCCATAACTCCTTCTTAAATACTGTATCCCCTATAATAACCTTCCGGTAGGAGAGAAAGGAAAAAGCAAGGTGGAAAAGATGTGCATGAAAGATACAGGAGCCAATCTTTCTGCCCTGGCCCCCAAATTTGTCCAGCATGTTGCTTAATAGAAAATTCTTCATAGCCTCTCACCTTAAATCAGAGTGGATAGCCTTCAACTTTTTCTAACAAATATTAAAAATGCATGAATTAAAACTATGTGTGTATGTTGCTCATTCTGAAGGGTGATTAGATAGGAGCTAAATTTTATTGTGCATTTATGATGCACTAGGCCCTTCCTAAGTGAAATATCTATATATTTATTTCTCACCATGGCTCAAATACGTGTGTGTGTGTGTGTGTGTGTGTGTGTGTATACATTTATTTCTCACAATGGCCCTAAGAAGTAGCTATTCTCCCCCACTCTGCAGATAAGAAGACAAAGGCATAGGGGGTTAAGGGTTAAACAACTGGTTCAAGGTTTCACCATTCATAAGCCATGATGCCAGATAAAAACACGAGATGTGAGTCAAGACTCCATGCTTTCAATCCATTCCTATCATGTACCATTATAACTTACTTCTGTATATACATTAATAAAATAATAACTAATAAGATAATAAGTAATGAAAACAGTAAGACCTACCACTTACAGCATGTTCTCTTGGTGCTCAGCACTATATCCACTCACATTTCATTTGATCCTTGCACTGCATCTCTGAGGTATAGTTTATATTGTATCATTTAGGAAGCCAAGCTCAGAGCCATGAACTAATTTTTCCTGGGCTGCGCTGCCAGTAAGTGCCTTAGTTAAAGCTTGGCGTACACCTCCCTGACTGTGAAACCCCAAAGTCTTACACACAGCTTTATTCCAACATTAAAGAACATCTTACTAGATGAAAATGTCTTTGGAGAATCTGGTCTGTTAGACTACCATCAGTAATTAATACTTGTTTCACTTAATAACATAGAGGGAATTAGCAAGAATGGCAGGCAGAGGTAATCGCAGAAGAAAACGAACAAACGAATGAACAAACAAACAAACAACAGCTACAGCTGAGGAGGTAAACTGAGATTTGCATAAACATTCCTGACACTGGTCTCCAGACCCCAGTTCTTCACTTTGAAGACACTGCTGAACTCTGGCTCTCCAATTCAACAAAGCTGCCACCCTCAAACTCTGAAGACAGCTTCCATCCTTAAAATGTAGTTGCTGACATCTCAGTCAAGTCCTTGGAAACCCAGCTGTTTCCCCAAGGTGAACAGACCCTGTGAGTCAGCCCGGCCTGGTGCGCATAATCAAAGCCCTTTAAGTGAAGGTTCAGCCACAGAGATGAAGGAACCAGATTCCAGGAATCTGCCATATATCATTGGGAAAAAATGGTCCCAGGCACACTCTATTCTTCTCCTCAAAGCAAATGACAACTAAAAAATCAGGATAATTTTTTTTTCAGCGTAAGAGTATTCATTATTTTTACTGTTATGCTGAAAAAATTAAAAATTAAAAAAAAAAAACTGCTGAGGCCTCCGCACAAAAACCTGGACACAGACGTTTCTAATAGCTTTATTCATAGCTGCCAAAACTTGGAAGCAGCCAAGATGCCCTTCAGTAGGTGAACATACAAATAAACTGTGGCCCATCCAGACAATGAACTGCTATTCAGCACTAAAAAGAAATGAGCTACCAAGCCATCAAAAGGCATGGAGGGAGCTTCAATGCATATTATTAAGTGAAAGAATCTAATCTGAAAAGACTATATAATGTATGACTTAGCCATATGACATTCTAGAAAAGGCAAAAACTACGGAATAAAAAGTTCAGTGATTGCCAGGGGTGGATTGTGGGGAGAGATGAATAGGCAAAGCACAGAGGATATTTACGGCAGTGAAAATACGCTGTATAATACACCATAATGATGTATGCATGTCATTATATATTTGTCCAAACCCACAGAATGTATAACATTAAGAATGAGCCCAACAGAATCTACGGACTTGGGATGTTGATGATATTCAATCTTGGTTAAAAAAAAAATGTATCATTCTGGGAGGTGATGTTGATAATGGGGGAGACTATGCATATGTGGGGGCAGGAGGAAGATGGAAAAATCTCTGTACCTCTCTTTCAATTTTGTTGTAAACCTAAAACTGCTCTAGAAAATATAAACTCAAAAATATTATTGGAGCCCCCAAATATTGACTGCTATTTACTCTATTAGAAAGTATGACCACAAAATTTGAATATATTTTACATCATTTGAAAATAACTAATAAACTCATTAAGTCTTTAATGAAAAAAAAATCAGGATAATTTAAAAATGCCTTATATAGTACAGATACTACAGAGTATTATGAGACTTGACTGATTCAGGTTTTTGAGCTAAAACATCTACAAGAAAGGCAAAATGAGAGCTGTGGCAAGAACTGAAGACATGTTTTCAAAACAGAGCACTTTAAAAAGTTACGATTAGGGGCACCTGGGTGGCTCAATGGGTTAAGCCTCTGCCTTTGGCTCAGGTCATGATCCCAGGGTCCTGGGATGGAGCCCCTGCACAGGGCTCCCTGCTCAGCGGAGAGTCTGCTTCTCTCTCTGCCCTACCCCCTGCTTGTGCTCTCTCTCTCTCTGAAATAAATAAAAGTCATGATTAAGGTAAAATGGAATTGAAAGGGGGAAGGGGATATAGTGTATCATAAAGTCATAAAATTAATAACTATCACAAAGTGTGCTAGCTTTTATGAGAGTAGAGGTCTTAAATAGAACCCAAGGATGTCAGAGCAGAAACAGAGCTCTGGGGCCACCTAGAGGAGGTTCTTCGAACGTCATACCTTTCAGTTAAAAGTGTTCTGTTCAGTCTATTTTTCACATAGTTTTCTGAGCAACATGTAATTAGTTGGATGAAGCTGCTTAAACCAAAGTGTTCAGAGAAATTCCGATTCTCCTACAGGTAAAATTTTCCTTGCTACGGAGTTTAGAGTTTAGAATGTTGGAAGAGTTTTCACAAAATCACACAAACAATGGCCATGTGGCTACTTGTGGTTTCGTGGTCTTCAATTTGGCCATCTCTGGGAAACCAAAAACCTCTGTGGTGTTTGGTTTGTACGATTTTGACCAAAACTGAATGATTCAAAATTTCCTCACAAACATCAGAGCTTTGCAAACCACCTTCTCCATTTTGCCAAGAAACGGAATATTCTATAGATGAGTGTTAAGCCAATTTTTTTCCAACATGGATGTCATATTGAATAAGAAAGTTGGGCCTAAATGATCTCATAGACCATTTTCTACCACAAAGTAAAATTTCATGAGAATTACTGAAAAGTATGGCATGGCTTGTGATAGAAATCCAGTGATTTGAAGTCTATTTTCAAAAATGGAATAGTTAATCTTTCCAAAGTAAAATATATATTCTTCACCTTGCAATTGATACTATTACAGAGGGAAGAATAAGCTAGTGAAAAGAACGGGGGTCCTGGGACCAGCTCTACAATCACATATTTGAAGAGTTGTTCCTTGATGAGGCAGCTTTAAGCTGTGCCAATTTATTGGACCTGGAACTGCACTTCCAATAATTCATTCCTCCAGGTTAGGGCTGGCCACAGGAGACATTTCCCTGAGAGTTAGAAGGTGAAAGGGAAGCAGTAGCCTCTATGCTCTGAAGGGTACCATAGGCCCCATGCATGGCTGGCACACATACACATTACTGCCTATCTGCTGCCTCACCTTGTAGGCACCAGGAGCCACCAGACCTCAGCTCCTCTAGCTCTTGCCACGCCTTACTCTTTAGTTTCTCCAAGCCTCAGACTAGGCACGTGGGTGGCTTAGGACACTGTCTCTTTTTCCGCATCGCCTGTATCATCAAAGTTGGAGGCAGTGGGAAATAAGCAGGAGTTCCAGTTTGCCAAGGCAGGTTCCAGCTGTTTATGACAGTTCCAGTTTGTCCTCATGCCCCTCTACCTCAGGCCCAGCTTTACTTCCAGACTGCTGGTTTGGCTGATCTGCGGCGACTTAAGAGTCACCATCAGACATGAAAACAGTGGCTTTACATAGACTTCCCCACTAGCTTTCACGGTTGCCCAGGGGTCTAATCCATATCATAAATCCCTCATTCCATATGGCTCAAAAGCCTTCTGCCTCTTTGAGCAAACCCTAAATGATACAGTTAATGTTACAGAGCCTCAATCACTTCAGCTGCAAAGCAGAGCAAAGATGCTAGAAGATATCTTAATTTCCTTTCTCTATGAGATAACACAAATTTTACCTCCTATTAAGAGTTCCTCTGATAGGTGTAAAAAAGGTAGAAGGCCTTCAAAACTTTATTAATTGAAGACAACACAAACAAATGGAAAGATATATCATGCCCATGGAATGGAAAATTAACATTGCAAAAATACCCAACTACCCAAAACAATCTGCAGATTCAATGCAATCCCTATCAAAATACCTATAGTATTTTTTTCACAGAGCTAGAATAAGTAATCTTAATATTTGTATACGACCACAAAGGACCCTGAATAGCCAAAACAATCTTGAGAAAGAAAAACGAACTCACATTTCAAGCTATATCATATCATATCATATCATATCATATCATAAAGCTATACTAATCAAACCAGTACAGAACTGGCATAAAAACAGATAGATTAATGGAAAAGACTTGAGGGCACAGATATAAACCCATAAGTATACAATCAATCTACGACAAAGGAGGCAAAATATTCAATGAGAAAAGATTATCTCTTTAATCAGAGGTGCTGGGAAACCTGTATGGCTACATGCCAAGGAAAGAGGGAAGAAGGAAGGAAGGAAGGAACTGTACTACTTTCTTACACTCTACACAAAAATAAACTCAAAATGGATTAAAGACGTAAATGTGAGACCTGAAACCATAAAAATTCTAAAAGAAACAGGCAGTAATTTCTTGGACATTGGCCTCAGCAACATTTTTCTGGATATGTCTCCTCAGGCAAGGGAAACAAAAGCAAAATAAGGGCGCCTGGGTGGGTCAGTCCTTAAGCAGCTTCCTTTGGCTCAGGTCATGATTGGGTGGGTCCTGGGACTGAGCCCTGCTCAGCGGGAAGCCTGCTTCTCTCTCTCCCACTCCCCCTGCTTGTGTTCCCTCTCTCGCTGTGTCTCTCTCTGTCAAATGAATCAATAAATAAAATCTTTAAAAAAAACAAAATAAACTATTGGGACTACACCAAAATAAAAAGCTCTTGTACAATGAAGGAAACCAACACAAAATGGAAAGGCAACCTACTGAATGGGAGAGGATATCTGCGAATGATCTCTCTGATAAGTTGCTCATAATCCAAAATATATAAATATATACATAAATATATAAAGAATTCAACACACACACAAAAAACAAATAATCCCATTTTAAAAATGGGCAGATGACCTGAATAGACATTTTTTTTCCCAAAGACAACACACATATGGCCAACAGACACATGAAAAGATGCTCAACATCACTCATCATCAGGGAAACGCAAACCAAAACTACCATAAGATATCACTTCACACTTGTTAGGATGACTATTATCAAAAAGACAACAAATATTGAGTGTCGATGAGGATGTAGAAAAAAAGGAACTCTTGTGCCCTGTTGGTGGAAATGTAAATTGGTGTGACCACAAGGGAAAATAGTATGGCAGTTCCTCAAAAAATTGAAAAAAGGAAATACCATATGATCCAGTAATTCCACTATTGAGTATTTATCCCAAGAAAATGATAACACTAAATTGAAAAGATATATGAACCCTTATGTCTATTGCAGCATTATTTATAATAGCCAAGATATAGAAGCATTTATGTCTGTTGATGGATGAATGGATAAAGATGTATATTCATTGTGTGTATATACAATGGCATATTACCCGTAACAAAGAATGAGATCTTGCCATTTGCAACAACATGAATGGACCTGGAGAATATTATATAAAGTGAAATAAATCAGACAAAGAAAGACAAATACTACTTCACTTCACTTGTATGTAGAGTACAAAGCAAACAAACAAAGAGAAACAGACTCATAAACACAGAGAGCAAACTGGTAGTAGGCAGAGGTGAGGTGGGTGGGTGGGGGATGGGCAAAATAGGTGAAGGGGATTAAAAGGTGCAATTTTCCAGTCATAAAATAGCTAAGTCACAGAGATAAAAAGTAGAGCATAAGGAATATAGTCATAATATCGTAATAGAGATTACAGGGTGCATTTGTCGTGATGAGCACACCATGATGTATGAAAGTGCTGAATCACAATATTGTACACTTGAAACTAACACTAAGTTAACGACACTGGAATTTAAAATTGATTTTAAAATATCATATTGTAATAACACTGTATGATGACAGATGATGACTACATTTATTGTGATGAACATTGAGGAGTGTAGAGAATTGTCAAATTGCTATATTGTACACCTGAAAATAATATAGCATTGTACACCAACTATAATTCAATAACAACAAAAAAAGAACTTGGAGAGCAGGTTTTGTTTGCCAAAAAATCTATCAAATTGTTATGGAATTCCTAATTATTATACACTGAGAATGAGTATTCGTTAGATAGATACTGTTCTTCTCATCACAGTAATAACTAACATTTATTGAGTATTGAACATATGGCAGACACTGTGCTTTCAGACACAGGTTAACCTCACTTAATCCTAACAATAACCCCACAAGATGGGTGATGCTCCATTTCAGAGATGAGAAAAGTGAGAAGGGAGAAGTGAGTCAGTCAGTAAGTGGCAGAGTTCAGATCCGAATTCAAGAAGCATGATACAGAGCCCATGCTCTCATGCTATGTATAGAGAAAAACGTGCCTGGAACTGTAGTCTCTGTCCTCAAGCAGCTTAGCTTGTCATGGGAAATAGAGTCAAATTATTGTAATTCAGTAACGTCACTGTAGTATATTGGAATACACAGCAGCCCATAAAAATCAGACACTGGAGCCTGATGGTTGGAGCCGAACCATGAAAGACAAAGTTGGATTTACTCTGGAGAAAAAGGAAGGAAGGCTATTCCTGGCAGATAAAACTATATGAACAAAAGCTTGTAGATAGGAAGCAGCCTGTCACATTATTTGAGGATGATCAGAGAGATAGATATTGTAGGGGGAGAATGGGAGAGGCAAGGCCAGTGAAGGAAGAAGGAGCCCAATTCCTATATGCTAATCTAAGAAGTTGAAACGTTGTCATCAATCTATGGGGATTCAAGCATTTTTCAAAGGCAGATGATATGGCCAGATACGCATCTTGTGAACCTTAAGACTTCTGGCAGCAGCCTAGAGGACAGTTTGGAGTTGGAGGAGATTGGATAGAGGAAAAACAGCAAACTAAGAGCAAAGAATAAGGAAATATGATTGTGGACTCTTCTAAATTGATGGCCAGTGTCAGCCTGGAGATGACAAACTGTAGCAGTCTTGTCTCTTCTTAGTAGCTTGACCTGGGCTGCCACGCAGCCTGTAGCTGCTGGCTGAGCCTTCCTTGCCCTGGGACCCAAAACTGCAAGGTGGTAGGCATCTTTTGAGATTTCTTGAAAAAGACTGCCAGTATCAAAACTGGTATGAGACATAATGACCTTGAATGTAGAGAAATGCTTGGTACACTGGCAGATTAGCCATGAGTATTTTCATTTCAAGCTTTCCCATGGAACATTAAGGATCTTAACTATGGAGAATCAGTCCTTAAAATGAAAAGACCAAATAGTTTAGTGGAAAAGTACCACAGGAAAGTAGGCATGGCTCTGATTCCCAAGTCCACCATTCACTAGAGAGTAATACTGGTCAAGATACTTAACCTCGCTGAGTCCCAACTTTCTAATCCATAGAAAGCTTAATAAATCATATCCTGAAAGGATATTACTGAAAGGATTAAATCAGCAACCACATACCAAACACTGAGCTTGTTATCTCACACATTAGAAGCCATCAATAAATATTAGTCCTCTTCTGCTTTTCCTTCCTTTTCCTCCCATTCCTGTGGCTCCCCACTCATATGTGGTGAATGATGCTTTATGTCAATATCATACAAACATAATGCCAGAAGGAACCTAAACTTATTAAATGTCATGACTAATGATGGCACTAAGTATTTCACATTTATTATTTCAATTTTTAGAAGGATTTGTGGCTGTTCTGATTTTCAAGAGAAATGAGAATACAAATGCGGTATCACCTGAATAAATGCCCCCATGCTTAGCCACAAAAACACTGAAATTGTAGCAAGACAAAAATCAGGACTTTTGGTCTAAGCTAAGAATGGCTTTGAATTTGAAAGTTAAAATTTCAGGATAATATACTGACATATAGAATCTATATTTTAGTTATAGGAATCATACTTAATCTTCTTTCTCTTTAAATATTCCTATAATGTTAAAATTAAGAGCTAGTTTTATAAAGCTATATTAAAAATATTTAGCTTACTCTGCCCTTCATGTAACAAATCCAAAGCCCTTTGGCCATGTTGGTCAGGACTAAAATTGACAGCTGAAGTCTGCTCAAGAGAGCAGTGGGGAGATTAATGTTACTTTGCATTTTGTCTAATCACAGCGTTTCTATTAGACTCATAATAATTGACCCTTGTGTGTGTATCCTCCACTGGGGAATCACTAAAGAATTAGTAGCTCATAAAATGGCACCTGCTCAATTGTCCCTTAACAACAAGTGTGATAAAAATTGCCCAAATTCATAAATGTGATTGGAAATGCTGCCATAATGATGATAATGGATCTCCTTAGGTCTATGGTATTTTATGTTTCCCTATGAGGTTTTTTTTTTTCCATCTTCCTTTCATTTCCTTAACTGAAAATATTTCAAAAGTCTGATGTAAAACCATAAAATGAAGCCATTTGGTACTAAGTCAATCTTCCCTCTTAACCCACTCTACAGTGACTAGGCATTTTAATTAGTGCAAATCTCTTTTGTCCACGAGTAATTTTAATGAGTGTTTTTGGCTATGCTGTTCTATATGGCTTTAAGCTTGCATATTTTTATCCTAAACTTTGCTTTCATCCCTAACTGAAATCCGGTTGATTTTCAAATGAGAACAGGAGTATCTTGGGGTCATTTTGCTAAGTGACTCAATGAGTTCGGGTTCCTGAGGGAAAGCACTGTGGTGAAGGGAGTTATGTTCAAAATACAATTAGTCCCATAGCAAGTCCCAAATAAGAAAAGCACCACGAGCTTATCTTTAAGGTGGGTAATTCTGCCTTAGTTCATAATTTTTCTTCTAATTACAACAAAGATGAGATAGGTCAAAAAGCATGTGCACCCAAAGACACACACAAAAATGTACATGGTAGCACTATCTGTAACAACCTCCAAGTGGAGACTGCTCAATTACCATCAGTGGTAAAATGGGTAAATATTTCACAGTATTTTCATGCGATGGAATACTAGAGAGCAGTGAGCATGAACCAATTGTAAATACTCACAAGCTCAAGGATAAATATTGCTAACAAAGTTGGGAGCAAATGAAGCCTGACATGAAAGAATACATATTGAACTTTTTTTTTTCATTTCCACAAAGTTCAAATTGAGAGAAACTAATTGATGATGTTAGAAGTCATGACACTGATCATACCAGGAAAGAAGATCAGAGCTACATGGACATAAGTGAAACTTCTAGGTAATATTCTATATCTTGCTATGGAATGCTGGTTACACAGATACATTCACTTTTTGGACATATACTTAGATTTGTCTGCTTCTTTAAACTTAATTTTCATCAACAAAAGTTTAAAACTGACAGTGCAGGAACTGCTCATCCGTTGGTTCAATTGTTTCTTGTTCATGTCACATATGAGAAAGCCCAAGAAATTCCCAGCTAAGAATAACGACTAATGAATATGCAAGCTGTTTGGGTTTACACTCAGGTACCAGAAAACGCATCAGCGAGAGTATAGAAGTGAGTTTAGTCATAAAAGTGAAAATACCCCTGGCTCAATGAACCAACAATTATACACGAATTGCCAAGTTTATACTGCCCAGATCTGGTACTGCCCAGTGCTCTATGGCAGCAAATAAGCATGTTAGAAAGGAATAACCTGCTGTCCGTTGGGCAGGGATCTTTACACACATTCCTTCAAAGAGGGTTCTGCCATCTGGTTAGAAGGTTTACAGCCTCCTCACTGTGTGAATGTCTATTAAAAGGACACATGAACAGGAGACAATGAGGAAGAATAAATACGAGAATCCTGTACTCACCTCGCCAGAGTGTAAATCTCCCCAGCAAGTCCAGACCCTGCAGCCTGCCTCAGCCCATCACGCAGAAGTCCTAATGAAGATGAGTCCTAAGCAGAATGCACACAGCAAGGGGTAGAGTAAGGTTTGCTGCTCAAAGCATGTTTAGTCTCATATAAACTAGGCTAATAATCAGCCTGTTTTTAGATTATCTGTTGGAGGATTTTTTAATGTGGATTTAAAATTAAACACTTTCGGAACGCCTGGGTGGCTCAGTTGGTTAAGCAGCTGCCTTCGGCTCAGGTCATGATCCCAGCATCCTGGGATCGAGTTCCACATCGGGCTCCTTGCTCATCAGGGAGCCTGCTTCTCCCTCTGCCTCTGCCTGCCATTCTGTCTGCCTGTGCTTGCGCTCGCTCTCTCTCTCTCTCTCTCTCTGACAAATAAATAAATAAAATCTTTAAAAAAAATAAAATTAAATTAAATTAAACACTTTCAATAGCGATTCTTAATTTAAAAATTAAATTTGAATCAGTTGATTGCCTTGAAAGCTACAACTACACCTGTGGCTCCCAGGATGGGAAAACAAAACAAAACAAAAAAACAACCAAGAACAACAATTCAAGACCTTGATTTTACCAAAGTATCCTCTAATTATTTATACACGTTCCCCCACCCCCATAGATTTCATGGGTGAAGTGAGGCTCTGCATAAAATACCATGCCTTGCCAGTAAGACACTTAATCAGCATCTACACCTGTTACCTGCCGTGAGTTGGCTTGCGTATTACACTTCCTGGTATAGGAAAGGCTTTTGTAATACATCATACTGTCCAAGCTTACCACAGCCCCTTAATACTGCTGCCACCGACTCCTAAGTGGTCATTCCCTGACTGATATTTCCCAAAGAAATTTCTTTTGTTGCTTCTAGAATTCTTGCTGCTTCAAGGAGAACTTGTATGCTCTCATCACAGGTGTGCTATCATACTTTAAATTTCTTTTAATCATGTGGTCAACAGTGAAGGATGTTGTGCAAAACATGGCAAGTTATACAATGTATCCTGTAAATACATCATTTATGTAAGTGTTTAAAGAGAAATGTAAAATGGAAAACCCCACTGCCATCTTCTTAAATGAAACTACTAATGCCATTGGTAACCACTCCAAAATAAGGTGCAAGCAATCTTAGACTGTACCTACTCAGCAAAGCATGTGGAAGGTGGCTGAAGACACTTAGCTTGATAAGAAGTTCCAAGTTCTTCATTTTCTTATAGCTTTCAAATGTTTAGGATTTCTCGATTGTTATCACATTTTTTTCTTCTCCAAATCACAACTTCTTAAAAGCTACTTAAATGCACAGTGCTTCACATATGGTAGAATCTAATTTGGTGAATGACTGAACTCTTAAATGGATAAACAGGGTAAAAAGATGGATGCGTGGATGGATGGATGGATGGATGGATGGATGGATGGATGGATGGATGGATCAATGGATGAACTACCTACACCTTGATAACTAAGTTCTTTCTGCAGGATTAAATTCATTTTGTACTATATCTTCACAAGCATGCTTTTGTGATTTATAGGAACAGAAAAAGTCTGGAAGTTTATACCCTCTGACCAACATCACCCCATTTTTCCTTCCTCCAAACCCCTAGCAACCACCACTCTATTCTCTGCTTTTGTAAATTCACCTATTTTAGATTCCATATATAATTGAGGTCATGCAGTATTTGTGTCAAACTTACTTCAATTAGTATAGTGTTTGTCACATTCATCCACGCTGCTGTAAATGGCAGTATTTCTGTTTTCTTAAAGGCTGAATAATATTCATGTGCATGTATTTCAAAATTTTTTAGTTTTTAAAATTCTAATAAAATGAAAATACAGTGTTACGTGTGAATGTTTTCTTTATCCATTCATCCACTGATACATATTTAGATTGTGTTGATGTCTTGACTATTCTGGATAATGCTGCAATGAACTTGGGAGTGCATATTTGAGATACCAATTTCAATTCCTTTGGATACATACCTAGAAGAGGGATGATTGGATCATACGTTAGTTCTATTTTTAATTTTTTTTATAAACCTCCATATTGTTTTTTGTAGTGGCTGCCCCATTTTACATTCCTATCAATTGTCTAAAAGGATTCCAATTTCTCTTTATCTTGGCCAAAACTTGTTATCTCTCTCCCTTTTTTTAATAATAGCCACCCTTAAATGTATGAGACAATATTTCATTGCACTCTTGATTAGCACTTCGCTTAAGATTAGTGATGCTGGACATTTATTCATACATTTGTTGACCCTTTGTGCTCTTTTTGAAAAAAATAATTATTTCTGAGGTCTAAACCTCTTGAAACTACACGACTTCAGTTATGTTACCTATTAACACTTACACTTTTAGGAAAAGGAAATCTGCCTAGTATTCATTAGAACAATCTTGAATAAGTAGGCCAACCACATCATCACTCACCTTAAAAATATTAGTTTTTAAAAGGAACAGATGGCTGCTGTTGTGTACCTTTTTTGGCTGTTAACACTTCTACGTATTAAACCAGCCATGGATAATGGGTACATCATATAAATACAAGTTAGCAAAGCTAGCATGTGAGGATCGTGGAAACCAGTACCAATACATCACAGTGCCATTCAGTTTGCCACAATAAGCATTTCTTCCTCATGCCTGTGTTTAACTCAATAGAATTCTTTTATTTTTTATAAATGTGGGGGGTTGTACCATTGATTTTGAGGAAGTGCTGTCATAAAGTTAGTTAAGAAGGATTTTGTGATTGGTGTTTCATCTCCAGATAAACAAGTCTATCTTGTGAAATGTCATATTTAATTGCTTTAGATTTTTTCCTTTGTTTTTCTTGCTGCTTCACAAATATTTCTGCAGTTCTAAGAAAAATCAATTACAATAGGCCTCTAAGGTTTTCTCTTTTTGCTTTCACTAGGGAAAAGTTGATTATTTACGATTTCAAAAAGTAGGTTCAACATTGATCTTCAAACCTTAATATAGTTATTTGTATTGATAAAAAAGTAAATGTAAAGCAATTCCAGGAGCCATAGAATACTTTTGCCACAAGGAATTCTTTTAACGAGAGATGGAGACCCAAGTGTAGAATGCATATGCATGATAATAATTACTAGGGATGCTTAGTTCCAGTGTATAATGCTTTCTTTGAAAAACCCGATCTCTCAATGGCCATCTTTTAACTTAAATGTGCTAAGCAGGTTGGGCAATGTATAATATGTAGTAAGCTAAGAAAGATGTTGGCTACCATTAATGAGCAAACCAGAGTAAACGACTGACTACAATTAGACAAAAACCTGGCAAATAAAAGTAGTCATGTTTAATTCTGCTCTTTAAAAATTTTCCAGTCTTTAGTTTTAGACAATTTGCAGGAAATGCAAATTCAGAGAACATAGGAATTATATTAGTTCTCCACACTTTGGCTTCAAGAGCTAGAAAGAACTCAGCACAGTGTTTATATCCATAGGGCCTTGATCAGTAAATTGATGACACAGGAAGTCATTTCATATTATTTTCTTTGAGATGGCCTGCCAAATCACAATTTCAAGCGATACTTTCTCTACCAGTCAAAAATACAGAAGGGTTTTTTGTTCTGATTGTAGTTTGTTTTTTTTATTATGAGCTCCATTCTGCCATTCACCCATTATTAGTGCATGATGGGTACTATTACATCGTTGATATGTGTGCACACATTTTCAGCAAGGACCAGCTCATAGATAGCAACCTGACACACCAGTTCTATTAGGGTATTAATTTGTTGTTGGTTGATATCTGCAGGATAGGAGAATAAAAGAGCAGATATGTCTGGAGAGATATTAGTGCACTGCCTCATTATATCATATATTAAAAGAGATATGTTACAGATTATGCAAAGACCTTATCTGTAAGATTTTGGGGGTACAAGTATTGAACATATTAGGAGAGAATGTTTACTGGTTGTTTGCTGAATGCAGTGTCTGCTGAGTACTTTCATAAATGCCAAGCAACTCAGACCTCGTGTTAAACCTAACAGATAGTTAATAACCGAATGTTTAAATATTCTATGAAAATAAAATTAAAACACAGGTAAACAAATATATTTTAATCAGACATCATGAGGATTTTTCACGAAGTAAACACAACTGTGAATGTAGCAGCCAGGTCAAGAAAGAGAATGTGTGCAGCACAATAGAGACCAGCCTCCGGCTTCCTTTCCATCACAAATCCTCCCTCTTGAGAGTGACCGATACCCTTCCTTCCAACAGTGCACATTAGTTTGGCCAGTTTTAGTATTTTACATAAATAGAATCATAGGATATGTGCCCTTTGTTTGTCCTCTTTACTCGACACCATGCCTGTGAGTTTCATCCATGGTACTGAGCGCGGCTGTAAAGAGTTTGCTCTCACTGCTATACAGTTTTCCATTTTATGAACATGCCATGAGGCAGAGATAAGATTTCAGTATAAATCTAATTATGAAATCAATTCTCTATGTAATTTAGACTCTGACAATAGAAGAAATGTAACAGGCATTAAGCATTTGCCGGTTGGAGGAGAATGCTCCCCACATGGCATTTTCTAAAGCCTCAGCCGTTTTTGCCTTCTCTTTTAAATGTAGCAAGTAATGAATCAATACGACAATTAATCAATAAAAGAGACACAGAAAAATGGGGGGGTAGTGTTTAATTTTTAGGACAAATACTTTATATTACATTGTTTACACTAAAAATGAGGAACTGTTATACAAAGATAGAACTCTTGTACACACTTCGAACTCTGTGTCAATGGCAATGTGTTTATGTATATATACATATATTTTTCAGGTAATAGATCTCAATTACCACAATCCACTTCCAAGTCATATCTTCCTACAGTAGATAAATTAACTGTTTCCTCATTACTTGCATATGCAAAGCTCTTTATTGGCTGACTGATTAAACTGATAATAAAGCAATGGAAAGTGGCCAATGGGTCCATTTAACAGTTAGCTGGATTTTCATCAAAATATTGCAGTGTGCCTACTATATGCCAGGCACTTTAGCAGATGCAAACATGCCATAGCCAGTCATTTTGTTCCTTCAATCAACAGCTTCAATTGGGTGGGTAATTTGTGGAGAACTGTACATGCACACAAT
The DNA here is from genome assembly GCF_002288905.1 of Enhydra lutris kenyoni. Classification (NCBI taxonomy): domain Eukaryota; kingdom Metazoa; phylum Chordata; class Mammalia; order Carnivora; family Mustelidae; genus Enhydra; species Enhydra lutris. The sequence goes on along the minus strand of NW_019154107.1, from coordinate 11,594,212 downwards.
GAAAGACATGACAGGAAAAAAAACTGTGTTTCTGCCTTAAACAAACTGAAAAGAACACGGAAATTATATGTATGTATATATGACAAAAAGAACAATATAAACTCAGTGTGCTAAAAATACAGTGTTTTGAAACAGGGAGCCAAAGAGACTCAAATGAGACTGAGTTAATCAAAAGGAGGTCAAGAAGAAAAGCATATTTTGTGATAAATTATAACAGCAAACATTTTGAGTAGTCTGGCATATGTTCAACATAGAGGTGGAAAGAGGTCATAAGCAGGAACCAGTGCCCCGCAAAACATTTCCTTCCCCAAATTTCCTTATTCTGCAACAATTTTCCTTGTTCTTATTTCCTATAGCACTTGAATTCTGTACCACATAATTTAGCGCAGATCTGCATTGCTTGCTAATTGTGTTGAAAATCTTGATTCCTTAAAATAGATCATTATCTCCTTGAAGGCAGAAAACTTTCCACAACATTCTTTGGTATTTTTCAATATCTTTCACTGTGCTGTGATTCATCTATTTGAGTAACCAGAACTGTGATTTGGTCTTTAAGAGGCAGCTACTCTGGTTTTGCAAAGCAAAGGAAACCATCAACAAAACAAAAAGGCAACCTATATGGAGGTATTTGCAAATGATATATCTGGTAACAGGTTTATATCCAAAATATATGAAGAACTTACATAAATCAACACCAAAAAAACCCCCCAAATAATCTGATTAAAAGGGGCAGAAGAAATAAACAGACTTTTTCTCCAAAGAAAACCTACAGATGGCCAACAGGCACATGAAAAGACGCTCAACATCACTTATCATCAGGAAAATGCAAATCAGAACCACAATGAGATATCACCTCACATCTGCCAGAATGGATAAAATCAAATCTCAAGAAACAACAAGTGTTGGTGAGGATGTAGAGAAAAAGGAACCCTCGTGCACTGTTGGTATGAATGCTAACTGGTGTAGCTATTGTGTTAAAGAGTATAGAGAGGTTCCTCAAAAAATTAAAAATAGAACTACCCTACAATCCAGTAATTGTGTTACTGGGTATTTATCCAAAGAAAATAGAAACACTAATTCAAAAAGATATATGTACCCCTATGTTTATGGCAGCATTATTTACAATAGCCAAGATATGGAAGCAACCCAAGTGTCCTTCAATAGATGAATAAATATGTGGGGTGTGTGTGTGTGTGTATATATATATATATATATATATTTTATATATAGACATAAATATGTGGTATTTATATATACTATCATATATATTATACATCGATAATAGATATATATTATTATATATCCATAATAGATACATATATTATACATATTATTATATATCCATAATATATATTACATATCTATAATGGAATATTACATAGCCATAAAAGAGAATGAAATCTTGCCATTTACAGCAACATGGATGGATCTAGAGGGTATAATGCTAACTGAAGTAAGTCTGAGAAAGATAAATATCATAGAATTACACTCATATATGAAATTTAAGAAACAAAACAAAGAATAAAAGAGACAAAGGAACAGATTCTTAAATATAAAGAACCAGTGGTTGCCAAAGGAGAGGTTGGGGGGGTGGGTGGAAGAGGAAGGGGATTAAGAGTACACTGTAATTACAATGATGAGCACTGAGTAATGTATAGAATTGTTGAATCACTATTTTCTACAACTGAAATTAATATAAGACTGTATGTTAATTATACTGGAATTAAAAAAATAAAAGTAGGAAAAAGAAATAAAATAATTATAAAAAAAAAGATGCAGCTTCTTTCCCAGAAATGGGTCTGCTGAAATTTTACTCTCTGTGATGTAAATGTGGGGATATACAAAAGGTCTTAATCTCGACCATGCTAAAATGATGTTAATGACCTAACCTAAATGTCTTTGGGGGGCCATTTAACAAGGAAGAATAATGAATCTCACCTTAGACACAATAGTTTATTCTATGTGCTTGATCACTTATCAAAAGGGAAATGCAAATCAAAACTACAATGAGGTAGCTCCTCACACCTATCAGAATCGCTAGTACCAACAAGACAAGAAAAACAAATGGTGAGGTTACAAAAAAAGGAAAGCCTCATGCATTGGTGGTGGAAATGTAAATTGGTGCAGCCACTGTGGAAAACAGTATGGAGGTTCCTCAAAACACTAAAAATAGAAGTACAATAGGATCCAGCAATTCTACTTCTGGGTATTTGCCCCAGGGTGGAGAAGAAACACAAAAAACAAACTAAACTATGTGTCTGCTGATAGATGAATAGATAAAAAAGATGCATATTCATTGTATATACACACAGTGGAATATTATTCAGCCATAAAAAAGAATGAGATCTTGCCATTCATGACAACACGGATGGCTCTAGAGGGTACTATGTTAAGGGAAATAAGCCAAAGAAACACAAATTTCACATGATAACACTTGTAGGTGGAGTCTTTTTTTTTTAAGGTTTATTTACTTATTTGACAGACAGAGATCACAAGTAGGCAGAGAGGCAGGCAGAAAGACAGAGGGAAGCAGGCTTCCCGCTGCGCAGAGAGCCTGATGCGGGGCTTGATCCCAGGACCCTGAGATCATGACCTGAGCCAAAGGCAGAGGCTTAATCTACTGAGCCACCCAGGCACCCCTAGGTGGTCTTTTAACAAAACAAACAGAAGAGAAACAGACCCTAAAATAGAGAAAACTAATGGTTGCCAAAACAGAGGGGCTTTGAGGGATAAGTGAAACAGGTGAAGGAGAGTAAGAGGTACAAACTTTCAGTTATAAAAGAAATAAGTCATGGGGATGAAAGGTACAGCATAGGAAATATAGTCAATAATACTGTAATGACTTTTTATGGTGACCGATGGTAACACGCTTACCATCGTGAGCACTTCGTAACATATAATTTTTGGATCAGTACATTATATACTTGAAACTAATACTTCAATTAAATATCTTGAAAACTAGGGGTGCCTGGGTGTCTCATTTGGTTAGTGTCTGACTCTTGGTTTCAGCTCAGGTCATGATCTCAGGATTGTGAGATTGAGCCCTGGGGTGGGCTCCTTGCTCATCAGAGAGGATGCTTCTCCTCTCCCTTTGCCCCTCCTATGCTCATGCTCTCTTTCTCTCTTTCTAAAGCAAACAAATAAATCTTTTAAAAATCTTAAAAAATAAAGCCATGGTTAATCTTTTCAATAGAAGAGCACTGAAAATTGGGTTATGAATTGAGTTTTAACCCTATCCCCCTCATGTGCATTTAGACCTTGAGCCAATTATTAACTTTTCTAAGATTCGGGTTTTTATCTGAAAGAATATATCTGCTGCTGTTATTCCATAGGATAATTATGAAAAAAACACAGAAAGAATGTGTTTAAAACATTTTTGGAAATCTTAAACCAGTATAAAAATACGAGGTTTTTAAAAAAAGTTTGGTTTTGTTCTTATCCCCACCTTTAGACTTTTCCAGCCAGGCATAAACCTGTTAACATTATTCTATTTTTGGAGGATACATTTGAGGTTATTTATGGGTTATAGGGAATCAACTTCCTATAGTGAGAAAGATACATTAATTAACAAAATATAGAAATCATTACAAATATTCTAGTCTTTTATTAGTAACCAGTCATTATTTACCTGTAATGTGGTTTTTTAAAATGTTATACTGAGAAAAAGTTGCCTCTTCACTGCTTTTTATTCAGTTGCACATATCATTTTATACTTTGAACTTGTTTATTGAGAAAAAAATGTAGCTTCACCACTTTAACGAAGTACACAAAGTCAAGTGACCTTGATTTTTCAGTTGCTGCCAGTAGTCTCTGAAAGGTGAATGAGCAAAACATCACTAGGTCTGACTATTTTTTAATTTTATTTTTATTTTATTTTATTTTAATTTTTTATTTTTTAATTGACAATGACAGTCTATAAAATAATTTTATGCTTTCATGATTTCCTGTGATTCTCTGAAAATGAAAAAAAGAAGTTGCAATTGCTGCTCACAAAAGGGGAGACAGAGTTTGGAGTTCTAATTCAGACAAGTTAACTGCACACTAAGTTAAACATCAATACTCCTTAAAAGAACATAACAGAATCTAGAGTCTGTATATCCTATTATTCATAATGTCGGGGGGTACTAGACGTGAAGAGACAGAAAAACATGACCCAAACTCAAGAAGAGAAGAAGCAGTCAACACAGTGAGTACAAGACCAAATATTGTACTTCCCAGGGATTTTAATCAGCTCTCTTGTTTAAAATCTGATTCAACAGGGGTACCTGGGTGGCTCAGTAGGTTAAGTGTCTGAGTCAATTTTCGCTCAGGTCATGATCTCAGGATCATGAGTCTGAACTGCGCATGGGGCTCTGTGCTCAGCGGGGAGTCCGCTTGAGATTTTCTCTCTCCCTCTCCCTCTGCCCCACACCACCCCACGCTCTCTCTAAAATAAACAAATAAATCTTCAAAAATAAATAAATGAAATAAAGTCTGATTCAGGAATTCGTCAGAATCTCCAAGCATTTTTGTTGTTCTCTTGTTTCCCAGGCTCTTTCAGTCCATTATGCAGCTTCTTGGGAAAGCAGTTTTAGGTTTTCCTAAAGATATGCAATTATAGAACATACAGTATTTCACTCTGAACTTGGTTTACATCCTTCCGGGATGCTTTTAAGATATTTTTGGTCTCAGCAACTTGGAACTGCAGGGATTTTGAGGATTCTTTGCCTGTGTCTGTACTTGAAGGCAAGCCATGATCTCTCTATGAAACCAAAGTTTAGGGAGCTTACATACAGGTGAAAGTCCCCAAGTGAAGAGGTAAACTTGTTCATTTTTTAATGAAGTGCTACCAAAAGAGTTTCTAACTGCCGAGGACTAGCTTCCTCTGCAGGTGACCTACAGGCTTCACAAGTTTGTGTCAACAGTTTAATCTTTACAGTGAATTCATGATATTCTTCAACCTGGGCAGAAAAATCTTTTGGCCGCCTCTTTTTTCTTCCTTTAAGTACCTTCTCTTTATCATAAAAAAAAGCATCTACCAGAATCTCCTAGGAAAACCTAAAGATACAATGGAGCCTGACTCAAATATTTGGAAAACAGCATCACAGTACCATAGAGTTGCTCCAGGACCAGCTAGAAAGACATGCTTATGGACATCAGCAGGCCATCCACAGGTCCAAAGGGCACTGCAGTTCTACCTCTGATTGCCGGTAGCCTGTGAGCCACATCTTACACACAGAATCTTGTGGATTGTTCTGATTCCAATCCAAATAAGTGCCTGGCAAAGAGGAGGGGCTTGGGGGAAGGGAAGTCCTGCTAGATGCTGTAAAACAGTACTCAAACTCTCTAATTCTGCTCTGTTTGCTGCACAAATAGAAAGTGGCATTAGCTGTACAATGCATTTGGAGATGTGGAAAGGACTGATTACAGCCAGAGGAGGTCAGCCAATGAGCTCTGGCCAGACTATAAGCTCCACCTGGCCTTGCAGCTAACCCGGGTCAGATCAGCCCCATACCAAAATGCCTTTGCTCGAGAGTATGTCAGAGCATACTGGTGAGGCACACTGTACCTTGCGTACCAAGGTCACAGGGATCATCTCCCTCACTGAAAGCTCCATCCCTCATTTGTCCTTGGTTAATGCAGGGAGGCAGGCTGAGTAACAGAGAAAACAGTAACTCACCAAAAGTAGTAATTAAGAGACCTGATTTTCCATTGTAAGAATTTAGATGTCAATTGGAATTATCAGTATCTTAAAATTTCAAGGATTTTCTGTGGAGCCGGAATGTTCCTGTTCAATCCAATTGTCCTAAAGGGGATTACTCTCCTCTCATTCTGACACAGTCATCCAGGCCCCTTCCCTCATGGAGCCCTGTTATCTGTAGCATATGCTTCCCAAGGCTGCCCTAGGGACCATCCACCTGGTCACCTTCAGGAGTGTGGGCATCTTCTGAAAAAGGAGATGTCCCTTTTACCAGTTAAATTTGCCACCTCTATTTCTTTAAACTACATATCACTCTCTTAGTATCTCTCTGGCAGGCTTAGACTCAGAGCCTCCTGGTCCAACACTCAGGACTACCACGGGTGGCTCACCCCCAATACTTTTACCATGAGGAAACCAAGAATTTGTTGGCCAAATCCCATCTGGAGGTCTTAGAGGGCACCAAGGTTTGTGCTGCATGTTCCCCCATGGATGTGGAAGGTACAGGTCTCTGACCAGGGGAGAAGGTGGCCAAATGCCTGATGAAGTGGTATTTTTTTTCTCCTTTTCATATTTAATTTTTATTCAAAAAAAAAAACTTATTTTAGAGTTTGTAACCTGTTTCAGAAAATAAAGAATTCGGCCGCTGTGGGGATTAAAACACAACAACAACAGAGAATGGAGATGGTTCTAGACAGAACTCGTTAGGTTGCAAATCACAGATACGTAACTGGAAGCAGTTTAAGTCAAAATAAGGATTTGGGACACAATCACTGGAGGGGGACGCAGAATGGGAGAACTTCAAGGATCATGGCATCCCTTGGAATCTCAAGTCAGAAGTGGGGACACACCACTCTCAGGAGTCCCTCTGTCTCTTGTTTCTGATTCTTAAAAAAGAAAAAAAGAAAAAAGAAAGAAAGAAGAAAAGGCCTCTGGGTATCTGTGGGCTGGCTCCACTTCTCGGGTTTCTCCAAGGGGCAGGAACATAGAGAACAACTTCAGCAGACAAGGAATTTCAGTCAGCTACTACAGTTATGATAAAGGTCGGGGAGGTTCTCCGGAGGCCACAACTACAGGAAGATGACAAGTAGCTCCGCAATCACCTCTGTCTACCCGAGTTATGCCTTCTTGGAGAATCTGGGGTGCTCACAGGACTGCACCACCAGAAGAAGCTACAGGATTTACCAAAGGACCCTGCTGAAACCACCACCATGTGCAGTTCTATTTCCGGGAAGGGGTTATGCCGAGGGAAGTCTATGGCAGCTGCCCATGCTGTGACCTCTCAGCCAGAATATGTCGATCTGGTAAGTCAGAAGCAGTGGTTCTCTGGAACACAGAGGGATTGCTAAGGCCATCTTGGGGTCAGCACATGTGAGGAGACCTTGCCTCACATTTCTGGATTGCTTATCCCCGTATCTGTAGCAAGTCTGTGTGGTGATTCTGTAGTCACAGATAGAGTGGTATATAAAGAAAATCCAAAGTAGAACCAATGTAGTTCTCTGATAAGACACTGGAATAAGGAGCCTGCCTGAGCAGAGATTACTAATATGTCAATGGAAACAGGCAGAGCCAGCCTATGGGTTTGCTCTTGGAGATAAGAACAATTACTTTAGACTTAAAGCAGCTCACTGACCTGGGCATGTCCTCCATGCCACTGATTCGGGCATCTATCAGACACCTGATCAGATCTGGGTTCAATGCAAACCTGTTAAATTTTCAGTAAATATTCCAAGAGTGTCTTGGATAACCTGTGTTTAAGACAGTGCCTGGTGAATGGCAGACACTCACTATCTGTAGAACGAGGAAACAAACACTCTAGGGAATGCCATGTAAAGACTGTAAAGACGTGTAAAGAATGGTGACAGCAATGGTCGTCCCATTGATCGGGTGCTTACTCTGTGCCAAGCACGAGCTAAACAATTGCATGAATTATCTCAGTTCATTCTCCCAACACACCTATGAGCCAGCACCTATGTTTGTCCCCATTTAATATGAGGAAAGTGAGGTAGGGAGAATTTAAAGAGAGGTACAGTATGTAAGTATGCACCCATTTGACAACTTGGTCAACTAGAGTTGAAAAAAAATCAAGATATACAGTTTAATCACTACGCCAAGAGTCATGCATGGGCACACACTCAAGACGGGACTTCCCAGATCACCATTCCACTAGGTAACACCGGCATCCCCTAAAACTATGCACAGACTGAAAATGAAATACCCATGAAGAAAACACATGAACACACAAACATTTTCCCTCTCTCCCCCCAAATGCTAAACCAGAAGACAAGCTAATATTACATGGCAGAGGTGAGAGTTGCTGGGGGTGGGGTGCTAGTGAGATGCAAGGAGTTTTTTTTTAATGCCAGCAGAAACCATAAAGAATGCTTCTGAGGCAGAAATGAAATGACATGTTCCCACAAAGGCACTGGCAAGAACATAAACCAAACGGCTGAGTCACACACTGCAAATTCCAGCTGCAGCTCTGAAGCAAAAGGCAGCTTTCTGGTGGAAAAACCAAAGAAATGTTGGGGAAAATACAAGGTCTTTTCTGTCACATCCAATGGCAACTTCAGTCAGCAATAATGTCACAATTAGCCACAGAATCGAGTATAGAAGGTTAAACTGTCGCTGAGTGAGCGCCCAAGGTCTTTATGGGCACATTTTATAAACAGAATGCAAACAGTGGAAATGAGCTCAGTGACAGAAGAGAGAGTAGAGACCTGCAGTTACTTATTTGGACAGTCTGCACTACCAAGAGATGACAGTCACACACCTGCATGAGGAATCAGCACAGAAAGCTTCCTGTAGCAATAAATATGACCTTGGTACACCCTTCTGCCTCTCATACCAGAAGGGCTCAGGAGGCCAGTGCAGTACAAATAGGAGGTAATCTTTATTCAAGTTTTGTCTGGTGGGGTTAGAGATTATTTGGAGCTTGTTCTCACACTAATTCCAGAGAATTCTGGTCTCCCTAATTTAGGAAAACTTCATAGTTTCATAGGTTAGTCTAAATCAAGGGCCAATGAATTTTTTTCTGTAAAGGGCTAGAGTAAATATTGCAGGCTTTGTGGGACACATAGTGTATGTCTTGCATATTCTTTGTTCTATTTTTTTATAACCCTTAAAAATATTTTATAAAAACATTCTTAGCCCAAGGGCCACACAAAAACAGACTGCTGGCTGGATCTGGCCCTTGGCCCACACATACTTTGCCATTTCCCTACAGAATCACTGAAAAAGTGGATGTGTGGGTAAGAAATGTACAATGAGATACGTACCTAATTTAATACACACACACTTTCATATACATGTTAAGTACATGAAATTATACTTTCTCCCATTAGAAGATAAATTCTTCCTGTGCAGAAACTTCACTACTACTTCTCAGAATTCTCCAAAACAGCAAGAAATGAATTCTGCATGCAGTGGGTCTCAATAAATACGGACTGAAAGACTATTAAAAGAATACAGCCTATGTTAAAAGACCATGACCAGGGAAAATTTTGGTTTTCCTTTTTCAGTAGAAGAAATGACAATTTTTCTTTGTAATAACATCTAGGAATATGTGACTTTTATTTTTTTTTAAGTTCTTTTTTAAAAAATATTTTATTTATTTATTTTCCAGAGAGAGAGAGAGAGAGAACAAGCACAAGCAGGGGGAGTGGCAGGCAGAGGCAGAGGGAGAAGCGGGCTCCCTGCTGAGCAAGGAGCCCAATGTGGGACTCGAGCCCAGGACCCGGGGATCATGACCTGAGCCCAAGATAGTCACTTAACCGACTGAGTCACCCAGGCATCCCAGAATATGTGACGCTATTATCATCAATGACATCAACACTACTATTCTTTTACAACGTGACTATTTTAATGTCATGAATTATGACTTTCAAAACTTTCTATATATTATACCATATTAGTACTGACATCAGAAATAGTGTGCATTTTCAGAAATACTAATTATTTTCACATTTAAAGAAACCAAACAGATTTCAGAAACTCCAGATTTTCTTGATGCTTAAAATTAGCTAGAATAACAGCTCAAAATCTACCATTTATACATGAAATCTACTATTTAGCACAATAAAGAATTAGCAAAGAAATATTAAAAATGTTTATTTTTTTCTGTATCGGTATCAAAGTACTAATGTGACTAGGGAAAGGATTGAAGATTTCAGAGGAGGAAATAGATACACAACCTCGAATCTAACTTTCATTCTATGAATCATTATTTCTGGTCATATCTTGACTACAGAATCCAGTTGGGCTTTTCTGCCTCTGGGCTTAATTTATTTATTTATTATCAGTGCACTGAAGGGCTATGCATTCTCGTCATGCATTTTTTAAAACTACTGCTGAGGCATTTTCACATTCGGTGCTATAGTAAACATTTTATTATTGAACTCCAGTATGTTCTTCTTTCCTCTAAAGATACCTGAAGTTATGTATCACTAAGAATAAAAATACAGTCTTCTTGGTACAGAAAGTTTTTATTTACTGCAGTTCAAAATGCCAGAATTATGAGATAAGCTATCATACAAGATGTTGACAATGAAAGTCAATATGTACCATCTAGTTTGGTCTCCTCGATTTTTTTGTGCTATTATTCACAGTTTGGGCATGTAGTTATCATACACTTTCCTTCAAATTACCAGCTCATTCCACTTATGGCTTCAAAAACAATTTTGGAAATGAAAGGAATGAGACACAGAAAAACAGCAACTTTGTCCTACTGTCATTGTCTCTTTATGTTGTTCTTGGCCTTGCTCTGGTGCCCACTTCACCAGTGCACCTTCTTACCCAATTCTACAATCCAGAAACCCATCTGTAGTTTTTTCTCCCTTCCCTGGTCAAAGGCATATGGGAATTATGTTTGTAGTATATACTTAAAAGCCCTTCAACAAACTAGAAGCTCTCATTTGCTTCCAAAATTACATCCCAACACCTGTTCCATGGTTTCAAGGTCTTTCATAATTTGATGCTTCTTACTAGCTAACTTAATACAACTCTATAAATAAACTCAGTAAATCTTGCAGAGCTCCCAGGTAAAGCTTATTTCCAGAGAGGAGTCTCACTATTTACTGCTGGTAATGGATATACACTGAGTTCAGAAGCTATTAGTAGAATAAAAACAAACAAAAGTCTTTTCCCATGGAGTCACCCATTTAATACATACTAGGTATATCTCAGATAAACATCTAGGAGGTCATACTCTCTGCTATCTCTCCTTTTTCCCTTTCTAAAGATGGTTTCGATCAGAGCTTTGGGTCCATCCCAGGAGTTGTGACTTTTAGACTCATCAGAGTGAAACAGCCATAAGTTCTATCATACTTTTTTAAAGATTTATTTTAGCTGTTTGAGAGAGGAGGAGGAACGTGGGTGGGGGAACGGGCAGAGGGAGGGGCAGTGAGAATTTCAAGCAGACTCTGTGTTGAGCATGGAGCCTGATGCAGGGCTCAATCCCATGACCCTGAGATCACGACCTGAGCGGAATCTAAGAGTTGGACACTCAATCAACTGTACCACCCAGGCGCTCCCTATCATATTTTCCTCACCATGACAGATGACTATCACAGCTTCATTTTAATGTACTATTATGCTAACACAGTTGCTGTCTGTTTTCTCTGTGCAGCCAGTAAAGGGCAAAGAAGCTCTCTCTACACTTATGCCAAAACGATCTTTCTGTCTTGTTGCTATTGTCACCTCACTGACACCAAAAGACTCTAGGTTTACTCTTCATTCAGCAACTTGGTTCCTGTGTTTTTCTCCCCCAGAACTCTTCTTGCCCTGCACTTATTCTAGTTCTTTAGAGCCTTGCTCCATATCAGTCCCCATGAAACCTTCTGTTCTAGTTAGCAGGCATTGCCAAATAACCCACTCCAAACTTAGCAGCGTCAGACAACATTTATTAGAGATCTCATGGGTCAGGAATTCGGGCAAGGACAAGTAGTTTTCTTTTTTCTTTTTTTTTTAATTATGTTATGTTAGTCACCATACAGTACATCATTAGTTTTTGATGTAGTTTTCATTCTACGGTGACTGGGATCATAGCTGGGTGGTTTGAATGGTTAGAGATGCCAGCAATGGCTCATTTTAGGCCCTATGTCTAAGGTCTCTGTTGTGGTTGCTGGCTGTGTTTCCTTATTCTGGTTCACATCACACGTGCTGGAGCTGGAATATCTAAGATAGCTTCTTCATTCACATGTTTGCTGTCTGCACTGGGATGGCTGGAGTGCTGAGACTAGTCAAACATCTGTCCATATAGTCTTTTCATGGGGTTACTTGGACTCCTTCACAACATGGATGTCTTGGGATGCTCAGGTGTCTTTCATGGTGGCTAGGTTTCCCCAGAGCATTAAGATGGTAGAAAGGCAATCAAAGTAGTGGTAGAAAATATTTCCACTACATATAAGGGACAAAAACTCTTATCTTGAATGTAGTTTAAAAATCACTACAGATCATGAAGAAAAAGATAGAGAACCTAAGAGAAAAATGATTGAGATAACTGAATGGGTCCTTCACAAAACAGGATTACATAATAGTCAATACAAATATAAAAGAAATTAAGACTCACTAATCATCAGGGGACTGCAATGGATACATGATATGGTATCATTGGTCACCCACCAGAATGGCTAAAATGAAAAAGGCTGGTATCACCAAGAGAAGAAGAAGGTGTGCTGACACTGCAGCTCTCCAATTCTGCTGGGGATCAACTGACCACAGCCACTAGAGAAAACAGGCCGGCATTGTCTACTCAGGGTGAGGATGCATGTTTGTACATCCCGTGACACAGCAATTCAACTCCTTGAAATAAAAAAAAAAACAAAAACCCACAGCTATACACCCCAACATGGATGACCCTCACAGACATATGCTGAGCATGAAATAAATGCCATATAATTCTAGTGGAAAAAAACTTTCAAACTGTGCTACAGTGTTTAGGAACTCTTATTAACAGACTGCCAAACTATGATGGAATACAAGGAAGTAATTACCATATAGGAAAGGGTGTTCGTTCTCTCTGGGAGAAAGCAAGCCAGCCCCAGGGAAGGAGAACAAGGGTGATTTCTGGGATCCAGCAATGTTCCATGTCTTGGACTCAGGAGACAGTTACATGGAGGTTTGTTTTATGATCAGTCATTGGGCAGCATCCTCGTTCTGCATACTTTTCAGTGAGTACCCTACACTCTCTAACTAAGAAAGAATTAAAATATAATAAAAAATATACAGTGGAAAAAAGAGAGTCTCTTCAATAAATGGTGCTGGGAAAACTGGACAGCTATATGTAGAAGAATGAAACTCGACCATTCTCTTGCACCGTACACAAAGATAAACTCAAAATGGATAAAAGACCTCAACGTGAGACAGGAATCCATCAGAATCCTAGAGGAGAACATAGGCAGTAATCTCTTCGATATCAGCCACAGCAACTTCTTTCAAGATATGTCTCCAAAGGCAAAGGAAACAAAAGCCAAAATAAACTTTTGGGACTTCATCAAAATCAAAAGCTTCTGCACAGCAAAGGAAACAGTCAAGAAAACAAAGAGGCAACCCACGGAATGGGAGAAGATATTGGCAAATGACAGTACAGACAAAAGATTGATATCCAGGATCTATAAAGAACTCCTCAAACTCAACACACACAAAACAGATAATCATATCAAAAAATGGGCAGAAGATATGAACAGACACTTCTCCAATGAAGACATACAAATGGCTATCAGACACATGAAAAAATGTTCATCATCACTAGCCATCAGGGAGATTCAAATTAAAACCACATTGAGATACCACCTTACACCAGTTCGAATGGCCAAAATTAGCAAGACAGGAAACAACATGTGTTGGAGGGGATGTGGAGAAAGGGGAACCCTCTTACACTGTTGGTGGGAATGCAAGTTGGTGCAGCCTCTTTGGAGAACAGTGTGGAGATTCCTCAAGAAATTAAAAATAGAACTTCCCTATGACCCTGCAACTGCACTACTGGGTATTTACCCCAAAGATACAGATGTAGTGAAAAGAAGGGCCATCTGTACCCCAATGTTTATAGCAGCAATGGCCACGGTCGCCAAACTGTGGAAAGAACCAAGATGCCCTTCAACGGACGAATGGATAGGAAGATGTGGTCCATATACATATGGAGTATTATGCCTCCATCAGAAAGGATGAATACCCAACTTTTGTAGCAACATGGACGGGACTGGAAGAGATTATGCTGAGTGAAATAAGTCAAGCAGAGAGAGTCAATTATCATATGGTTTCACTTATTTGTGGAGCATAACAAATAGCATGGAGGACATGGGGAGTTAGGAGAAGGGAGTCGAGGGAAATTGGAAGGGGAGGTGAACAATGAGAGACTATGGACTCTGAAAAACAATCTGAAGGGTTTGAAGAGGTGGGGGGGTGGGAGGTTGGGGGAACCAGGTGGTGGGTATTAGAGAGGGCACGGATTGCATGGAGCACTGGGTGTGGTGCAAAAACAATGAATACTGTTGTGCTGAAAATAAATTAAAAAAATGATTAATTAAAAAATTATTATTGCTTTTCTTATGTTGTTTTTGTCCTGATGTTTTGCCATTTTCCCTTCTTATTTTTACTGGCTTAGGAGTATGGTTATTCTGCTCACCTAATTGCAGGGGTCCCTGTAGACAAGAAGGGGAGAGACGGCATTCACATACAGCTGGTTTTCACTGCGCCGTCCCTTTCATCAGTTGCTGTAAAGGCAGGTTGCATCCTGAAAATGTGTCTTATTTCCATGATTCTCCACGTAGCCTGAACTGCCTGGTTTCTCTGAACTAACTGAATCTTGCAAGCTGTAGGGCCTGGAGAGGGTTGTGGGAGAGAATCCTGCCGCCACCTGGACCTCCCTTATTGTTCTATTTTATATGAAAAAGGAGCTTTGGCCCCTCAGCATGTGTTCCTCACTCCCAGTAAGTATATTTTTCTGGCCTGCAATTTCTGAGAAATGCAGTATATACTGTTACACTTATATTGGAACATATACCTTATACACAAAAAACAGACCTGGTGGTAAATTGTGTCTTAGTTGTTCCCAGCTGAGGTATGTGTAATCCTTATTACAAGTTCTTCCCCGACCACTGAAAATGTATTCTAAGTTTTCATTTGCTTAATTCTTCTGTCACAGAGATAATTTTTAAGCTACTTCGATAAATTTTCATCTAAGAAGAACAAAATCTAACATCAACTATTTACAAGCGTATTAGGAGTCAACCGAACAAATACCCATTTTCCCTTGCTTTGTATTGACTTGCAGGTTTCTTGTTGAAAAGAAGCTAAACTGACACATGGAAGAATTATTTTTAGAACACTTGGGGTTTTTTTCTTTACAGAGAAAAACACATTCTTCAAATCCTGTTGACAGGAAAATATCAGGCGCTAAAAAGGAGGAGTGACAAGTATTAAGATCTTGCTCTGCTTGGAGGGCTTCCGGTTGCACATTATTGCCTATGTAGTCTAATCTGTTTCTACATGGATCCTAAAACAGAAAGAAATTGTAATGTAAATACTAGACTCTGGACCATACCATCCTTTCGATTAAACATTCTGGGGCCTAATAAGCTATTAGAGATGACTATTTCTACAACTGAACATTTTCCACAACCAATGTCTTGTGGGAGAGCAGATACCTCCATGCTGGTAGGAGTGCTGGTTTCCTTCGCAGCGAAGCTGTGATGCTTCCACAAATGGTTTCAACCAAGAATTTCTTTTTAACTTGCCTATTTGTGGACATTTTAACCTCTGTCCTCATTGGAAAAAAAAAAAAACAAAGAAAAAGAAAACCTATTTTCTGGACCATTGAAAGCAAAGTATCAGTGCACGTATGTAACCTTTTACCATGGCACCTCACACATAGTATGTGCTCAGTAAACATTAACTCTTGTTATTCTGCCAAATACGGTGATTATTACAAGTCATTGATTTATTGTGATGATCAGGCCCAAAGAACAGTGCAAAATGACAGCCACTTAACCCAACATGGGTTGCTGGGCTAGAGGAGGGTCAAGGACTTTGAAGGGACTGAGATTTTACCCTGCAAGTGAACTAACAGGACAGCCTACTGCAGTTCTGTGGATGTTGGCAAGACAGGAAACTCCTGAATCAGAAACAAAGGACTCTGTCCCAGCACAGCAGGCAGCGTGAGCATGTCATTTGTGCGAGTTCCTCCTGCTCCCTCCCCAGTCTCCTGAGGGCAATGTGGAGCAGTACCTGTGGGACCCCTGTTTGCCTTGAGGCACCCTAGGCTTAGCAACTCCTGAGCTTTGAAAGACGGCATTAAGGTGGGCACGTGTGGTGATGAGCACTGGGTGTTTATCCAACTAATGAATCGTTGAACACTACATCAAAAACTCATGATGTACTATATGCTGGCTAATTGAACATAAAAAAATAATTTAAAAAAAGATGAAGACAGTTGAGAGCAAACCTGCCCAAACTTTGCCCCGAGGAAGACCTTACCTTTACTATTTTTTTAAAGATTTCGTTTATTTATTTGAGGCAGAGAGACAGGCAGAGGGAGAGGGGGAAGCAGGCTCCCCACTAAGCAAAGAGCCCGAGGCGGGGTTCAATCCCAGGACACTGAGATCATGACCTGAGCCGAAGGCAGAGGCTTCACCCACTGAGCCACCCAGGTACCGCATCTTTACTATTTTTAACAGCACAGGAAACTTCCCTCTTCCCCAAAGAGAGATACCATCTCTCTCATCTAAGATAGTTGACTCTACAAACCCCCCACCAATGACTTTCTCAGAAGATGTACAGAAATGTGAGACATTGTCCCCTAAATAGAGGAAAGTAGAATGGGTTTGGGGAAGAAATAGGTAAAAAGGACAGATGATGAATACCGTAGAATGAAGTTTTTTTATATCCTTTTTAACTCTTATTTGATATATATTATATATCAAATAAGAGGTATACTGGAAAGTGCCTGTATCAGAATTGTACAATTTGATAAACTTTCAAAATAGTGCAACCATGTCAACAGCGCCCAGATCAACAAAAGCCTGGTTGCCAGCTCCCAGAAGACGCCCTTGTTCTCTCCTTCCAGTCACTAAACCACTTCCCAAGGGTAACCACTACTGACGGGCAACCACTAGCCACAGATTAGCTGTGAAATTAGCTTAATTTCAATGGCACCATAAAATATATACTCTTTCGTGACTGGTTTCCTTCATGACTGGTTTCTTCTACTCAACATTATGATGGTAAGATTTCTCTATACCACTGCATATATTTTCCATGGTTTATTGGAATTGCCATGTGATATTCCATTATATGACAGTACTACATTTATGCATTCTACTGTTGATGAGCAGTTGGACAGGTCCTGGCTTTGGATTAAAACAAATATCACTACTCTGAACATTCTAGCACACATCTTTTGGTGAATACATGTGTGCATTTCTGTTGAGAATATACCTATAAGGAATAATTCTAGGCCTGAAAAGCAGTTTTGAAAGGGTTAAGATAGGCTAGTGCAAAGCCCTGCTTTAAAATAATAAGTTCTCTTGGTTGTCTATTAATTTTCCTCCATAGAGTACATCTGCAGCAGCTTGACACAACACACCACTCTCCATCCATGATTAAAATAAAAGAGTTTGTAGAAGCCAGTCTAAATTAGACATTCTCATCAGCCTACATATGAACACTTAATTAAAATACATTCACAATGAGACTCCACCACTTTAAGGTTGTTATTCTCTTTTGCTGCAAAACAAGCAAGAAAGCAGAGATAGGCCTGAGGCATTTGCTGCACACACAAACCCAAAAGTAGAACAGACAAAGCAGAAATGAAAGCTAATATGGAAAGAAAATACCTGTGACAGAAAGTCCCAGTCATGCTAGAAGAGAAGCTTAAGAAGAAATTGGTATGAATATATTCCATATACTTGGAATACTCAGTTGGCTATGTAAGCAAATAAAATTGTGTGAAAAGAGTGAGTTTACTGGCTAGATTCACTGAGCCAAGAGAAAATAGCAGGTAAAAGCATTAATCCACAGAAGCAATTCCCCTCCAAAAGAAGATTCTATCTGCCGGAATAGTAAAAAAAAAAAAAAAAAAAAAAAAAAAAAACGGGAAGTACAAGAGATATAGCTAAATCCAGCAATGTAGAGAGACACAAAAGGCAGATGAGAAAGTCATAAAGGGTAGAAACCAGGCCAGGTCTCTAAGGAAAACTTTTCAACAACAACAAAAAAACCCCACAAACTACACACATTATTTTATAGGCCCAATGCAGGATACTAAAATTTGAGGCACAAAAGTATTGCCACCTGCAAAAGACACTGGAAAGTTCTAGAAAGACATTCTATAGTTATACCAGCTAGGAGACTCAAGACTCCCTCCCTCACCACCCTCAAAAAGGAGAGAGAACTGGTAAGAATTCTTGAAATATCCAGAGCAAATAGATCACACTGATGGAACTGACCAGGGAATGCAAAGAATCTATCTATTCAGCGATTTTCTTAAGTTTTAAAGCCTCACTGCCTCAACACGGTTTTGTTTCTCTTTG
Source organism: Enhydra lutris kenyoni (assembly GCF_002288905.1). Lineage (NCBI taxonomy): Eukaryota > Metazoa > Chordata > Mammalia > Carnivora > Mustelidae > Enhydra > Enhydra lutris. Next base: position 11,576,008 of record NW_019154107.1, on the reverse strand, counting down.
AAAAGACATGGAGAGGAAATTTTTTGAAAACAGAAAAGAAATAATTTAAGCAGAGTGAATTTCAATCACCATGGCCAGTGATAAGGCCCTTCCAGATGCGGGAGGCTCTTTTAAGCTTAAACGTGGGCTGCTGGGGAGAACAGGGGCAGGATACATGACCATTCCCTCTGCAGCCATGGGTACAATTACAGTAGTCCGCTGTTATCCATGGGGGACCCACAGTGGGTGCCTGAAATCCCAGACAGTTCCAAACCCTGTGTATACTTTGTTTTTCCCTTCCCGTGCATATCTATGACAAGGTTTAATTGATAGATCAGGCACAGTAGGAGATTAGCAACTAATAATAAAATAGAACAATTTTAACAATGTAGCAAAAGTTATATTAATGCGTCTCTTTCTCTCAAAATATCCTAACGTACAATACTCACTGTTCTTATTCGTCTGATGTGAGATGGCAAAATGCCTATGTGGTGGGATGAAGTGAGCCCAATGATGCAGGCATTGTGACACGAGGCTACTGATAACCTTCTGACGACTTGTTAGCACGATCACTTGCTTCAGGTCTGTGCTTGACCCCGGGGGACCTGAAACACCAAGAAGAGAAACTGTGGATAAGGGGGACACGACTGTATTGCATTAGGGAAGGAGTATTTCTTAGTGTAGTCCCAATGAGAACTCCTTAAGAATCACAGACTTTAATCTTTCATTTGTATATAATTTATAATTACTAATGGGTGGCTCAGTGTTGGACTCTTGATTTCGACTCAAATAATACACGATCTCAGGGTTGTAAGACTGAGCCCCGCACTGGGCCTTAAGATTCCCTGTTTTCCTCTCCCTCTGCCTTTCCCCCACCCCAGCTCTAAAAGATAATTTAAAAAAATAAAAGTATTTTAAGTATGCTGTAAAGCAATGGTTTTCAAAGTGTGGTCCCCAGACCAACAGTATTGACATCACTTGGAAATTTGTTAGAAATGCAAATTACTGGTTGGTAATTTGCCCAGCAATCAGCTTTAACAAGACCTCCGAGTGATTGTGATTCAGGCTAAAAATTGAGACTCATGGCCCTGAAGCATTTGAAGAACTCAGAAGAATGAGTAAAAATGAAAGTCTCCACTCATCAATAACTCTTTCTCTGGAAATGAACTTGCTGCCTGATTTGAAGTACAACCAAAAGCTTTTTCTAGAAGTTACAAATATCCACATTCAACACAGGGTGAGATATAAATTTTTTTTACAAATAGATAAATTAGCAGATCTTTTTTTGGTCATGTCAGCCTAAAATTGTCAGAAGGCAGTAATTAAGCAAAGCATTTATTTGGGTGAAACGTGCAATTTGGGGTACACAGATTTGGGCAATAACCCACTAGGTATCCCACAGAGAGCAAAGTTCAGTGGTTCTTGAAGATAAAAAGGGAATGTTTGCATATGTTGGTTACAAAGCATTTTGATTGTGGCAGCTGAGAAATAATCTTGGCTAAACGAACTGGTTGCTAATACCATCACTAAGCAAATGTCTTTTACTGTAGTAAGCTGCAGGTGTTTGTGCAAAGTCCTTGGAATATTTGTGGTTTGGCCCAATTCAAAAGTTCATGGATCCACCTGGTGAGGACACACATAAGGCCCCCCTCCATTTTAAAACCCCTTGACATAAGTGACCCCATTTCATTCCACCTTTCACAGTCTTGGTATCTCTGGTGGGCCCCACCTTTCCTTTCATTCTGCTAGATATATTGTGTCATAAAAGGTAAGACTCTTTAAGAAAAAGTTCAGGGTTTTGTTCTTCGAATTCCAGAAGGCTAATTCTAGCAAAAATGAAAGACGACAGCTCAGAGCAAATCTTCTTTGACCCAAGCATACATTAGACTGCCTAGGCTGAGGGCAGAGCAGAACCACAGGGGAAGTGATAAAAGCTTTTATGCTAGTAAAACGTGAGAAAGGGTCCTGAGCCCTCATCTCCCACCCCAACCCTCAACCAAGCTCCTGATTCAGAGGCAGTAGTGTGCAGAAGCCTCTGTTTTTTAGGTGAGGGTTGGGGGAGGGGGGACTAAAGAGCTGTCTCCATTCTTTGTCCATTCACTAGGCTTATGACAGGTTCGTAACATTCCCTGTGCCATTCTGTGGTAGTGTGACAGCATAGCCCATGGTCTTGAGTGGCGTACAGAAGCTGATTTCTCTAGAGTGGTATAGGATCTCAGTATATTCCCCATATGTAAGACAGTGGCATAGAAATAGACAGATGCAAAAAGGAATCACCGTCAGGAATGAGGCAGGATGCACAGACCTAAGACACCTGGAACATATAAAGCCCAGGGAGAGTGTGTGGTGATTTATTGTGGTAAGAACACCTGACATGAGATACATCCACTGGAAAATATGATTCCGCAATCCCACTTCAGGGTATTTATCCAAAAGAACTGATATTAGGATCTCAGAGAGAGAGCTGCACTCCCATGTCCACTGCAGCATTACTCACAACAGCCAACATATTCAAACAAACTAAAAGTCCACTGACAGATGAATGCATAAAGAAATGTGGTAAGTAGAATGAGTACAGACAAAAACATTGTATTATAATTATGTAATGTGATAATATTGCAAAAATGGCAATCATATTACAATATAAAAATGTATCAGAGGAACACACTGTACACCTTAAATTTACAGTTATATGAGTTATATGTCAAAGATAGTCAACAAAAAGTCAGTTCATTTAAAAATTAACAGCAATATTTGTGTGACACACCAAAATTACATAATATCACATTATGATCATTAGTGTGATTATTAATGAGTGGACAACTTTGGAATATTAAAGACCTGGAAAAATGCGACATGAACACAGAAAAGAATATTACTCAGTCTTACAAACTACGGAAATTCTGCAAAGTGTGACACCAGGGATGATCCTTGAGGACATTATAGTAAGTGAAATAAGCTAGTCACAGAGAGACAAATACTACATAATTCCACTTATATGGGGTAGCTAAAATAGTTAAATTCACAGACTCAGAGTGGGAGGGTGGTTGCCAGGAGCTGAGGGAAGGGGAAGTCAGAAGTAGAAGAATATTTTAAATCTGGTAAGATAAATTCCGCCCTCATTTTTTCCCCCAAATATCCTTTGGCCATTATGTTTTCAACTATTCAAAAGAACATGAAATTTAGTTTCTTATGCATTATTAAATATCTTTTTAAGATTTTTGTTTGGTACCGAATCCATGAATTAAATTTGATATATTTTGGATGTATGTTTGAAAATTTTTTAAATTTATTTTTTCAGTGTTCCAAGATTGACATATAATATGCTATTAGTTTCAGGTATACAACATAATGATTTGATATTTGTATATACTGTGAAATGCTCACCATAATAAGTCTACTTAACATCCATCACCACACACAGTTACAATTTTTTCTTGTGATGAGAACTTTTAAGATCTACTCTTTTAGCAGCTTTCAAATATGTAATACTGAATTATCGGCAAGAGTCACCATGCTGTACATCATATTCCCAGGACTTATTTACAACTGGAATTTTATACCTTTTGATAACCTTTACCCATTTCTCCCACCCTCCACCCTCTGCCTATGGCAACCACCATTTGTTCTCTGTGCAATTTTATATACTTTTAATATTCATACTTAAATCCATCATCACAGTATGACTTTTTAAAAAAATTTTTTTTGACAGAGAAAGAGAGAGACAGACCATGTATGTGAGTGGGGGAGGAGCAGAGGGAGAGAAGCAGACTCCCTGCTGTGAGTGGAGCCTGATGCTCCATCTCAGGACCCTGAGGTCACGACCTGAGCCGAAATCAAGAGTCTGATGCTTAGCCAACTGAACCACCCAGGCACCCCAGTATGACTCTTAGATTTTCTTTTATGGCCTTCAGTACTCTTTCCTAAACTAGATCTTCCTTACACAGTTCTGTTTAAACTTTTTCACAGGACAGTTTTTAAAACTCATTTTTGTTGCTATTATGAGTGGGTTATTCTTTTCAAAACAATTTCTGTTGCATCCAAGAAATATTTATTGATAGGTGGTATGGGTCCCTTGCATTTTAAGGTGGTTACTTCTGATGTATAGCAAAGCTTCAAGAATTTAGGTATTGTTATTGTGCATGGGGCCACCTTTATGAGTTTCCTAGTGAGTTTTATAATTTTTGTGGTAGGTTCTCTTAGATCCATATTGTCTGTAAATTATCATATTTTCTTTTCCTCTAATATTTTTTAGGTCTTCTTACATTTTAATGTCCTGTTACATTGGCTAAGCTTTCCAGAACATGGTTGTAGAGATAATGAGCATTCTTGTCTTGTTCCTACCAATAATGAGAATGCTGTCCAAGTGACCCTGGTAACTGCTATACATTTCTGGTAGGTATTCTCAAGTTAAGAAACTTATACTATTAGGATTACTAAGAGTTTTTATTGGGAGAAGTTTTTGCATTTCATCAAATAATTTAGTATCCAACAGAAGTAATATGATTTTTTCTCTATTCTGTTAATGTGACTAATTATCTTAATATAGTTCTTAATATGAATTATCCTTGCATTCCTGGAATGAATCTTTAAATCTTTTTTAAAGGAATATTTATTTATTTATTTATTTATTTATTTATTTAAGAGAGGGAGAGTGTGCGAGAGAGCACGAGCAAGGTGAGGGGCAGAGGGAGAAGCAGGGTCCCCACTGAGCAAGGAGCCCAGTGGGGGCCCAGATCCTAGGACTCCAGGATCATGACCTGTCTGAAGACAGATGCTTAACAGACTGAGCCACCCTGGTGCCCTGAGTCTTTAAATTTAATATTCCTATTCGTTAGTAATTTTTTTTGCAAAAATTTTATTTAGGATTTCCACATTTATTTTCATGAGATGAGCTTATAAGGTTTTATAAAATTTGGGTATCAGGGCTATGCTAGTTTGGTAGAATATATTGGCAAGCTTTTCATCATTCCTTAGGCTCTCAAAAATTTGATACTTTGTGTTTTTTATGAGTTTGGTAGAACTTATCCATGAAAAGTAACTGGGCCTGCTACCTTTAGAAGGGTGACTATTTGTATAATTTTCTTAATACTTTACAGCTATTTATCTATTCTATCTTTGCCTTCTTCAGTCAGGGTTGGTAATCGTCATTTCTCTAGGAAATCACCCATTTTATCTGAAGGGAGCAGGAACCTTGGATGAGAATCCTCATGATTTCCAGTATAATTAAGCATTTTTCTGGGGCTGAAACACTTTCGAGAGTTTTAGTCTTGGAGAGAAGGGGCTTTCATTTTCTTTCTTTCTCCACCTCACATTTTCCCTTGTTTTTGTTTGTTTGTTTTGTTGTTGTTGTTGTTGTTGCTGTTGTTTAGGCCCAGAAGTTGGCAAGGCTCTGCTCTACTCCTTTCTCCAGCCACTGCTCACTCTGTATCAATTCTCTCTACAACTGTTTGGGATTACCTTTACTCTTCTTTTCCCCTCTCAGGCATTGTTACAGAAATTCCTCCACATTTGGGACCACTTTTGTCATTCTTTTTTTTTTTTTTTAAACCAGCACTGGAAACCAGTGCTCCTCAAAGTCTAAGGTGCTTACAAGCATTTGAAGTCTTATTAAAATGCAGATTTGGGGGCACCTGGGTGGCTCAGTGGGTTAAGCCTCTGCCTTCAGCTCAGGTCATGATCCCAGGGTCCTGGGATAGAGCCCTGCATCTGGCTCTCTGCTCAGCGGGGAGCCTGCTTCTCCACCACCCCCCCCACCCCCGCCGCCTCTCTGCCTACTTGTGATCTCTCTCTCTGTCAAATAAATAAATAAAATCTTTAAAAAAAAAAAACAAAATAAAATGCAGATTTCGACAAAGAGGAGCTGGGGTGGTTGATCTGAGATTCTGCATTTCTAACAACTCTCAAGTGCTGCTGCCAGTCCTCAGACCACCCTTCGAGGAGCTAGGCTGTGGACCACAGGCTGGCTGAGGGAATGGAGAAAAGCCCTGGAGGTTGCTTGGTGCAACAATCTCAATTAAGAATTGAACAAACAGGGGCGCCTACATTGCTCAATTGCTTAAGCATCCACCTCTTGGTTTCAGCTCGGGTCCTGATCTCAGGGTCATGAGATTGAGCCCCACATCCGGCTCCCCGCTCAGCGCAAAGTCTGCTTGAGAATCTCTCTTCCCTTGCCCCCCACCTTCTCTCCCAAATAAATAAATTAGTCTTAAAAAAAAAAAAAAAAGAACTGAACAAACAGATTCATGGGTGGGGGTGGAGTTAAAAGCCACACATCTCTTTAGTTGTGGTTAGTCCAGGTCCTCCTTCATCTATCACATTGCTTCCCAGGCCATCATTTAGGTGCCTGTAAATAAAGTCAGTGAAATGAGAGTATACCCCATTCAGATGTAGACCTTTTTAGTTCAACCATACAATGTGTATCTCAACAAAGGGAACAGTTTCATTCAGCCAGTATCTCTGAAGAAAACAGCAGGTTTGCTCTTTGTGTTTCTACCCTGGCAAAGCTGAGAGGTCAGCCCACTGCAGAAGAAAGCAGTCTAGCTGGTGCTGCAAAGACTGACACTGCTATGGCCACCTTCCAGTCTTGGCCACCAGGCTCAGCCTAAGTCATGCACCACCACCACCACCCCACACCCCCACTCCCCCGTGCCCCCGCTGCCAACAAATCCCTGTTTCTCTGCTCCAGCACAGAGCCTGCACCGTCACCCACCTGTACACACTGGTGCCTACCAAAGAGTAGGAACCAAGCGTTTGTTGAAAGTTTAAGGGAAAACTTAAAAATGAAAATTTCCCTATTGCCAAAAGGGAAAGAGACCTCTTTCTCCTCCCACTTCAGAGCATTTCCCTGAGAAACTGAGTATTTGTGAATCCTTCTTTTGATATGTAGTCAAGTCTTTGCAAAGGCTGAGTAAGCCCACTGTCAGCTTTGCAACTCAGGAATGCTTTTCTTAAGCGTCTGAGAAGCAACTCTTTGAAAAGTAGACGTTAATGATGATAGTGCCCCTATTTTTCTGTCACCTTGGGAGTCTAGCCTAGTTGCCTTTCTCTGAGCTGTAAACTATTTGCTTCTCATAGAGATAAGAAAAATTTTTGTATTCTTTTGGATAAAAGCAATTAGCAAAAACATGGCTGCCTCAATTACCAGGTGAACTTCGGATGAACTATAAAAGAATACATAGCAAGTGTACTGTCAAGTCCTCTTACAAGAAGACAAGTTACCACTAATGCAGAGAATCTGTACCAAATGAATTTCAATTATTCGGCTTTATAAAAAGGGTGGGATGTCTTTCAGTCTTTCTATTTTTATCTAATTTCCTAGGATGCACATTGTAATCTGCTTTAATGTTTTTTCAGTAAATCTATTTTCTTTCTTCTCTACATTTTGTGGAGAGGATTTTGGGGGTTGGCAGGATTTTAAATTTTCCACAAGAAAAAAAAAGGAAGAAAAGTAAGGAGGGGAAGCAAAAATAAACCAGAATATGAAGTCAGTAAAGGAAAGAAGAAAGGGAGGAAGAAGGGGACATCTACATGGGAAAAAATATTTTTTTTAATCTAGACACAGACCTTACACCCTTCAGAAAAATAACTAAAAACAGATCACAGACCTAAATGTAAAATGCAAACTATAAAACTCCTAGAAGATAACACAGGAGAAAATGTAGGTGACCTTGTAGGTGATGATTTTTTAGATACAATACCAAAAGCATGATCTATGAAAGGAATAATTGATGAGCTGGACTTCATTAAAATCAAAAACTTCTGCTCTATGAAAGATAATGTCAAGAGAATAAGAAGACAAGGCACAGACTGGGGAAAAATCTTTATAAAAGGTAATGTCTAAAAAAGGGTTGTTATCTGAAATACATAACAAACTCTTAAAACTAAACAATAAGAAAATAAGCAACCCAAATTAATGAATGGTCAAAAGACCCGAACAGGCACTTTCCCAAAGATGATACATAGATGGAGCACATATGAAAAGATGTTCAACCTGATAGGTCATGAAGGAAATGCAAATTAAAGCAAAGAAATAGTAACTACACACCAATGAGAATGACCAAAATCCAGAATACTGTCAACACTAAATGCTGGTGAGGACGGAGACCGTCAGGAACTCTTAGTCACTGCAGGTGGGAATGCAAAACGGTGTGCCCACTTTGGAAGACATTTTGACAGTTTCTTATAAAAGTAAAACACACTTTTTACCAGATGATCCAGCAATCATTCTCCTCGATACTTACCCAAATGAATGGAAAAGATATCTACACAAAAACCTGCACGTGACTGTTTATAGCAGCTTTATTGTAACCGCCAAAATTTGGAAGGAACCAAGATGTCCTTCAGTAGGTGAATGAATAAATAAATTGCAGAAAATTCAGACAAAAAAATTACTCCATGCTATAAAGAAATGAGCTCTAACACCATGTAAAGACAGGGAGAAACCTAAATGTATATTCCTAAGTAAAAGAAGCCAATTGGATAAGGTTACATACTGTGTGATTCCAACTATGTAACATTCTAGAAAAAGCAAAACTATGGAGACGGCAAAAATATTAGTGGTTACCAGAGATTGGAGAAGGGATGAACAGACAGAGCAAAGAGGATTTTTATGGTGAAAAACTTTCCTATATGATAATGTAACAGTAGATACATGTCATTTCACATTTGTTAGAACTCCTAGAATGTACAACACCAAGAATGAACCCTAGTGTAAACTAAGAACTTCAGGTGATTATGTGTCAGGTTCATAAATTGCAATTATTTTAATGTGTTGCAAAATAATAACAAAGCTTCGTGCTTTTCCTTTTCTCTTTTCTTGATACCAAATAGGAATATAACAGTCTAGGGGCAACTGGATGGCTCAGCCATTAAGAGTCTGTCTTCGGCTCAGCTCATGATCCCAGAGTCCTGGGATCGAGTCCTGCATCAGGCTCCCTGATCAGCAGGAAGCCTGCTTCCACCCCACCCACTTCCCCTGCTTGTATTCCCTCTCTCACTGTCTCTCTCTGTCAAATAAATAAAATTGTGAAAAAAAAAAGGAATACAACAGTCTAATAGTCTATATGTATTACTGACCTCAATTTCTTTATTAAGACACAGAGATGTATGTTTCATGGGGTTTTCAGTAAAATGCTTTAAAAAGAAATGTATCATAAGCTGAAATAAACTTTCATGTCAGGAATTATTTTGATGTTTGGAATACAAGTTCCATAAAGAACTCTGTAATTTGAGGAATTTGGGAGATAATTAGAAAGAACAGCCCATAATCTCTCATTTTTCTAGTAGTTAATTATCTAGTTATAAGTAGAAATATTTTTATTATTATACAAAGTGTTAAATTCTCAATCATGTCTTAATGTTTTCTACAAATTTATGTCTTAGGGGTAGAAAGGAACCTCTTCTCTTGCTCATAAAAGACAAATGGTCATCCATACTTATTATGCCTTCTCTTGAAAGTACTGGGAAGAAAGGGCCTACTGATCTCTTTACACCTGGTGTGATGTAGAGATCAGAAATCTGATTAGAGAGATTCTGGATAAAAACCACAGCTCATATTTGGCCCTTCTTCTTGATTTCCCTAGAATATGCATGCTCAGAAGCAAAACACACTTGTCCTCAAGGCCGAGGCATATATCCGTTTCTGTCATTTTTTTTCTCCCATCTTTCCTGCCATGCAAGGCTTTACAATTTTAACTAGGTATTTGATTATTGCCTTTCCACGCCCTTTAAGAATGCAAACTTCCTGAAGGCAAAGATTGCATCATTCTTATTGACTGTTTACCACAGACACTAGATAAATTCTTTTTTCATACTACACAGACATAGTACGTTATCTGTTGGAACTAAATATAATCCTCTTATCCTACGCTTAGTTAATCTGCACTTTTGACTATCCCTTAAATGTTCTCTGGGTTTTCCAACTGTTGAGTCTTTGTTATACTATTTCTTCATGTACGGCTCTTGCCCTTTACTTCCACTCTTGGTCTCATTACTCTATTTTTGAAAACTTATAGATCCCTCCAGGTCTATTTCCTTCTCAAATATCCTCAGTGATTCCTCTCCTGATACACTCAACCAAATCCGATCTACTCCTATAAACACTTGTAACACTTCTATTTCTCTGAAGGACTTTATCACTGTTTCAACTTACATTTTATTCAATCACATGCATGCTTTCTCCCTTCCCTTTGACTTCAATTTTTCTGAGGATAAGGACTGTGTTTTAGTTATCCTTCTATCTCCAGAAACATCTGGAACCAAGGGGGTGCTTTATAAATATCTGCTGTACTCACATTGCCAGCATAACTATTATTTAAACTTATTGAATCCATGGAGTCAATCGCAGATATAACTGAATATTTAAATTGTAATTCGATTTACTTACTAAACAATATGTATTGATGTTTACAAGTTAACTATAAGACTTACGTATTTAATACTTTATAAAATGTGACTTCTAGCATAGTCAATGTAGGTTCAGTTTTCCAAGTAAGGAAGCTAACAATTTTGTTATGACTACAGAGTGGCTGTTTTACTCTTCTACATTACTGAGAGTTATAGTTTATCAATCTTTTTTTAAATTTCAAAAACTTCTTAAAAATATGTACTATCTACGATAAAGATGTGAGAGAATTATGAAGGAAAAGATTTTATTTTCTCATTTATGAGAACTTGGACTCTATAAGGCATCTGGTAAATATAAAAATGATACTTTGAAAAGCTCTAAGAAGTTGAGGATTCCTAATTGCCAGGGATTTTATTAAAACACATAGAGCCAGGTAATGCAAGGAGAGTCTTTATCCTGCTTAAAGCCTAGGACATTTGGGGTGCCTGGGTGACTCAGTGGGTTAAGCCTCTGCCTTTGGCTCAGGTCATGATCTCAGGGTCTTGGGATCAAGGCCCACATTGGCCTCTCTGCTCAGCAGGGAGCCTGCTTCCCCCTCTCTCTCTGCCTGCCTCTCTGCCTACTTGTGAACTCTTTCTGTCAAATAAAATCTTAAAAAAAAAAAGCCTAGGACATTTGATTACCTGTATCCTGGCATCCTCTGCTCACACAGGTATGTTTCCCCAACACTGTAAAACTGCTCAGAGGATGGGCTACACTTGCCAAATCCTTCTGCAGTCTTACTGTTTGCTGATCTGCGACAATTACACCCAGTCTTTCAATGATAAGTCAATTTAAAATGCCAAAAACACAATGAATATTTGTGCACATGCATTTCTACTTAGATATAGGGTACTTACTTCCACTAAACTATTCATCCAGAAAATGATTGAGATGATTTAATAATTTTACAATTATATTGTAAAATTTCAATTGCACTTAAGATCTGTGTAATGTCTGAGGCTGCTCTTTAGAAGTAATAATTCTATAAGCTGGTAAAGTAGAGCATTTGTCTAAGCTGTCTGCGTGTTCTTTTACTCACCTTTTCCTACTTATAAATGGGGATCTATTTTCTCTTTTAAGGGTGGCACATATTTTATGCTTTATCTTTTGACCTTCATTAAAGGAAGTTTATTTTCCATATCACATAATGATATTTGTACACACAGCTTCTCCTATGCTCTGAGGATATTCCATTCGACAAAGCTTTGATGTTCTCAGTTTTATCTTGTCATGTCAGGAAACATATGTCATGCCAAAATTAAAACAATTCATAAAAGGTGGAGACAGTTACTTAGTACAAAGGATTAGTTTGGGTATAGGGGACCCACAAGAGATAGGGCAATAACCTAAGGTTAGCAACAGTGGAGCTGTCACCACCACTAGGTCCTAAGAAACAAGGGAGAAGTTACTAAAACCCAGAACACGAGAAAGGTGTATAACGTCGGGTACCTCAAGAAGATAATTTGAGGGACAGAGCCAATCCAGAGCAACACTAAGAAATGATCTTGAGAAATAAATACCCTTTTTCTCTCTCTCCTTCTTCCCTTCAACCTCCAAAGCTCTCTACAGGTCAAATCCAGTCAGAAACCAGAAGGTAGAAGAGCCCCACTAATGTGATCTATAGAAATACCATGGCAAGGGGGCGCCTGGGTGGCTCAGTGGGTTAAAGCCTCTGCCTTCGGCTCAGGTCATGATCCCAGGGTCCTGGGATCGAGCCCCGCATCGGGCTCTCTTCTTGGTGGGGAGCCTGCTTCCTCCTCTCTCTCCGCCTGCCTCTCTGCCTACTTGTGATCTCTGTCTGTCAAATGAATAAAAATCTTAAAATAAAAAAAAAAAAAAAGAAATACCATGGCAAGGAGCAGGGAGGAGAAAGGATGAGAGTGTATCTAGAGAGCAAAACAGCAGAAATCCAATATGGGTCCTTACTACATGGGACACAGTGAACATCACATGTCCCTGACCTTCTAACCTTACTTATATGCAAGGCCTCAATGACATGTATAATAATGGGTAGGTGAGTACAAAGTTCTTAAAAACCTGGCTAACAACTTTTGTCAATGAATTGGCATAATTTTTCAGAGTTTAATTATTCCCACCTGCATTCATTTGTAATTGGGTGCTACTTAACTACCTAAGAATTTCTGTTGAGGATTTTTGGTCTTCTTTGAGTCCATAGCTGTTGGAGAATTGTGGTTTTCACATTACTACTGGACTTTTTTTTAAGTGGAGCTCCACTAAATCTTGAATTCCAAGTCAAAGTCAAAAACACAGCCTGGGAACTAAAATTTTTAACACCCATCAGTTTAATTTTTTCACCTAGAATATGTCCTCTGTGTAAATTCAAGCCCACAAAGCTGAATAGAAGATTAGCACTGACTCTTGGGGATCACTGGAGGAACATGAGGAGACCTAGCACTCTGTGCAGTAGTCTTATATTTTTAACACCACTTTTGACTGTGCATGGAACCTTTCATGACCTGCTTTCCCTCATTCCCTGGCAATCTCCTTATAACCTTTTCCTTTCAGCCAAAAAATAGAAGGAAGAGCCAAGGTGATTAGCATGCCAGTGTCAGTCAAGGCTCTGCTGCCAAACGGCTTCTTCTTTTGAATTAATGAAAACACTGTCAGCTGTGTCAACAAAGGGGCTCTCAGCACTGAGAGGAGACAACCCATGGCTGGAAGAAAATGGCCTAATACCACTTACAAAGGTGTATCACTGAAAAGCAACCTTCCTTAAGAAATGGACAGGGTTTGCCTTCTCATACCCTTCAGGTTCCTGGGGGGTTGGGGGGGGACAAAGTCTTTTCTGATCACTCTGTTATAAGGTAATACCACAGACAGGTGAGATGCCCTTGAGCTATTCACTCAAGTCAATGTGATTTACACTAATAGAGCATCTAATAGGTGCTAGGCTCTGTGCTAGGTGCTAGTGAAAACAAGATGAACATCCCACTGCTAATAAGGAGACTGATGCATAAATAGACAAACAGACACAAATGATGGTGCCTGTGGAGCTCGGAAGGGAGAAAACAGAGTCTTCCCTGGAGACAGAACAGTTGTTTGGGCTGGATACTGAGCAATGAATGAAAATGGCATGATTCCACAGAAGGAGAAGAGAGGAGATGAACTTCCAAGCAGAAGGAATAACTACCACAAAGACTGCAATTACTAACAGAGTGAAGATAGTACAAACATCATAAACCTAGTAACTTCAGCGGGTAATAAATTACCATGAATATATACTGATACACCGAGAACAGAAACTATATAGATATAGATATAGATATAGATATAGATATATCCTATTTTCTTATTTTTACTTATACTTTTAATTTTTTTTGAATTTTATTTAATTTTATTTTTTCACTGTTCCAAAATTCATTGTTTATGCACCACACCCAGTGGTCCATGCAATACATGCCCTCCATAATACCCACCTCCAGGTTCACCCAACACCCTCAGTTTGTTTCTCAGAGTCCACAGTCTCTCATGGTTTGTCTCCCCCTCTGATTTCCCCCAACTCACTCTCTCCATCTCCCAATGTCCTCCGTGTTATTTCTTATGCTCCACAAATAAGCGAAACCATATGATAATTGACTCTCTCTGCTTGACTTATTTCACTCAGGATAATCTCTTCCAGTCCCGTCCATGTTGATACAAAAGTTGGGTATTCATCCTTTCTGATGGAGGCATAATACTCCATCATGTATATGGACCACATCTTCCTTATCCATTCATCTGTTGAAGGGTATCTTTGTTCTTTCCATGGTTTGGCGACTGTGGCAATTGTTGCTATGAACACTGCGGTACATTCAGATGGACCTTCTTTTCACTACATCTGTATCATTGGGGTGAATACCCAGTAGTGCAATTGCAGGGTCATAGGGTAACTCTATTTTTAATTTTTTAAGGGATCTCCACACTCTTTTCCAAAGTGGCTGCACTAACTTGCATTCCCACCAACAGTGTAAGAGGGTTCCCCTTTCTCCACATCCTCTCCAACACACGTTGTTTACTATCTTGTTAATTTTGGCCATTCTAACTGGTGTAAGGTGGTATCTCAATGTGTTTTTTTTTTAAAGATTTTATTTATTTATTTGACAGATGGAGATTACAAGTAGGCAGAGAGGCAGGCAGAGAGAGAGGGGGGAAGCAGACTCCCTGCTGAGCAGAGAGCCCAATGCGGGGCTCGATCCCAGGACCCTGAGATCATGACCTGAGCCAAAGGCAGAGGCTTAACCCACTGAGCCACCCAGACGCCCCCTCAATATGGTTTTGATTTGAATCTTCCTGATGGCTAGTGATGATGAACATTCTTTCATGTGTTTGTTAGCCATTTGTATGTCTTCTTTGGAGAAGTGTCTATTCATGTCTTCTGCCCATTTTTTGACATGATTATCTGTTTTGTATGTGTTGAGTTTGAGTTCTTTATAGATCCTGGGTATCGGCCCTTTGTCTGTATTGTCATTTGTGAATATCTTCTCCCATTCCGTGGGTTGCCTCTTTGTTTTGTTGACTGTTTCCTTTGCTGTGCAGAAGCTTTTGATCTTGATGAAGTCCCAAAAGTTCATTTTTGCTTTTGTTTCCTTTGCCTTTGGAGACATGTCTTGAAAGAAGTTGGTGTGGATGATGTCAAAGAGGTTACTGCCTGTGTTCTCCTCTAGGATTCTGATGGATTCTTGCCTCACATTGAGGTCTTTTATCCATTTCGAGTTTATCTTTGAGTATGGTGTAAGAGAATGGTTAAGTTTCATTCTTCTCCACATAGCTGTCCAATTTTCCCAGCACCATTTATTGAAGAGACTGTCTTTTTTCCACTGTATATTTTTTCCTGCTTTGTCAAAGATTAGTTGACCATAGAGTTGAGAGTCCATATCTGGGCTCTCTACTCTATTCCACTGGTCTATGTGTCTGTTTTTATGCCAGTACCATGCTGTCTTGGTGATCACAGCTTTGTAGTAAAGCTTGAAATCAGGCAACGTGATGCCCCCAGTTTTGTGTTTCTTTTTCAACATTTCCTTAGCAATTTGTGGTCTCTTCTGATTCCATACAAATTTTAGGATTGTTTTCTCCAGCTCTTGGAAAAATGCCAGTGGAATTTTGATCGGAATGGCAGTGAAAGTATAGATGGCTCTAGGCAATAGAGACATTTTAACAATGTTTATCCTTCCGATCCATGAACATGGAATGGTCTTCCATCTTTTTGTGTCTTCTTCAATTTCTTCCATGAGCGTTCTGTAGTTCTTCGAGTACAGAACCTTTACCTCTTTGGTTAGGTTTATTCCCAGGTTTCTTATGGTTCTTATTACTATAGTAAATGGAATTGATCCTCTAATTACCCTATTTTTCATTGTTAGTGTATAAGAAAGCAACTGATAAAGTCTCAGTGTCCAGCAGAGTAGACACTTAATAAATGTTGAAATGAATGGTCATTTAGCGTCTTGTAAAAAATGTTTTTTATTTCTCTTAAGACCGAAGCGCACCATAAATGTTTTTAATTTAAAGTCAGTTAATTAACATAGACTGTATTATTAGCTTCAGAGGTAGAGTTCAGTAATTCACTGGTTGCATATAACACGCATTGCTCATTACATCATGCACGCTACTTAATGCCCATCACCCAGTTACCCCATTCCTCTACCCATCTCCCTTCCAGCAACCCTCAGTTTGTTTCATAGAGTTAAGAGTATCTTATGGTGGGATGCCTAGGTGGCTCAGTCATTAAATGTTTGCCTTTGGCTCAGGTCATGATCCAGGGGTCCTGGGTTTGAGCCCCACATCAGGCTTCCTGCTCAGCAGGAAGCCTGCTTCTCCCTCTCCCACTCCCCCTGGATGTGTTCCCTTTCTGTCTTTTTCTGTCAAATAAATAAATAAAATCTTTTTTTAAATAAATAAAATCTTTTAAAAAGTCTCTTGTGGTTTTCCTCCTCCTCTGATTTTGTCTTATTTTTGCCTCTCTTCCCCTATGATCCTCTGTTTTGTTTCTTAAATTCCATTATGAATGAAATCATATGGTGTGTCTTATTCTGAGTGACATATTTTGCCTGGCATAATACCCTCTATTTCTATCCACATTGTTGCAAATGGTAAGATTTCATTGTTTTTAATGGCTGAGTACTATTCCATTGTATACATATACCACATCTTCTTTATCCATTCATCTGTCAATGGACATCTGGGCTCTTTCCATAGCTTGGCTATTGTGGACACTGCTGCTATAAACACTGGGGTGTGTGTTCCCCTTCACATCACTATGTTTGTATCCTTTGGGTAAATACCTAGTAGTGCAATTGCTGGGTTATAGGGTAGCTCTATTTTCAACTTTTTGAGGAACCTCCATACTGTTTTCCAGAGTGGCTGCACCAGCTTGCATTCCTACCAACAGTGTAAGAGGGTTCCCCTTTTCTCCACACCCTTGCTAATATCCACCATTTTCTGACTTATTAACTTTAGCCATTCCAACCAGTGTGAGGTGGTATCTTATTGTGGTTTTGATTTGTATTTCCCTGATGTCGAGTGATATCGTGCGTTTTTTCATGTATCTGCTGGCCATTGCATGTGTTCTTTGGAGAAATGTCTGTGCATGTCTCTTGCCCATTTCTGGACTGGATTATTTGTTTTTTGGGTATTGAGTTTGAGAAGTTCTTTATAGATCTTGGATACTAGCCCTTTATCTGATAGACATTTGCAAACATCATCTTCCATTCCATAGATTGTCTTTTGGTTTTGTTGACTGTTTCCATTGCTGGAAGCACACCATAAATTTTGACGTGACCAGTAGACCTTGCAATCTTTACTGAGCTGGACTAAGTAAGAAATATGCTAATTTACTTGATAGAAGAATACTGAAGAAACATAAGTGAGGATTTTTTGAGGTGAGAGTCTCACATTTTAAGTCTAAACATTTGGGATTGGAAAAGATCAAGTAATCTTTATATCCCTAGACATTTTTTATTCAACCATCTCTTTCATATTAATCCACAAGTGTTTTAGGAGACCAGGCTGAGCTTACTCTGAGACCACCCTGAATTCTCGCCACTATGCCTGAGGCCAGCAAAGGGAGAGATTATGAGAGCCCCTTGGGAACTGTGCCTGAGCTACACTGTTCTTGTTCAAGAGCCTGCTGCGTGTCTGAAGAATACACCTGGTATCTCTTGATAAGCACAAGCATCCACCATGGAAACACCGGTTTGTTCACAGACAGTGTTATACTAGGTGGCTCTGCTTCTTCCTCTTGAGAAAGATGTCTTTGGGAACCACAGATGCTGAAGCTTAAGAGAAGGGCTAAAATGCTTCTCCATCTGACACAAATCTACCTTCCTGGCTGACAGTGCCATCAATAAAACCTAAGACTCCCCTACAAAGGGAAAGAGGAGTGGCATATACAAAAAGAATATGCTATCAGCAATGCACTAAGGAAAGCAACAAGCTTGGTATGTTTTAGAGACTGAGTAATGAGAAGGCCACAGGAGCAAAATGAAAAGAGAACTGTTGGAAGAACGTTCAATAATGCATTTGCTCAGATCCACAGATTGGAAGCTCTCAAACACTATGGAGCAAATTAAAGATATGCCAAGCAAAGGAAATTAATTATTAACAAAGTCAAGGCAATACAGGAATCATAAGATTAGTGGCTTCAATTTTAAAGTTAAAAATTACAAATAAACTGTATCTATAATGTAAGAAGAGGAAGAAGTTATAATTTCACAGCTCCTACAATGCCACCCCACTGAGCACCCAAATTCCTCCAAATTGTCCTCCCGCTTTCCCCAAAAACCAAAAAGACTTTGTTGTCATTGTTTTGAAATCCTAAGTTTTTAACAGTAACTTTTGTATATGAAAGTTCAAGAAAAACCCTTTATGTGGACATATAATAAACTCCCTTATCATCTGATAGCATAAAAAAAGAACACATAAGAATTCAGTTTATCATAGAAGCAATACAGCAACATGATGTGGTTTGAACAAGAAGAATTTTAGGAATTACAGGTTCTTTAGGCACTAAGGCATGGGGAATGTGGAATCCCAAAGGGAACTGGAACCAAAAAGGAGGTACATCAACTACTCAAGAGTTTGCCTGAAGCAGGACAAGGAGACCTAACTATCTTGGCTTCCTCCCTTATATTATCTCCCAATCTCCTCTCAGTGCTTTCTACTGGCCCCTAACCAGAAGCCAGGAGGCAAGGGGTCCTGAGGGATGTAGTGGGCAGAACTAAGTTCCCTGGAATATAGGAAATATAGGTAAGAGGAATATAGGAATATAGGTAAGAGGAGGGAAAAAAAAAACAAGGCCTGGATCTGAGCAAACAAGCAAATGACTAGAGGAGGGAAACTATAGTGGTTCTAAACCATGTTGATAAATTCTTTGGCACTCTGAGTACCAAAAGTGGGAACTAATTCCACTCTTCTTGAATATGGCCGGCCTTAATGTCTTGCTTCTAAGGAAGAGAATGTAGCAACAAAGTGACTACATGAATTCATGAAATATACAGCTTCCAACTTGTTCATTAGCCCTTGCCCCTCCTCCTCCTCCTCCTCCTCCTCCTCCGCCTCTCTCTCTCTCTCTCTCTCTCTCTATCTCTCTATCTCTCCACCCCTGGAACCCAAGTTCTTTGAGGTGCAATCCAACAGAGTTAATTTAATACAGGCAAATAATTCCAAACTATAGTTTGTTAAAGACTTGAAAATTAAATACAGGTTAGACTGTCTGGGGATTAGCAAGAGCCAAGCAGAGATGAGTAAAGGACCCATAAAGATATTCTGATCACCGCCCGAGGTGACATTCCAGCTGACAAATGAAAGAGTGGACCTTTAGATGATTCCAACCCAGCCTTCAAGTCACCCCTGCTCATGTCACATGGAACAGGAACATACTGTCTCCACTGAGTGCTGCCCAAATTGCAGGTCCATGAACAAAATAAATATCACTGTTTAAACTACTAAGTGTTGTGGTGGGCCATTCCCTAGCAATAGATAATCCCAACAGGATCTGAGAGCAAACAAGCCAATGACTCGCACAACATCATTCCCGTTTTCTCATTTCTGCTTCAGCTAACATCTGAAGGTCTCAGTCAGAGCCAACCACACTCAAATTTTATGGCCATTTTAGATATTTATTGGCCAGTGTTACTGTCAGTAAAAACAATGTTTCAATTCATTAATTCTGATTATACTTCCAAAGAATGAATGATTGTTCTGGATTTATTTATTCCTCCATTTAGAAGCATTTCCATATGAAGTTGTTGACAGAGACTGGTCTCCTTAAGATTCCGAAACGTTAATTACACACATGAAATTCAAGTTAATTTACAATTATTTACTATTAATCTGAAATGAAGGTCAGTTCAATGACTAAAGGAATACTTATCTATCTGAAGGGTATTGTATAAAAGATTAATTTGATAATTGTGGCATTTATTTTGTATGCTGCCCTTTTATGGTCATGGGGAAAGGTAGTGAAAAGGGAGATGGATGAGAGGGAGAAGAAATAGGGAACAGAGTGGAAGAACAAGAAGCAAAGAGGGAGGAAAGAGTGGAAAGTGAGAGCCAAGGAAAGAGAGAAGCATGGTAGTGAAGAATAATTTGAAGACAGATCTACCTTCACAAGCATGCTGATTCAATGACCCTTTCACAGGATGGAAATGACCTTCAGTGTTTTCTCAGTGAAAGAGAAGAAAACAAACAGAATTGATACATTTCTCAACATGTTGTTGAAGACAAAAGATTCAGGGTGGTTTGCTGGAAAACAGAACAGATGGAGGGAGGGGACCAGACTGTGCCACTAACAAGTCATGACAGTGACGTCACTTACTGTCTTCGTGGCGTAATTTCTTCATGCATAAAATGCATGGATTACACCAGATGATTTCTAAACTTTCTATGTTACAGCGTAAAATGCTAAGACTATTATTTATGGAAACTTTCCTCTTGCCAGATACTGATGCTGTGCTTAATCCTAGGGCAAAAGAAATGTGAAACTGAGAAAAATGACACATAACAGTTTGTCCCAGCCTGATAACTTGCCACACACCTCACAGTGAAGTATTAAGTAGTAATTCTGACATTGTTTCCATTGCATTTATTTTGGTAGATAGTCACATAAGAAGTGAAGGAAAACTGCTTTCCATGTTTTTGTCCTGAACATTGAAAAAAAAAGAGAGAAATGAAGAACCTAACTAACCATGCCCTGCTTCCATCCTATAATATTCTTACATATTTACGTACAAATAAAAACTAGTGAAATTATCTCATACAGTTTGGAATTCAAGAAAAGGAGTTCCTTGCCTTGACCCAGAGCTGCTGCAAAGATGGAAGGAAGCACCAAGAACTCTTATAATCCATGTTCATTCTCCATAGATGAAAGAAAGAAAACTAGAATTGAATCACTTCCTGAAACTATTGTCTTCTAGTATCCCACAGTTTCTGATAAGAAGTATTTTATCATTATCATCTTTATATGTATGAAGTCTATTTACCTTCAGCTGATTTAAAATTTTTCACTTTACCTTTTGTTTTAAGCCGTTTGTCTATGATGTGTCTAATTATGGTTTTATTTTCATTCATCTTGTTTGGGATTTATTGAACTTCCTGAAATCTGTATATGAGTATTTACTCTTCAACTTTGGAAAGTTTAGAGCCACTTTTTAAAAAAGATTTTATTTGACAGAGAGACACAGTGAGAGAGGGAACACGAGCAGAAGGAGTGGGAGAGGGAGAAGCAGGCTTCCCGCCGATCAGGGAGGCCGATGCAGGGCTTGATTCCAGGACCATCATGACCTGAGCCCAAGGACTGAGGGCAGATGCCCAATGACTCAGCCACCCAGATGCTCCATGAGCCATTCACTTTTAATATATTTTTTCCTGCCCTGCATGTCCTTTCTCTTGTCTCCTTCTCAAGACCCAACTACATATATGTTAGTACACTTAATATTGTTCCTACTCCCTGATGTTCTATTTTCTTATGATGGATGACTTTGGATCAGTTTTCTACCAAGAAGTTTTGAATTTGCTGTTCCTTTACTCTACTATGTCTAGTCATTTTT
Organism: Enhydra lutris kenyoni; assembly: GCF_002288905.1. Classification (NCBI taxonomy): domain Eukaryota; kingdom Metazoa; phylum Chordata; class Mammalia; order Carnivora; family Mustelidae; genus Enhydra; species Enhydra lutris. The sequence goes on along the minus strand of NW_019154107.1, from coordinate 11,554,597 downwards.
TTCACTTCATATATTTTTTAAAAAAGATTTCATTTATCCATTTGAGAGAGAGAGTGATAGAGAGCATGAGAGGGGAGAAGGTCAGAGGGAGAAGCAGACTCCCCGTGGAGCTGGGAGCCTGATGCAGGACTTGATCCTGGGATTCCAGGATCATGACCTGAGCTGAAGGCGGTCACTTAACCAACTGAGCCACCCAGGTGCCCTCATATATTTTGTTTTTGTAGTTCAAGCCTTTTTCATTTTGTTATTTTCAGAATTTTTAACTTTCTCTTGTATTCTCCCACCTCATCATCCATTTTCCTCCCACCTTTTCTTGGAAAGTATTTAACATATTATGGTTGTTTTAAAGTATTTATATGCTAATAACAAAATATGTGTCATCTGTGTGGCTGTTTCCATTAACTGTTGTTTTCTCTATTTCCTGATTATGGATCACATTTTTCTGCTTAATTTTGTATTGCATGCCAAATTTTATATATAAAAGAGTATAGAAGACTGATTTATAATATTTTTTGTGTTTTCTGTAGTCTTTTTCCTAGAAAGGGGAACTCATCTCATCTAAAAGGCAGACAGGATCAAGGGCTTGTAATTCAGATTCCAAGAATTGAGTTGAGCTAGGGTAGGATGCAACTCTGATTTGATTTTACCTCTAGCTTCAAAATAAAATAGATTTCTTTTAGTTTCAGTTCTACCCTCGAAGATTAATCTCCTTGATATCATTAAGACTTGAACTGGCGGGGGTTGGGGGAGCTCTGGCTTGCAACTGTAATTTTTTTATTGACCTCTGATTTTTTATTGATCTCCACCAGGACCCTAAAATCTCAACACCAAAACACCATACAAACTCTTTCTGTTTTCTGGTCTGAGCTCCACTGAAAACTCTACTACATTCTCTGCTGCTTACTCAGCAAAATGCTTATGGCATAAAATGGAAATTCTTTTAAGATAGTACCAAGTGATTTATTTTTCCATTTGGGGCTCTTCCAAATTCCAATCCATCATGCCAGCCATCTGTGTCACTAAAAGCTTAGATGTATTCTCTTTGTCCTTCAAAGTCTCTCATCTCTATCAGGACTACTCCTCTGACAACATACACTCTTCGTAGACACCCGCTTCCAAGTACAGAAGTGTCTGTGGCTCTTTGTTCAGCAGTGAAGAGCTCACCCCTCCTTGGAATTTAGTTCATTAAGATTTCTCAGCATCCACTGTTATTCAATAATAGCCTTATAGATGTGTACAAGTATGGTTATTTTATTGTATCCACTTTGTAATAGTTTTTAACACATGGTTGTTCACATAACTTCTACATCCTGAACAGGATTAGCATACCTAAATAGATGTTGCCTATCTTTTAGAAGAGGCGATAGGCTGAGAAAAAAAAGCAGCTGAAGGGTTGCAAAAATCTGAAAATAAAGTGCTTTTCAGTACCGAAGTCAAAATGCATCCTGTAAAGGATAAATTTAAGAAGAATGCATCACAATGACTAAAGAACTACTTTTCCTGCCTTAAATTTTGGGATTCCATATGATGTTGAGAAAGAGGAAAGTCAGAAGGGAAACTGAAGAGTTTGATTCTAAGAGTGTCCCTGAATAAGGTCTAAGTCTGCTCTAACACAGTCCTCTCAAAAGAATCCCAGATGAGATGATAAACTCTCTAGACTACATGGAAACCTGAGTATCAAGGAGACTAAAGCATAGTTCTCATGGAAAATTTCACTGATATTTCCCAAGGCTGGAAGAGTATTGCAGCCATAGAGAAGAAATGGCAATAAGCTATACCTTGGCAATTAGGACCTGAGACAAGCCAATGTGAGTCTCACACAGACCTTGTAAGTTACATATTAAATACCCATCAGAACATCTGAAAATTTTGTATACTGTGAGATGAGTGTGGAAATGAGAACAAGGAGATCACAGAATATATCAAGTTACGTATGTAAGAGACTGCTAGAGTTTATCAGTCAACACTCAAGTGATCCTTTACATTTCCCAGACTCTCTTGCAGTGAGTGTGGTTGTATGGCTAGTTCTGGAAGAGGCCATGAGCTAAAGTGGTGCTAATCACTTCCAAGACCAGGTGACTTAGTATTAGGTTTGCCTAACCACATTCTCTTCTGGTAGGATATTAGAGACTACGTAGTAAAGCAAAAGAGGAAAGGGAAATAGATTCTTTCATCACTATTTGAAAGAGAGCTACCCAACAGAGTCCAGACCAGGAATAATCACAACAGACTCTACACAAGCAAAATATAAATTTTGTATTCTTGTAGGCCACTGAGGTTTCATGTTTTATTTATTAATGAAGCAGAGCTTAGCCTAGTGTTACTCAAAATGTGGTCCATGTTAGTAAGTTCTAGTCTGCATATTGTTTGATATTTATGATGAAATTAAGTACAGAAATTGAAAGGTTTTAGAAATTTTACAGCAATTTGAAAGAGAAATTTTTTTATCCAGGTTTGTATTTTGTTTTTCTTGGCTCCATTTTTTAAAATTTTCACTCTTCTGGTAACTTATCTATATTGTATTTTCCAAAAGTACCGGTCTGTGACAGATTGAAAATAATAGAAACTGGTTCTTTACCACTGAGAGTTTGACAAATACTGGCTATTCTACCCTGACTAATATACCAAAGCAAAAACAGGAATATCTTAGAAGGATACCAAAATAAATTGAAGACTAAACGTCACATATTTTGCTCTGAAGGATGGTAGGTAGATCCTTTGCAAATTAGATGCCTCCTACAGAGAGAGAGAGAGAGGGAAACTATGAATTAACTATTTTTAATCATGAAATAATTGTGTAGCCAGCATTTTAAAAAATTCTGTGCTCTACCTTAAAAGAAAATAACACTGTAAGACAGAAAATAAGTTCAGTCGTAGATAAAACAAATAAAATGTCCATATCTCATCCTACCATTTTGTTTTAATATTGGAATAGTGGTAAAGACAGTGAAATATGACTTTCCTGAGGGGGTATTTCTTGATTAATAAGTTACTCAAGCCTCTCTTTCTCTCCCTTCTCCCAAAAGGCACCTCTCATTGTCTGAGTGCAAAAGGAAGACAGTGATCTTCCCCTGTTCGTTTTCATTACTGACGACTTCTTATGATAAGGCAATTATAACACTGTGGAATCTCCTGGGGTTTTAAGCTGTGCATCCTCACATCCCCTTATGATTAGGCAGTTATAACCTGTGATTCCTGAGGATTTGGATGCCCATCCTCAGCTGTCTTTATGAAAACACAGTCACAGTATTGTGTAATCTTGTAAACCTGAAACTGCCCATCCTCACCTACCTCAATGATGAGTGGAAGCAATCCATCAGGGAGGAGAGTTCGTTGTGTTAGACTGGTGCTGTTCACCCTGGCATCACTGCTTCCTAGTCCCTCCTATGGCTGCAAATATGTTTCTTTCACTCTATAGACCAAGGCTAGAATTTACTATTGAAAGGAACTCCTGTGAAAATTGAAAGGTAAGAAATGAAACAGATGTCATTCTTCTCAATACATCATCACCGTCAGAGGGGCAGGCGTCTAGTTCCAGATCACTCTGCAAAATCCCACACTTTGTCATGGTAGACGTATCTTGGAATTCCCTAGGACTGGCAGCTTCTTCACCCACTCCAAGGCTTCAGCCTGATGTCAAAGTAACTCTTCTCTGATCTTTCAACTGCGTATTTCCAGACCTTCAGTCTTTCAATAGCTATCTTTTTTTGTTTTTAAGATTTTATTTATTTATTTATTTGTTTGTTTGTTTATTTAACAGAGAGAGAGAGAGAGAGAACGCGTGCGAGAGAGGGAACACAAGCTGGGGGAGCGGGAGAGGGAGAAGCAGGCTTCCTGTTGAGCAGGGAGCTTGACATGGGGCTTGATGCCAGGACCCTGAGCTGAAGGCAGACACTTAATGACTGAGCCACCCCGGCACCCCTCAATAGCTATCCTAAACCTCTTAGTTTCTTAATTCTTACTGAGACTTTATTTTATTCCAAAACCACTGATAGAGATAGTCTCAAAATGTCTAAGCAATATCAGCAAAAGAGTGAAACTGGACGCCTTCATTATACCACACATAAAAATAAACTCAAAATGGATTAAAGACCTAAATGTAGATCTGGAACCATAAAATCCCTAGGAGACATAGCCAGTAATCTCTTTGACGTTAGTCATAAAAATTTTTTTCTAGATGTGTCTCCTTTGGCGAGGGAAACAAAATCAAAATTAAACTTTTTGGACTACACCAAAACAAAAACTTTTTGCAAGGCAAAGGAAACCATCAACAAAACAGAAGGACAACTTACCAAATGGGAGAAGACATTTGTAAATGTTATATCTAATTAAAAGGTTAATAAGCAAAATATGTAAGGAACTCACACAACTCAACACCAATAAAACAAATAATCCAAATTAAAAATGGGCAGAATAGACATTTTTCCAAAGAAGACATACAGATGGCAATAGACACAAGAGACATTCAACATCACTCTTCATCAGGGAAATGCAAATCAAAAGCACGATGAGGTACTATCACCTCATACCCATCATAATGGCTAAAATCAACAACACAAGTGTTGCTGAGGATGTAGAAAAAAAAACAACAGTCGTGCACTGTTTGTGGGATGCAAGCTGTTGTACCCGCTATGGAAAACAGTATGCAAGTTCCTCAGAAAGTCAAAAATAGAACTACCATAAGACCCAGTAATTCCACTGGTTATTTACCTGAAGAAAATGAAAACACTAATTTAAAAAGATATATGTACCCCTATGCTTACTACAGCATTGTTTACAGTAGCCAAGATATGGAAGCCACCCAAGTGCCCATCAATAGATGAATGGATAATGAAGATATGTTATATATATAGACAATGGAATGTAACCCAGCCATCAAAAAGAATGAAATCTTGCCATGTGCAATGACAGATATGGAGTTAGAGGGTCTTATGCTAAGTGAAATAGGCCAGACAGAGAAACATGAACACCATATGATTTCACATATATGCAGAATTTAAGAAGCAAAATGAAGGATAAAAGAAACAAAAAACCAGAACCTTAAATATAGAGAAATGGTGGTTGCTGCAGGGGAGGTGAGTGGGAGGAAGGGTGGAAGAAGTGAATGAGCACTGAGCAATGTATAGAATTGGTGACTCATTAGACTGTACATGTGAAACTAATATAACACCATATGTGAACTAGAATGTTAAAATTTTTTTTAGATTTCCAAGCATTATCAACTGTTATCTCTACAGTTCTGAAAAAATTTGTCAACCGACCTAAAGGGTTTTGGTAAAAGTCCTTGCAAAAATGCATTCTGAACACCGTCACTAATTATTAAGGTACCACAAATGTATTCAGATTCCCGCCACAGTTGTTACAATAGGCCAAAACACAAGTGAGGCACATGAAGGAGGCATCCTAACAACTTTCTCCCAAATGGGAGCTTCTGTCAGATCGTGATCATCTGACAACAGATTACATAGCAGAGTTGAACCACATGATATCACTGATATGTTACAGTTTGGACCCACAGAAAGAGTAATGTCTTATAGTTTAACCTAAGGCTTTGATAACCTCTTCATTCTAATGGATGTTTTTTGTGGAAAGTATACCATTTTTTCCCAGATGGGGAAAAACCTCTCTCCATAGACTCTGTATTGTATAAGCCGAGAGTATTTGCTAAGGGTATGCATGAAGTTATAACTCCCTGAATTCAGATGAGAAGTCTATATATTTGATCTCAAAACAGCAGTGCCTATAAACATAGATGACGGCACTCTTGAAATACACCTTAGTGCCCCAAAACTAATGATGCTAAGAAACACTATTCCTCAAAAACCCTAGGATTTCATCAGATGTCTTTGTTCTAGTTCAGGATTTCTATACCTCAGCACCATTGACGTTTTGGCCCACAAAGTTCTGGTGAGTGTGGGGTGGGGAAGTCAGCGGGCGGGAGCTCTCCTCCACGCTGTCGGATGTTTGGCCGCGTCTAGGCTTCCACCCACTAGATGGCAGTAGCACCTCCCACCTGTGACAACCAAGTGTTTCCCACGCATTGCCAAATGTTCCCTGTGGGGGGCAAAATCATTCTTGGTTGAGAACCACTTTCTTAGATGAAACGGAAATATGATGTTGGCAAGAGCTTAAGGCCTCTTTGCTATCAGCTTGTATTTCAACCTTCTACTTGACATTTGGTTTTCCCTCAAGATAGAGTGAAATCCTCTCAACATCTCAGTAAGGAGACTAAAGGGTATCAAACCGGGCAGGATATTCCAAAGAAACTATTTTCAGTGCATTGGCTATGAAGAACCCAAGGCAAGGCCCTGTTTAATTGCTGATGAGTAGCGATTTAGAGTGAGTTCACACTATATGATGATGATTTTTATTTTTCTTTTAAAGATTTTATTTTTTTATTTATTTGACAGAGATAGACACAGTGAGAGAGGGAACACAAGCAGGAGGAGTGAGAGAGGGAGAAGCAGGTTTCGTGCTGAGCAGGGAGCCTGATGTGGGGCTTGATCCCAGGAACCCGGGATCATGACCTGAGCCAAAGGCAGACACTTAACAACTGAGCCACCCAGGAGCCCCTATTTTTCTTTTAAATTAAATATTGTCTTCACCACCAGAAGATTCTAGATTGGATAACAGTAAAATAGACTATACAAGAAATGAGCATATATCCAACAAAACATCCCTTCATTTTCAAATTCACCTGTAAACTATTTTCACCTTGATTAACAGAAGCATAATTTAGTCATTCAAATCAATCAAATTACCTAATATTGAATCACTGTGCTCCTAAAACGGCATAACTTCAACTTCTTTGTTCTCACTCCTCTCCTCCTAAACTTTGTCTTATTTTAGGATGAATTTCAGACTCACGACACACAACACGTAGCACTAACGAACAGGGAGAACAATCACCAACCTAGCAAGTGGACAGCAATACAGCCCTAAACTGACCCTTGTATGTAGAGCAGTCCCTCAGCCTGGAGAAAGCAGGCCTGACAGGTCGGCTAACCCTCTCACTACAGCTGTCTCAAAAACGAATACTATTACCATAGCAGAACAGACTGTTAGTGGTTCATCTGGAATGTACTTCAGTCTTTAATTCCATAAAGACCATATATACTGTCCTTACATAGATATAATCTATATTCTAATATTTCATTTCTTAGACATATGTCTTTCTAAAATATGAAGAAAATACAAAACAACACAAAAGTCTAGCACATCCAAAAGTTCAGACTACTTTACATAGAGGATATAATCCTCATCAACTCATTGTTCTGATCACCGTGAGATCTAATCACTATTATACAATGCCATTATCATCATGATTTTGGCTCACCTGACTGGCTGATGAGGCTGAAAGTCATTACACTGATCAACAAAAGTAGTTTCCTACACACGCAAGTAAATCTATGGAGGTTAGGTTTCCATGGATTTGACAGTTTTATCCGCTTAGGAATTCAGCCACAGGCATTTCCTTGACCTTTTCTCTTGAAACTCAATGATAACCCTAACCTAACTTCCCTCCACACTTGCCAAAAAACAAACAAACCCTCCACACTTGCCAAAAAACAAACAAAAAACAAACCAAAAAAAAAAAAAAAACCACCCCCCAAAACAAAACAAACAAAAAAACCCTTTTCTATGGAAATGTCTAGGCTGACAGGAACTTATTTGTTTAGTTTATTCAACCAGGGAGTCTTTGCCATACTATGTATTACCCTAGCCTAAGTAAACATAGTCTAAGTAAACCTCTGAATCAACAATGAGAGAACAGTATTTCTAACTTATAAATGGAAAGATTAAGTAACTATTTAAGGTAAAAGATTATCAATAACAATAAATGTGCAAAAGCCTTATGAGATGGAGTGGGAGATTTTAACAACGAGAAAAATTAGTTTGTGGATGTTGTTAATATGAACACAATCACATGGCTAATGGGCAGGTGATGGAACCAAGGACATGCACTTAGAAATTCTAGAAAAGAGTCTAGTGCTATTTCCTCCATATTAAACAGCATAAAAATGAATGGAGAAGTATGGTGCTACTGTAAGATAAATAAAGACTGTATATAGCAGTAAGTGTTCATACAACTCACTTACACAAAAGAGAAAGAAATATATCCTGTTTGGATTTCCAAGGGGCACTATCTGAAAGAAAACATCAATTTATGCTTGCTTTAATAGAAAAGAAATAACTGCATTCATGTAAGTTTAATTCTTTAGAGTCTGACAGGATATGAAGGTCATGAATAGACCAAGAAGTCAAAAACACAGTGATAAGTGAGTCATCAAGGGTACAAACACACATCATTTTCTTACTCTATAAGGCAAATTTTTAAAAATCAGAATATTTTACTTTGGAAAGAAATACTGAGAACAAAAACAATTTCTAAACAAACTTGTTGGTACTCACTTTTGGAATATTCTAAAAATCTAAATGCCAATAAACCTATGAACATTTAATACTACCCTCCTCCACAAAAGATGAGACCTACAGGAAATGGGGACACGAATAAGCACACAGCCCTACAGCCCTCTGTGAAAATACATAAAGTACCTGTTATCTGAACGGGATCTCTTTCCAGAACACTGAGATTCTTTCAAGACCCAGACAAAACTGGTTTGTTGGTTTACTTGAGGTTTAAAGGCACTCATTAATAATCCTTTAAAGCACTAAAAATATGTTAACATAAGGCCTTATGCTATTATTCAATGACAGATTGAGTTATCTGTGAACCTTGGTGATCCTTGCCCCACTCAGGAAGCTAGAAAAGGGAGGATCTGTATCTCAAAAAAAGGGGGGGTGCTACAAAAAGAGCTAAGAAAAATTTTGGATTAAGAGGATTTATGGCAGAAAGATTACCTAATGATGCAAAACAAGGCTGTCCATGCCAAGACTATAAAAGATACCCCAGATTAATGGGATTGCAGGAAGTCTTTATGGAAAGCATTGACTAAATAGCGTAGAGCCCTCAGAAAGCTTAGTCTTGAGTCTTACACTTCTACCGAGCACAGCCTCATACTGAAAGTGGACAGTGAAGGGAAACACTGACAGACTGTACATCCAAGAATATGGGAACCTGGGGCGCCTGTGTGGCTTAGTGGGTTAAAGCCTCTGCCTTCAGCTTGGGTCATGGTCTCAGGGTCCTGGGATCGAGCCCCGCATAGGGCTCTCTGCTCAGCAGGGACCCTGCTTCCCTTTCTCTCTCTGCCTGCTTCTCTGCCTACTTGTGATCGCTCTGTCAAATAAATAAATAAATTCTTAAAAAAAAAAAAAGAATATGGGAACCTGGACTCCCTTTCCCAGGATACTCTAGAGATACAGGAAGCTTGAAGAGATTCAGAAATGTCTTCACTGGGTGTCTAGACAATTGGGATTGAAAGAGCCTTATTGAGGGAACTGCACCAGAGTGGAAAAGAACAAGATTTTCCCTGTATCCACAAATGGCACAGAAAGAGCCAAACTACAAGTGGCTTATAGTTGGGAGTGGAACTTGGCTATGACTCCTGGGGACCAATAAACAGATGGGAACAAGGACAACTTGGAAGATGCCAACGTGCACAGATTACTCAGGCCAAAGTCCCTTTCCCATGCCTTAGTGGTATATAATCTCCCTGTAATTAGACTGAACTCTGAAGGAAAAGCAAGGATGGGAAAGAAACTGAATAAATTAATTTCTACTACCCACTAGACAAAGAAATAGAAATAAAAAGTTACTTTACCTTTCTAACACACCTGAATATGTGGATTCAGATTTTTACATGCCACACCAGCTCTATCACAAAATTGATTCGTTGTGTACAAACTGCAAAGCTGCAACCATCAGCTGCAAATACAGCTCTGTCCTCATTCCTAAGCCCAGAAAATAAGGGACTGCCATCAAATTAGGGATACTTTAGGGATAAAAAATCTTCCACAATAATTTTGAAAGTTAAGAATTTTATAGGTATAGTGCTGATGTATGTATAATTAACTTATAAAGTCTCCCTCTCTTAAATTATGTTGTAGATGGACAGGACTGGAGGAGATTATGCTGAGTGAAATAAGTCAAACAGAAAAAGTCAATTATCATATAGTTTCACTTACTTGTGGAACATAAGGAATAACATGGAGCACATTAGGAGAAGGAAAGGAAAAGTGAATTGGGGGAAATCAGAGTGGGTGATGAACCATGAAAGACTGTGGACTCTGAGAAACAAACTGAGGGTTTTGCGGGGCGGGGTGGGGGGTCGTGAGGGGAGGGCTGAGCCTGATGCTGGGTATTACGGAGGGTACGTATTGCATGGAGCACTGGGTGTGGTGCATAAACAATGAATCTTGGAACACTTAAAAAAATAAAATAAAATATAATAAATAAAATAAAATAAATTATGTTGTATCATAGCTTAAAGAAATGTACTATACTTGTTTGGTTTTCCTGGTCACAGATCCAAATTTTCACAAAGAAAGAGAATTTTTCAGTAGTTAAAGTGAAAAGAGACTTGCAGCTTCGGAAACAGGGTTATTACAAAAGCTTTGGCAGATATGATTAACTGAAAGACTGATTTAGGTAAGCATTCATTCCAGTTTGGAGTAGGATTTAGTATAGCCATATTCCAAGTACTAAGTTACTTCGCTGATCCCCCTTCTACATCTGCTTTCTTCATGACACACGGCCATAAAACTCTGCTTCCTTCCGCCAGAGTAATTATTCAGTGAAGGTCTGCACCCCATCTTAGGCTGCCATTCTGTTAAAGCAGAGGTTTAATATCTGATTGTGCTCACCCTAATGACTCCAAGTCTTCAATTAGTTAATATTTGCTAAATCAGTTAATATATTTAGGAACTATTCATCTTACCAGTTTGCTTTTCAAATACAGATAGTCCCTAGCTTACGATGGTTCAACTTAAAATTTTTCGATTTCATGATGGTGCAAAAGCGCATTCAGTAGAAACCATACTTTCATTTTTGAATTCAGATCTTTCCCCAGGCTCATGAGATGCAGTATGAATGATACTCTTTTGTAATGCTGATCAGTGACATCGAGCAGCTCTCTGTCAGTCACCAATGACAAGGGTAAACAACCAATCCACTTGGAACCATTCTGTACCCATACAACCATTCTGTTTCTCACTTGCACTATAGTATTCAATAGACTGCATGAAATAGTCAACCCTTCATCACAAAAGGGGCTTTGTGTTAGATGATTTTGCCCAAGTGTAGGCTAATGGAAGTGTTCTGGGTGCGTTTAAGGCAGGCTGGGCTGAGCTGTGATGTTCGGTAGGTTAGGTGTAGTAGATGGATTTTCAGCTTCTGATAGCTTCAAAGAACAAAGCGTTTATCGGGACACAACTCCATCACCAGTCGAGGAAGATTTGTATAGTACTTGGCAAGAAATTATTCTACCTCCACTTCTTCCCCCATTTTGTGCTCTTTTGTTCCTTTTGGGGGAATAGATGTAATGATAGCAAACTAATTCCACATACCTTTTGTTTTTCTGACCCTTTTCCTTTCTTCTGGGCTAAGAAGCCAGAATCACCTGAACAAGATGAATGTCTTGTCCCTGTCAATGCCAGTTCTAAGTTTCTGAAAGCATTTTCAGCTCTGATTGCTCTCTCAGGTGTCTTATTAATACGGCCATTTGGTGGTGGCACCTGTAATGGAGTTCTGAATTTTAATGGTCATCTCAAGGTTGTGGGGCAGGGTGCACACTCTACCGCTTGTCTTAGAAAAGGATAAGAGTTCCCCCAGGGTCCAGATCTGATCTTAAAAATTACTCCTGTCTGGCTGGCTAATGAGGGAAGAACAAATCCATCCATACCAATATACCATAACCTCTTTATGGTAGTGTATCTACAGAAATTGCTCCCAGAGTGAACTCCTTTCAATAATGCAGTGAAGGATGCTGTGACAGCACCTAGATGATGCTAAAAACCAACTTTGGTAAGTGAGAAACACACAGCAATACTCCAAAGAACCAAAGATGCAGTTATCTGATTTCCTAAATGTAGTAATAACATGGAACTATCAGAGGACCTGGATCAAGCTGGTCAGTTCAGGCATAAAACAAAACAAAGCAAAACACACACACACACACACACACACACACTCATTTGGCCGCTTCACTTTTCTTCCTAATTGTCTGAATGCACCAAGCGCACTGATGTTATATGACAATATATATTCTAAAAGGTTTGCAATTATATTCTAAGCCTTCCTTGTCCTTTTTCTTTTAATGGAATTGCTCTACTGTTTACTGAAACGATCAAAATGACTAGGTATTGTGGAAATGAACAGAAATATATACCTCTCCATGTCAATTTCTAGCTCATCTATTCAGTTATATCTCTCTATATATGTATACTTACATACGATCTCCCCAGAAAACACGTGTGATTTAATTACTAGTCCCAGGCCTTCCTTCCAATTATCTCCAGGCTGCTAAGGATTCCATCAGGGATTTTTATGATCCCTGTGCAGACCATTTAGGGGACACAACTGTGGCCTTTTAAATAAATAAATAGCTCACTTCGCTGCTAGCACTCTAGCAACGTTAGCAAGATGAAGCTTTGAAAGGCAGCTAGGCAACACCATCTTCATTCCAAGTGTTAATTTGATATCTGCATAATTTAATCTCCTGCATTCTAAATACCAAACCCTGTTTCCAGAAGTTAATTGGTTTTCTTTCTGGTTTTATTTTTTTAATTTAGATATATTAACAGATTTTGCTTGCATTTTAATTTTCTCAGTTTTGGCAAGGTCCATATTTCAATTATAATTATTTGGGTTCACCATGGGATTTATATATTTTAAAGATTATATTAATTAGCTCTCAAGCAAAAAATAAATTTTATTCCTCATCAAGAGTATTATCAGCAAGCATATCCAAATGACTTTCAGACAGTTTCAGGGCATTTGTAATTCAGAGAACAGCCAAAACCATCGTGTTTTTTATTAAGAAGCCATTGCATTGGTGTTAATTTACTTAATTTATAAGATCAAAGACGATTTAGACCCAAGTATAAATATATACAGCATCGGGCACCTGGGTGGCTCAGTGGGTTAAAGCCTCTGCCTTCAGCTTGGGTCATGATCCCAGGGTCCTGGGATCGAGCCCCACATGGGGCTCTCTGCTCAGCAGAGAGCCTGCTTCCTCCTCTCTCTCTGCCTGCCTCTCTGCCTGCTTGTGATCTCTGTCAAATAAATAAAATCTTAAAAAAATATATATATATGTATATATATATATACACACACACATACACATACAGCATCTCCCTCCCTCCCTAAAACACACACACACACTCTTTTACTCAGGGAGTAAGTAACATTGGCTCTAGCACTATAATGGCTGTAAGCCATTGTTTTAATACTCAGCAGTATTCGAGATAAAAATGGGCTAACTCTAACCTGCTACCATTAAAAAAAAAACTTGAACTTTAACACTCTATAAAGTCCTGACCCAATCATCTGGGGCCTTCTGGAGGGTCTCAGGAGTACTCATAGGCATTAATGCAGCTTTGTCCATGACAACATAGGAATATTTTTTTCCCTGCGGTAACACCTGCTACCGAGACCTCCCAGAACACCTTTCTGTCCCTCCGCTGCAGCTGTTCTGCCTGTTGCCAACAGTGACAGGCAAGTCTTACCGCCCTTGCTCTGTACAGACCGTCACACATGATAATACAGCACTAGCCCTGGAGCAACATTGATGGCTGTGGGTACTAGGCAGTGTTTAGAGGTAACACCTATGCTGGTGCAACAGGGATCACTCCCAACCTCTACCTCTTTGTCATGCTCTCTTACCAAGCAGTGCTCCATGTGCTCCTGATGTTTCTGAGATTACCATGAGAAAATTATCCTTTCAGATGTTATTAAGAGAAGCTTCTCTCTGCTAGGGTTCAGATGTCTGTTCACAGGAAGCGATATACATTGTGCTGTAAGCAATACCAGTATCATCTCTCTCTCTAATGGTAGCAACACCTATAGTGGAGGAAGCTTCTTTTCCCAACTTTTTCTTGCCTTATGATCTGCTGTTTCCTGTTAGGCATCCCAGTGTCTCATAGTGAGGCTTCTAAGGCCTTGCATCCTGAATATCCCAGTGTCATTTCAGAATGGCAAAGCCAGGAGACCTAGGCTCAAAGGATAACCTGCTTTACAAGAGAGAAGTTGTATAATATGCAAATTGTGTGTGTGTGTGTACACACGCATGTGCTTGTATTTGTGCAACACATCAACATGAGAGGTAGCTACAGTGTGGTAATTCAAAGCATGGATTCTGGAGCCAGACCACATGGACTTAGATCCTAGCTCTGTCACTTGCTAGCTCTGTGGTCCTAAACAAGCCACTTAGCCTCATGATTCTCAACTTTTAAAGTGTGAATAATAATAGCACCCTCTTCCCAGGGTTGTAATGAGATTAGACAAGCTAATCCATATAAAGTGCTTAGAATAGTCCCTGGCACATAATAAGTGCTGTGTAAGTGTTAGCAATGATAGTAATGGTCCTCTCTGAGTGGTGCAATTATCCATTCTGGCTCTTTAGGTGATGGAGATATAGCTGTGACTAAAATAGATGATGACCTTGACCTATGGGGAGAGCATGACAATAAACAAATACACACACACACACACACACACACACACACACACACACACACACACAATCTCAGAAAGTAATAAAAGCAGCAAAACAAAAGCAAAGAAAAAAAAAGAAGAAAAAAGAACACTATGGGCTAAAGGGATAGCTCTGAAGCCATACTCAGCAAGAGAGTCATATTTTGTTTTAAAACAATTAGTTTTGTTACATGTTATCATTTTTTTAATTATATGAGTGAAAATATAGGTAACATACAGCAAAAGGGGAGTTTTAGCTTCACCAGGTCACTACCAGAAAATTATTGGTCTGGCAATCAAATCACTGTTTTGGTGTATTTTAGATACCACAGAAAAATAAACTCCATACAAATGTTCATTGTGTTCTTAGAAAGTCTGGTATTTTCATACTTATTTGCTCTTTTACCTATGTTTTCTTGAAAATGGTTCTGCTTCTACTGAAGATTCAAAACACAGTGCTAAGACCAGAAACCACCTACTCACACACTTAAACACTGGGAACTGGGACCACCCATCCCATATATGGCTTACAGTCTCCATTAGGGGATTTTAAAATGATAGCCCACAGGCCAAATCTTGCTCCCTGCTTGTTCTTTATCTAAAATTTGGAACACAGCCATGGCCATACATCCGTACTCTCTCTGACTCCTTTTGCACTACCACAGAGTTGAGTAGTTCAACAATCATATGGCCCAAAGCCAAAAAATGTTTACCATCTGGCCCTTTACGGACATGTGTCTACACTGGGATTTCTTTTTTTTTTTTTTCTTATGTCACATATTTTTAAAATTTCTTTTTAGTGTACCAGAATTCATTGTTTATGCACCACACCCAGTGCTCCATGCAATACATGCTCTCCATTAAGACCCACCACCAGGCTCACCCAACCTCCCACCCCGCTCCCCTCCAAAACCCTCAGACTGCTTTTTCAGAGTCCACTGTCTCTCATGGTTCATCTCTCCCTCCAGTTTCCTCCAACTCCCTTCTCCTCTCCATCTCCCCATGTCCTCCGTGTTATTTCTTATGCTTCACAAATAAGTGAAACCATATGATAACTGACTCTCTCTGCTTGACTAATTTCACTCAGCATAATCTCTTCCAGTCCCGTCCATGTTGATACAAAAGTTGGGTACTCATCCTTTCTGATGGAGGCATAATACTCCATAGTGTATATGGACCACATCTTCCTTATCCATTCATCCATTGAAGGGCATCTTGGTTCTTTCCACAGTTTGGCAACTGTGGCCATTGCTGCTATAAACATTGGGGTACAGATGGCCCTTCTTTTCACTACATCTGTATCTTTGGGGTGGGATTTTTCACCCTGAGCATTGCTGACATACTGGATGAAAGAATTCTTCCCATGAAGGTTGTCTTTTGCCCTGTAGGGTGTTTAGCAGCATCTCTGGCTGACATCTAGTGACTAGATAAAAGTAGCACCACAGCCCCGACTCCACTTGAAGCAACTGAAACCGTCGGCAGACTTTGCCCAACGCCCCCTGGGAGGCAAAATAGTCACAGGTGAGAACCAATGACCTGGCTTCACTATTCAGTTGTTCACATCAGTCTAACTTTATTATTCTAGAAGACTCTTGCCCAGGCAAATAATTGTTTGTTCATTACAGGACTTCCCAAAAGCCCTAACAGCTCTTCAGTAGAAAACATAAACAATTTGTACCCTCACCTTGCTGTTCCCCCAATCTGACACTAATATACCATGATCCTTACTCAATCACAATCAAGCTTCCACATTGAAAGACCATCTGAAACCAACCTTAAAATTCTTCACAAAAAACACAACCTTGTCCTTCTCCCTCTGACAGAAAAACAAACACTATGAAGGTGGAGATTTCCCTTAAAATAGTAAGCAGTACACGTAGATCAGACTTATCAACAGGCTGTACTGCTGATATTTGGGGTCCCAGCATTCAATATTATATAATAAGTACTAAAATTTCAATGCCTTGTATATATAAAAAGGACTTCTCTTAAAATACTTAATTTCTATTCAGACAATTATACTTGAGGCATCCTTTTCACTTACTAAATACTGTGTTGTGTCTAAATTATTTCTTTTACATTTTAGATTTATAATTACCTCTGGTCTCACTGCTTTTAGAAGATTTATAATGAATTTAGAAAAAATACAGATGCCGTATTTCCAAATGGAGTATTTTAATGTTATTGGGATTTCCCCAACTAAGTAGAATTAAACATATTACAGAGAAAGTTATCTGTATATTGAATTGGCATCCACCCTAACAAGAGGGTATTGCTGAGATACAGTCAGGAAAATTGCCTTCCTCTTGAGTAAATAAAAAAGGCAAGAAAGCCTTCCAATAAAAACACAATTTGACTGAATAAAAAAAAATGACTTGAACTGGTCATATTGAATTAAAATAATGAGATTTTTCCATCTATCTCAAGCTAAATAATCAGCATGTTTATGTTTCTAAGTTTTTCAATGGCTATTGTAGATGCAACTTTATGAAACTCATTCCTTGTTTTATTCACTGCTCAACCCTCGGAGTCAAGAAGTTTCTGGCACATAGTAGGTATTCAATAAATATTGGACAAATAAAACAATAAAGTAACTAATTTACTCTATATGTAAAAAGGAATATATTAAATCATACCTGAGAATCTGTCTACAGGGTACAGCCCTTATCTCAATTTCAAATGCACTAACATCTAAAATCAGGCTCTCCATGAAGAAAGCCTGTGGTGACGGGATAGTCTCATGTCTTACTTTTCGAAATTTTCTTAGGCAGAAGGTGTCATCATCTCTGCAAAGCCATCTTAGCATGTAGTGAGAATTTTTTCATTCATGACTATTGAATTTTGTCAAATGATTTTTCATATGGTATGCATTTGGGCCTGTTAATATGATAAAACACACTGGTTTTTGAATGTTGAACCACCTGCCTTCTTAGGATAAAGCCCATTTGGTCATGATGTAATATGCACTTTATATATTGTGTAAATTGATTTGCTAATATTGTATTAATAATTTTTTGCATTTATATGTAAATTCTTATATTGCAAGAAGTTTTCCTGTTCCTCTCCCAGAGGCAGATAGCTTTTGAATAGTATAACTTCCTCAACCTAATGAAGGGACTTTATAAACATATAGCTAACATCATACTTAATAGTAAATACTGAATTTTTTCCCCCTACAATTAGAAACAAATCAGGAGTGTCTATTCTCACCTCTTCACTTCAACATTAACTGGAGGTTCTAGACAGCACAATATGGCAAATCAAAAAAGAAGGGTATACATCAGAAAGGAAGAAGTAAAACCGCCATTGTTATCACATGTCATGACTATCTATGAAGAATATCCTTAGGAATCTACAAAAAAAGTGACTAGAGTTAGTTCACCAAAGCCACAGGATAAAAGTCAATTTACAAAAATCAAATGTTCATTTATGAAAACTAAAGTTTTAAAATGCTGCTTCACAGGCATCTGAGTGGCTCAGTTGGTTAAGCACCTGCCTTCGGTTCAGGTCATGATCCCAGGGTCCTGGGATCCAGTCCTGCATCAGGCTCCCTGCTCGGCAAGGAATCTGCTTCTCCCTCTGCCTGCTGCTCTGCCTACTTGTGCTCTCTATCTCTCTGTCGAATAAATAAATAAAATCATTTAAATTTTTTTAAAAAAATGCTACCTCCATAGCATCAAAAATATGAACCTTGGGGCACCTGGGTGCTCAGTCAGTTGAGCGTCCAACTCTTGATTTCGGCTCAGGTCATGATCTCAGGGTTGTGAAATGGAGCCCTACACTGGGCTCTGAGCTCAGTGCAGAGTCTGCTTGAGATTCTCTCCCTCTCCCTCTGCCCCTCCCCCACCTCTCACTCACATGCACATGTGTGTGTGCACTCTCAAATAAATAAAATCTAAAAAAAACCTCTTAAGGATACACTGTATAAAATACATGAAAGACGTGTACATTGAAAGTAAAGTTCTGCTGACAGAAATTAAAGTAGACCTAAATAAATGGAGATACATACCGTATTCAGGGATCAGAAAATTCATAACTGGCAAGGAGTCAGTTCTTTCCATGTGATCTCAAAATTCAGTGTAATCTTACCAAAATCATAGCAGGATTTCTAGAGATCAACAATTTTAAAATTTATATTGAAATGCACAGACTCTAGAACAGCCAAAATATATTTGTGAAAGAAGGCAAAATTCAAGTATGTATGCCACCTATAAAGCTATGCATCAGAGTTATACTGACATAAGGATAAACACATATATCAGTGGATCAGAACAGTACAGAAACAGACTCTCACATAAATGGCCAGTTAATTTTCAACACAGGGACAAAATGCAATGGGGTAAGTAATTTTAAAAGTTGTGCTTGCTACACTTAAAATGTATCATGGGTCCACAAATAAGAGCTTAAACTATATATCTTTTATAAGAAACATAGGAGACAATCTTTGTGACCTTGGGTTATCAAATATTCCTTTAGACAAGACAAAGAAATATGAACTATAAAGGGAAAACTGATAACGGGATTTATCAATTTTTTTTTTAATTCTGTACTTTGAGAGACAAGACACAGCCTGGGAGAAAATATTTGCAAACATATATCTGATAAAGGTCTTGCATCCAGAATGTATATAGAACCCTTGAGCTCAATAATAAAAGACAATGCACTCAATAAAAAAGATAAGCAAAATATTTGACCAAACCCTTCAGTAAAGAAGCCAATAAGCAAATGCAAGGATGCTGAACATACTCAGTCAACATGGAAATGGGAATTAAAAACACAGTGAGACACCACTACATATTTACTAGAATGGCTAAAAATTTTTTTAAAGGAAAAAAAAAGAAAAGACGCATGGATAACATGGAAAAATGGGAACATTGCTAATTGGAATGCAAAATGATTCAGCCACTATGATCATTTCCTATAAAGTTAAAAATACATTTATCGGGGCACCTGGGTGGCTCAGTGGGTTAAAGCCTCTGCCTTCGGCTCAGGTCATGATCCCAGAATCCAGGGATCAAGTCCCGCATCGGGCTCTCTGCTCAGCGGGGAGCCTGCTTCCTGTCTCTCTCTCTCTGCCTGCCTCTCCGCCTACTTGTGATCTCTGTCAAATAAGTAAATAAAATCTTTAAAAAAAAAAACATTTATCCTAAGACTCAACAATGCTACTCCTAGGTACTTACCCAAGAGAAATGGAAAAAATAAAAAACCTATGTGGAAACAGTCCTAGAAGCTATATTCATGATAGAACAAAAAACTGGAAAGGACACAAATCTCATCAACTGGTGATCCGCTAAGCACCCTGTTTTAAATCCATACAATGCTACAGTACGCAACAAGGGAAAGGAACAATCTATACTCACATATGTGAGAGCATGGACAGCTTTCACATCATTAGGCTAAGTGGAAAAAGCCAGCCACATAAGACTACATTCTCTCTGATTCCATTTAAATGACCTTCTAATAAAGGAAAAAACACAAGGACTGAAAACACAGCCGTGGTTTCTAGAGAACTGGAGGTAAGAGGAGGCATAAGGAAACTTTGGGGAATTATGAAAATGCTCTATGTTTTGACTGCAGTCATAATTATACAAGTATATACTTTAAATGGGTAATTTTTACCACATAAAGTCATACTTCTATGAAAGTTGAAAAAATGTGATAGCACCCACTGTGGGCTACTAACAGTCAGCTTAGTCCTACTTGATTTTGTGGGTACAGACAGTGAAGTTATGAATTCCAGGTAAAGAGTTTAAGAATTTTTTTTCTTTCCAAGGTACAAAGAACACTTAGATAATACCACAAAATTATAACATTTTATACTGAAGTGAATTTAGAGATTATCCAGGTGAATGAATACCTCATTTTACAGGTAAGGAAACTAGGACTTAAAGAAGCTGAATGACTCACCCATGAAATCTCAAATCTAAAAGCTGGGGCAAATTGGCCTCAAAATAATCCTTCTGGATTTACCCTGAACTGTAGACAAGCACTCTAAATAAGTCATGTCAAGACCTGATGTTACAGCTTCGATCTCACCAAGAAACAAAAAGACCATGACAGGCCTTTACAATATACTGAAGTATGACTGATTCCGCAGCATCGGGAGAGAACAGTTGTATTTCAAGGAAAGGTGCTCTTAACAGATCAGAGAAATAAAGAATTCGAACTTTTCCTGTGTTCAAATGGCTGACTAGATCTGTCAATGCATTGTGCCTAATCATTAGAATATTCTCATAACAAAATGGGGAAAGGTGAGGTCAAAGACTATTGCACTGTCCACCTCGACAGGTCAGGAGATTCCGAACTTTTAGATTCAAGCCCTCTGAGGTCTGCAAGGTAAACATCAGCAGACGTGAATAGAAGCTAAGATGATGCTAGCAGCTAAGAGAAATATTTGTTAATGTATGTCCTCCACTCCCCCATCCTTATGCCTGCTCATTCTCCATTCTCCACCTAGAACTACTCATGTTGCCAGGTACGATCTCTTTCCCTTGTTACTAATAATTAACATATTTTGTACTTGTGTTTGCAAAAGAAACCCAACTAACCAGGGATTCAAGCAATTTAGAAGGTGTGATAGTTAATTTATGTGTCAACTTACCTAGTTTACGGGACCCAGTTGTAAACAGTAGTTTAGATGTTGCTGTGAAGTTCTTTTTTTTTTTTATATGTGACTAGCATTTATAACGAGTAGACTTTAAATAAAGTAGATTGCCCTGCATAAAGTAGGTGTGGTCTCATCTAATCCACTGATGGTCTTAAGAGCTATGTTTCCTGAAGAAGAAATTCGGCATCAAGAACGCAACAAGGAGGGGCGCCTGAGTAGCTCAGAGGGATAAGCCTCTGCCTTCGGCTCAGGTCATGATCTGAGGGTCCTGGGATCAAGCCCCCGCATCAGGCTCTCTGCTCAGCGGGAAGCCTGCTTCCTCCTCTGCCTGCCTCTCTGCCTACTTGTGATCTCTCTCTCTCTCTCTGTGTGTCAATAAATAAATTTAAAAACTTTAAAAAAAAAAATAAGAAGAACGCAACAAAGAAACCCTGCCTGAGTTTGCATCTCTGTCTCTGTCTCTCTCTGCCTCTGTGTGTGTGTATGTGTGTGTCTGTTCTAGTTCTCTGGAGAGTAACAATGAATACAGAGGGTTCTTATTTTCGTAAAACAAGAAGTCCAGAAATCATCATCATTCATGCCATCAGGGACTCTAGCTTCTAGCTTTCTATTCCTCTGATCTTAGCTAGCCCCTTTTGTCTTTACGATCATGGTTGCAAGGTAGTAATTCCACCATCAACATCATAACTGTGTTCCAGAAAAGAGAAAAAGTCTAAGAAAGATGATGTAGGTCAGTTGAGTCTATCCTTTTAAATAAATTTCCCAGAGGTCCCATCCAGCAACTTTCACTTATATTTTATTAGCCTTTACTATGACACATGGTCATCCTTAGCTGCACAGACATCTGAGAAATGCAGTTCTTCTAGCTGGACACATTGCCCCAACACAGTTGGGGTTCTATTCTAATAGAAAAGATGACAATGAGTATCAGATAAGCTACCAGCAGTGTATGCTACATCCCTTCAATTCTGTGGATTGGTCCTTGAACATACTCTGGTTCTTAGGTTCACCGATCTTAATTTTAGTACTGTAGTGTTAGCTCCTCTTCCTCTTCAATACTGTTTTGGTCTTCCTCTATTCAAGGGTTATTCTTCTTTTCCAAAGGTTACCATCACATCATCTTCCCACTCCCTACGTTTCCTCTACTCCATGACTCATTTCATTTCATCCTTTATTCAAAATGACTGGAAACATGGCAAATAACTAGTATTTCATGGTTAACGGGTCTACTAGAAAACAGATGCTCTTTTTTAAATAAAGATCTTATTTATTTATTTGACAGAGAGAGAGATCACAAGTAGGCAGAGGGGCAGGCAGAGAGAGAGGGGGGAAGCAGGTTCCCCGCTGAGTGGAGAACTCAATGCGGGGCTCCATCCCAGGACCCTGAGTTCATGACCTGAGCTGAAGGCAGAGGCTTAACCCACTGAGCCACACAGGTGCCCCAACAGATGCTCTTTTAGCAGTAAAAGTTCAGGGTTGCAAGTAATAACAATAATTAACTTGACTGGGAAACATATTTTCCAAAGAAAGAAGATGTCTAAGTTTAGAGGACATATGAGTAGCTACAAAATTCATCACCCGAAAGATCAACATGATGAGTTAGCTCAAGTCTATTAACTGCTTGAGATCACAAGAAATTAATACGTAAGGCACAGTTGCTTATCTCTGGGTTATGGTACTACTGGGACTGATTTCTATCTGTCAGAAATAATCAGTAATTATGAAGTCAATACAAAATCAAACAAAGAAATTTTTAAAAATTGCCCTGAAGAGGTATATGAAAGAGATGTAATTAACTTTTTTTTTTACTATAAATGAAAGCCCATGTGGCAGAAGATTGCTGTTAAATCTATTATGTAAATCTCTATCCTCAATATTTTAGTATACATCTTTTTCTCTGAATCTCATTGCCACTCCTTCAGACCAAATCTTCCCCACGCCTACCAATATTCCTCATTTTGATCTTTTTACATCCCCTACACCACAACTATTGTGATCTTCCTAAGTGTGAATGTGATCATGTCACTCTGGTGCCTAAATCCTTCTATACGTCCATGTAGCTTTCAAAATAAAGTCAAATGCTTCAGCTTAATATTCAATGATGCTTGTGATCTATTTTCTACCAGCCTCTCTAGGCTTATCTCCCACTAACCCTACTTTTCTCACTCTCTAAACATATAAAAATAGTCTATTCATTTACTCATTCATTGAATAGCTATAAATTGAACATGTACTGTTTGTCAGCCATTGTACTAGGTACAGGATATCCAACAATGATTATGATAGGCCTGGGCTCTGCCATCCTGGAAATTATGGACTAGCAAAGGAATCAGTCAAGTCAACAGAAATGTTAGAAAACAGACCTAAGGCAAACACAAGGCAAAAAGATAACCAAAAAAGTTGTATTAGCTACTTATTGTTAGATAACAAACCATCCCCAACATTGGGTTAAAACATTAGCAAGCATTTAATACTATCATCTCCCATCGTTCTGAGTATGGACGGACTCAGCTAGGTAGTTCTTCAGAACTGCTCACCCACTTACAGTCACTTTAGTAGCTAAGGTTCCAGATCATCTCAAAGGTGTCCCCACTCATGTGTTTGGTCTGGGAAGTCTTGAGAAGCTCAGAGCTGGAATAGCTAGAACTTCTCAGGCATCTCCCCTACGGGTTTGCTTCGGCATAGTAGCTTCAGGGAGCCTGGACTTCTCACATGATGGCTCAGGACTTCAAAGGTACATTTTCAAGGGAGAAGTGGAGGAAGCTGCGTCATCTTTTAGGACCTACCCTTGGAAGTCACAAAGTGTCATGTCCACTACATTTTATTAATGAGGCAGTTCTCCAAAGCCTGCCCAGGTTCAAGAGGAAGGGATAGAGACTCTACCTTTTAATGGAAGAAAGGCAAGGTTCTGGAAACATGTGGGTCTGGAAACATTGTTGAAGATATTTTGAAAAACACAATCTGCCACAGAAATCTTTCCAGGAGAAGCATCTTGTTTTTTCACACTCCCGTGCTTTCATAAATGCTGTTCACGCTTTCTCAAATGTCTCCTTCCTTCTTCTTGATTTAGCTTACTAATGCTCATGGGGTGCCTGAGTGGCTCAGTCAGTTAAGCATTTGCCTGCGGCTCAGGTCATGATCCCAGGGTCCTGGGATCGAGCCCCGCGTCGGGCTCTCTGCTCGGCAGGGAGCCTGTTTCCCCATCTCTGCCTGCCTCTCTGCCTACTTGTGATCTTTCTGTCAAATAAATAAAAATAAAATCTTTAAAAAAAAAAAGAAATCTTTGTTATACATTTTGCTAGAATTTTAGGTATTCTAGATATGTGGTAGGAATAACAAATATAAAGGAAAGAAAGAAAAAGAAGAAGGAAGGGAGGGAGGGGGGAAATAAAGGGAGGCAGGGAAGAAAGAAAAAAATTTAACTTTTTTTTAAGATTTTATTTATTTATTTGAGAGAGAGAGAGGATGAGAGGAGAGAGGTCAGCGGGAGAAGTAGACTCCCTACTGAGCAGGGAGCCAGATGCTGGACTCAATCCCAGGACTCCGGGGTCATGACCTGAGCCGAAGGCAGTTGCTTAACCAACTGAGCCACCCAGGCACCCCCCCCCAAAAAATCTAACTTCTATATCAAAATTACCTGTAATTATTTTAAGTTATGAGGAAATCATTTTACATGGAATCTACAGCTAGAACAAACAGGAATGCACTGGTCAAGTGTTATTTATTTCCTAGCCAGAAGGAGAAGAAAACAAACTTTATTGAATCTTTACTATGTGTCTGGTAGTTTATGTACATTCACATCAAAGATATGAGTTGGTATTACCTCTATTTTGCAGGTGGGGAAATTGAGACTCAGAGCATTCAAGTAATCAAGTTCTAAGACACAATAAACAATGCTGATTATTATGGTTGTACTACCTGTAAAGGATGAAACCAGGATATAAAATCATACCTGAGTACAAAATTCATATTTTCTCCCATATTATCAAGTTTCCATAGCTGTTAATATCTAATCTCAATGAGGCTGGATCTTCATGATGCCAAACATCGACCTATTCGTAGGTTTCCTTAGAGAACTTGTAAATTCTCTGAAAAAAGACAACTTCCATAGACATACAGACCATAAGACTCTCTCTCTTCTGTTTTTGTTCATTTGTTTGTTTATCCTTTCTCTTAGATATTTAGGTGCTACAGTGGAAGACAAAATGCCTGGGTGGAGATGCTGAGAAAGATTTTATAACCTTCATTACAGATGAAGACTCTGACAATACAATTAGATGTGCAATTCCACTCTTTATCTGAAGTATTAACAAAGGCACACTGGTTTAGTCTCATTGTCTTTCATCCATTTCTAATATCTCAAACTTTTGAACAGGAATTTTAGAGATAACATATAAAGATAAAGCACCATTATCTTGGTTTTACTGATTCCTTGAAGGTAATACTACTAGGATAATTGAAGAACACTTATACACAGAAAATGTTAGAGAATTTATCATTAGGAGGCAGCTGCCCTAGTGTACGTGAAATTCAGTTATCATCTTCTGACTTATACTCTTTCTAAATTCTGCAAGATGAGGCCACAAAATGATTTATGAGTGTTATGATTCATCATATTTTACAATGGTTATAATCAAAACACTAAATAACAATTCCAAGTTGATGTCTCTAAATCATTAACATTGTTTATTAGCAATTTCTATATTTAGAAGAAAATGTAGAATAGGAAGTAACTTTTTAATTTTGTTGCTCTTTGCTGGCTGATGCCTAAGAAATTAAAACTTTTTTCACTATTTATATAAATCAAATCTAACTAGCCACATACAGTTGATGCAAACAATCGTATGAATTATTACTAAGATGAAAAATATGTTATCGCTATTATCTATGTAAGGTAAACTTTGTGTTCATTTCCATACACTAACAAAGGTAATTGAGAGTGAACATATTAAACCTCTTTCATCCTGCCATACTACCATCTTTTCTGGTGGAAAGATCCTACTGAGTTGGCATATTCCATAGGAA
Source organism: Enhydra lutris kenyoni (assembly GCF_002288905.1). NCBI lineage: Eukaryota > Metazoa > Chordata > Mammalia > Carnivora > Mustelidae > Enhydra > Enhydra lutris. Next base: position 11,528,372 of record NW_019154107.1, on the reverse strand, counting down.
TAAATTATTTCAAGACCAAGAGATCTCATAACCCCTGAACACATTCAGTGAACTTATTTGGGAAAGGACAACAAATTATTCCAAAACTTGTGAGAGGATGTGAGGCTTGACTTTCAAAAACCAGAATGAGGGGCGCCTGGGTGGCTCAGTGGGTTAAAGCCTCTGCCTTCGGCTCAGGTCATGATCCCAGAGTCCTGGGATCGAGCCCCACATCGGGCCCTCTGTTCAGCGGGGAGCCTGCTTCCTCCTCTCTCTCTGCCTGCCTCTCTGCCTGCTTGTGATCTCTCTCTCTCTGTCAAATAAATAAATAAAATAAAATCTTAAAAAAAACCCAGAATGAGGGCTCCTGGGTGGCTCAGTGGGTTAAGCCTCTGCCTTTGGCTCAGGTCATGATCTCAGGGTCCTGGAATCGAGTCCCGCGTCAGGCTCTCTACTTGGCGGGGAGCCTGCTTCCTCCTCTCTCCCTCTCTCTGTCTCTCTGCCTACTTCTGATCTCTGTCTGTCAAATAAATAAATAAAATCTTAAAAAAAACAGAATGATACTTAATAGCTAGTTATGTAGAAGAAGTTGGTAATCATCCATTGAGAACATAAAGAATCTTTTTACAATATGAACCACTCCCTGTCATTAAATTAATGACAGGTATTGCTGTTCTGAATTTTCCTAAATCAGGAACTAGCCATTTTAAATTTTCTCCTATTTTATTGAAGTACAATTAGAACACGGTGTCATATTTGTTTCAGGTGTACAGTATAATGACTCAACAATTCTATATATATATTCAGCACTCATCAAGGTAAGAGTACTCTTAATCCTCTTCATCTATTTCACCCATCCATGGAACTAGCAATTATTTTTAAAAGAATACCATTGTCATTTGTTTTTAACAATATGAAGAATTGAACCCGTCTCATGAATAAACCAATTGCCTAAATTTCTTTCCTATTGTGAGCTTCTATTTCTTTATTTTTTCTTAAAGAAAACCATGAAATCGATGCACTAATTACCTTTCCAATACCCTTGTCTCTGAATTTTGTTCTACAAATGTAACTACATAAAAGACCGAAACAACCAGTCAATGAACTGATTACAGTTGAATGCCACACTTCCTAGCTACTTATCATAATTCAATGTCTATTAAAATGAAAAGAAATGGTTTTCTGGTTGAAAACATGATTCTTGACTCTATAATTTCATATCTACTGCTATATTTACATATTAAGTTACCTTCAGGTAACTCTGCAATTATTTAAAAATGAGCAATATTATTGAGAAACACCAATTAAGCTGAGTGTGTAGTAAAGACTTATTTGGATATAGTCCCAGATAATGTCCTTGGCTAATGGGAAGAAGGAAAATGAAGCATATTTCCAGTAAATATGATTCCGTCCCGTAAAGTACTGTCAGCCAAAAATACTCCCTGAATATAGAGTAACCCAAAGCCAATGCCAGTGTTCAAAGTGCATAAAAATGTTTATGAGTGAGTGCATGTGAGTTTATGTGTCTGTCTGAAAATGCACAGAAAATTAAATCTTACGTAAGATAAAGAAATTCTTTAGGGGGGCCATAAATATTCAATTATCTATAGAAGACAATGACTATTTAAAAAACTAATAAGTGTGATTCTCACATCTGACAAAAGTATCTGTTTTGTTAATAACATCAAACTTTCATTCAATGTTCAAATCAGAAACTCAATAATAGTTGTCTTTGTGGAAGGGAACATTATTTTCAATTAAATAATTTTTTACTATTTAACTTTTATACAGTATGCATATATTACTTTTCAACAAATTTTAAAATTGAATTTTAAAGCAATATCTTTTAAATTTTAACATTTTATTTATTATTATTATTAATTTTTAAGTAGGTTCCACACCCGGAGCAGAGCCCAATGCAGGGCTTGAACTCACAACTGTGAAATCAAGACTTGAGCCGAGATCAAGATGCTCAACAGACTGAGTCACCCAAGTGCCCCTAAAATTCAATATTTTAAAACATAAATTTAAGATAATTTTTTTGTTATAATGACTATTCTTTTTAAAAGGAATTCTTGGTGGATTTCAGGAAAAAGTGACTAGATCTGAGGCCATCTCTATAGGATGTGAAACTGTAATGGGTATGCCAGGTTGCTTGGGCTCCATGACCAGTTTATTCACTGAGAGGAAATTACATATATACAAATTTCACATTTTAGGGTTTTCTGTAGCCCACAGAGTCAAAAGTGGGATGATCAGGAATTTGTGAAGAATCAAGCAAGAAAGCTTTCTCAAAATATCTCCTCCAGTGCCCGCTTTGGTTAATCTATTTTAAAGTGGTTTCCAGGTTTTGAGTCTTCTAATAGGATGTAAACATGAAGAAGTCTGCAGCTCAAACAGGACAGTGCCTAGGACAGATGCCCTAAGGAGCACCAATAAGAACAGAGAGACCCTGAAAGTGTCAAAGCAAGATGACTAAGACATCAGACTAAGCCCGAGTAAGCAAGTTGGCTATGAATTGCTTTATTTCTCTTTATAGCACCATCTCCTCTTTGTACCCATGACCTCGTCTCTCCTCTCAGTTTCAGCGGGAGATTTACCCCCTCCCAGCTCTTGAGAATTTATGATCCCATGATTTCTTCCTTTTCTGAAGTCTATCTTGCCTTCTTCTTCAACAGCATGTGCATCTTGGGGTGTCTGGGTGGCTCAGTCGTTAAGCATCAGCCTTTGGCTCGGGTCATGATCCCAGAGTCCTGGGATTGAGCCCCGCATGGGGTTCCCTACTCCGCAGAAAGCCTGCTTCTCCGTCTCCCACTTCCCTTGCTTGTGTTCCCTCTCTCACTGTGTCTCTGTCAAATAAATAAATAAAAACCTTAAAAAAAATAACCAAACACAACAACATAGGTATCAATGGTTGCAGTGATTACCTGCCTTGTTATCAAAGCCTTGGACTCCTGACCCAGCCATAGTCCTTGCTGTGTTCAATGAGATAATAGCAAGTATAATACAAACCGAGACTTGAAAAGGGTTTCATTATTGGGGTTTGCCCTCTTTTGCTGCTCTTAGGAAAGTCTGTGACTACCACCATGTGAACAAGCCCACTCTAGTCTGCTAGATGACAGACAAAGGAGCAAAATACCCCCCTGCCCTGCTGAAAGACAGCCTCCTATCAGACATGTGAGTAAGACCATGGGCCAACAGCTAAGCATAAAATCATGTGTCAGCCCAGAAAACACTACATGCAACACTACTTGCAAAGATAACCCAGCTGAACCCAAAGAATAAAGGAAGACTTTGCAGTGGTTGAAAAATCTTTACTTAACTATATAACCATTCTAACTATTGCTCTAATCATTTTCTTCCATTTATTGCCAAGTATTCTATTTGCTATCAAAAATTCACTTACTATGTGATAGTCACATAATAATATAAACATGCTATGTGACAATATTATTATTAATATTAATATTATTATCTGACAATAATGCATAGAATAACAAAACACACAAGGGACCATCTTTATGGGATGATAAAAATGATAGGTAAAATTTATTAAATGGTTTCTTTGTACCACTTATCATGCTAATCTTACACATTAACTCATCATGATCTTATTATTGACCACATTTTACAGATAAGAAATAGAAGCCTGGAGAATTTTTAAATATTTGCTTAAGGTCACAATAAGTAGTGGAATTCCACTTTCTCTGGAGCCTGAGCTCTAAGCCATTAGTCTTTATTCAAGGACAGTTATCAAGAAACCCAGGACTTAGTCTTGATTCTGGCAGTAACTTCAGCACCAACAAGAAGGCAAGTCACCTTTCTTTATCTTAATTTGTTACCCTTTTACCATGATCCAAAATTGTCTTTAACCTGACTCCTAGCCCTTGCTATCTACACTTTAATGCCTTGTCCATCAGTATTTGTCCACCTCTATGAGAAAACTGAACTCGTGAAGGTCACCACTGTCTCCCTTGCCAAATCAAACAGTGTAACAAACTTATTCATTCTGAGTTCTAGCTTGACACAATATTTTTAATTAGCCCTTCCACTTTCCTGATTTTAAAAATTACTTTCATCACTTTTCTACTTCTCTAATTCTTTGGTTTTTAAGTAGAGCTTTCTGGAAGTCAAACAGATTTATAGATTGGTTGAAGCCATGGGAAGCAAAGCTATACATATGTGCATTTAGGGTATCCATACCTTTCATCAATTCTCAAAGGGTCTGAAACCTAAAACAGGTTTCTCACTCAGTCGCTCACATTTATTGGAAGGATTCCACGTGCTAGGCCCTGTCCTGGGCACAGCTAAGAGAGCAATGATTATAAGACATAAAGTCTTTTTTCTGCAAGAAATTAATTCTATCTGGAGAGGCAGGAAAAAAACCCAAACATAATTATAGGCCACATTGTCCAGTAGACAAAAGTGCTATGAAGAAAAAATAAGGCCAATTAAGGGAATAGAAAATGGACATGATTAGTATTTCACATAGGGTGGTCAGGCAGTCTTCCATGGTGGACCAGTATGTGAACAGAATCCCGCACGAAATGAGAAAGTTAAACCAAGTGCATAGGGCTGCTGGCGGTAATTGCCTGACACAGGAACATGCTCTGTGCCTCCACGCAACACCCGGGGGTCATCATGGCTGACCAGAGTGAATGCCAGGCAAGTGTTGGGAAGGGAGGTTACAGAAGGGACCAGGTTAGGCAGTCCCGGTAGGCCATGGCTGGACCCTTAAGAGCACCCAGAGAGTATCCCTTGCTCTTCCGAAGTTTAGCACAAAAATCCCATCAGGTTTCTTTGGTTAGACAAGATTGGGCTTTAGACTATCACACACCTGGACAACTACTGTGATATCTGGAGTAAAAGTACTGGTTCCAGTTGTAGAACCCTGAACAAACTGCTTTACTCTTTTGAGTCCCAATTTCCTGATCTTTACAAATGAAATTCAATCACCAAGCTGATAGGACTGTTAACAATATTCTAAGTTAAGACAGCACACCAGGGGCGCCTGGGTGGCTCAGTGGGTTAGAGCCTCTGCCTCTGGCTCGGGTCATTGTCCCGGGGTCCTGGGATCGAGCCCCAAATCGGGCTCTCTGCTTGGCAGGGAGCCTGCTTCCTCCTCTCTCTCTCTGCCTGCCTCTCTGCCTACTTGTGATCTCTGTCTGTCAAATAAATAAATAAAATCTTTAAAAAAAAAAAAGACAGCACACCAAGGTACGCACCTTAGTGCTGGCAGGAAGGGGGTGCTCAATAATTGTCAATTTTCATACCTCTTTCCTTATCTCTTCGCTAAGAGTATGTACACGTCTTCTTGATTTCAGTTACTACCTCTAGGAATTGATTCTTGGATGTCTCATGTTCTATCAGTCACTTTTCAATAACGTGTTTTCTTTTATCATATTCCTATGGCTACCTAGATGTTCCAATAACACTTGAAGCTAAAAATCATTACCTTTCCCCTAAAACTGCAGTCAAAATCTCAAATTGCTCCAGAGTAATGTAAGTGGAAAAGAAGACATGATCTGCCAGAAACTACTCAGTGTTGGCTCCCTGGTGATGCTGTGCCCAGCTTTTCAGAAACTCCCCTACACACCTGCAGAATACTCAGCCAAGGGCCCAAGAGAAGCCATAAGAGCCTTTCTCCATATAGCTTCCCAGAAAGAGCCATAGAGCTCTTTCCCCATATAGCTTCCCCCTTTCTGATACTCTGCCCTGAAATTCTAGCAACCTCAGCCTTTCTAAACCCCTCAATTCAAAGAAACCACCATGCTCAGCTTGGCTTCCCGCCCCCCCAGCATCGCATCCCAGAAAGGGCATCCTGGCAGAAAGGTGAGGCAGGGGTTCACTTCATTCATCTTCCTTCTTTTGGGGATCACTGTAATGTACTGGGTGTTGTCCAGCATCTGAAAGCTGCTGTTTTGTATACTTTATGCAATTTTCTTGTTGTTTACAGCGGGAAGACAAGAAGGTCTCCAGTAACTTCAGAAAGACAGAAGCCCATTGCTATTAATTTCGTGGTAACCCACTATAGTATATACAGAAATCAAACATTTTACACATGGGATTCTTGCAGGGTTCCCAAAAGAAAAATTTTCTTTGGAGATGGGACCTCAGGAAGAGCAACTTAGTCTTCTGACCACCATTTTATAGAGAATATACAAGGTATTCTGACAAGTCTGCTTGCCTGACCCTTATGCCCATGTCTTTTTAATTCAGCACTGGGGTACTTGGAAGATGCATAGACAATAAGCAAACAGTAAGTCTCCACTTCTTTGTTCTCTCTTCTATTTTCTTCCTCTGGGCTTCTGAGCACATATCTGCCATCATACAATGCTTTCCCACCTTTGGAAGCCCACGTCATTTATGTTTTCCATTCACTTCATTGTATTTTTGTAGTATTATTATTCTAAGATGGCTACTGTTTTCTATTAAGTAGATAAAGTTTATTCAAGCCTTACCTATAATTTTGAAAGGTAAGTTTGATTCTTTAAAATCCTGTCAAACTTTACTCACCCAACTCTACTTGTATGACTAAGAATGCAACTCCAGGGGCGTCTGGGTGGCTCAGTGGGTTGAAGCCTCTGCCTTCAGCTCAGGTCATGATCCCAGGGTCCTGGGATCAAGCCCTGCATCGGGCTGTCTGCTCAGCAGGGAGCCTGCCCCCCCCAAAACCTGTCTCTGCCTACTTGTGATTTCTGTCAAAAAAAAAAAAAAAAAAAAAAAGAATGCAACTCCAGTAAAGGGACATTTTTCAGGCTTAGAAAAGAAAGCACAAATGTGAGGGCCCATGTTTTATATTCATCATGTCAACTTGCCTGCACCTTTAGAATGAGTTTATTCCCTTCACATTGTTACATATAGTCCAGTGCTTAACAAATATGCTTCAAAAGCTTATTTCTCTTATTATTTTTCAGGGCTTAAATCAGGGAGTGTCTTGTGAAAAAAAATGTGCCTACAATAGACTTAGGTGCTGATTTTCACGTTCACAGACTGCTGATAATATTAGAGCCCTTTCAAAGTGCAGATTGAGACACAGTCACCATGAACAAAAGCTCTGAAGAAGCCTCTTTACTGCTAATGCAATAGTTAAGTGTGTTGTTTTGAAAATGAAAACTTATGATTTGCACAAAGTTCTCCAATCTGCACTTGTGTCACTTTTGAATTGCATAAAATAACAGAAAAATGATAGCAGGAGTCTTTCCTCCATGAGGTTGTTATTTTTCTTTCTGGAATCCAATATGCATGTCTTTTTATTCACACTGAAGGGCCTCATTCGAAACACAGAGGCAAATGAATAATAATTCTCACCCAGGATAGGGTTTCATACAATTGAGTAATAACTCTGCTTTTCAGCACAAAGTTAATTTATGTAATTTGTTACACTTTAAGATAAACTGATGTATGCATATATCTGCCATGCCCACACTCTTTTTAAAAACAAAATGTTCATCCTTGGCAGAACAATGTCCAATCACTTTAATTTCCCAGGGACGCATATGCTCGTAGTGCAGCGCCATTATCGGTGCCGTTAGCGCAGACCGTGGCTTCCTGCAGTGCGGTACAGAAAAGACAGAGCACTTATGTCCTTTTTATCCTCAGAAATTCTCAGAGACTTCCAAAAAATTCTGGACACTTTTTACAGACATAAGAGCTAAAGAAAAGAAATAAAGACGAACTCAAAGGCAAACAAGATCCTTAATGCTTTCATTTCTAAGTTTCTTTTTATAATCTGTAGATCACTTAGATCAAAGGAAATGATTTCTTTTTGGTGTTGCTGAAATAATTCTACATTGTTTCAGCACCTGAGCTACCCCATGTTGCATTTCCTCTTGAAATGTGATATTTCAATAAAGTAAAGAACATATTTTGTTTTTAAAGTTGGTCATAAAACCCTATTAAACAACTACCAGAGAGGATCTCATCCAAATGAGCACGATTTCCCACTTCTCACAAGACCCTGAAGACTAGAGACAGATCCATTTGAAAGCTTCTAACAAGTATATAAGCAGGCAATCTTTAGTTTTTCATACAATTATTTAGGATTTTTTAAAAATTACTTAGTTTTTTTTTAAAGGAAACAATTTATCTATCACTTCTTTCACATTTTTGTCATTTTTACTATTTTGTTTTCTGTTCTGTTTCCTATAATGTTCTGGAAAGATTAAAAACTAAGATATAGGGGTGCCTGGGTGGCTCAGTCAGTTAAATATATCTGCCATCAGCTCGGGTCATCATGGTCCTGGGGTCCTGGGATGGAGCCCCACATCGGGCTTCCTGCTCAGTGGAGAGCCTGCTTCTCCCTCCTGCTGCTGCTCCCCCTGCTGTTTTCTCTATCTCTCGCTCTCTCTCAAATAAATAAAATCTTATTAGTAAGTAAAGTAAAAAATAAATTAATAAAAACTAAAATATGACCCCAGCTTTAAAGACCCAAGAAAGCCAAACAACATAAACTTAATAGTAATTGTTCCCAAAAGGTTGCTTTTCAAAATGTATCTTTACTATAAGAGTGAATTTTTAAAAACTTATCAGTGGTTTTGTCTCATGCCATTATTCACATTTTTACTTAGCCCGTAAGAACTCCTGGATTTTATTTCCTCACAGGTTTTTTTCCTGTGCCTCTGAGATAACTCTACAAAAATGTTTATCATATTATATTATTGGTAATTGAGTGACTGATTGTTTTTCTGCTCAATGATGGACATTCTGAAGTTCAGGACACTGTCTTATGATTACTGTAAACAGGTCCTAAATCACACCTTGCCCACAGTAAAGCATCCCCAAATACGTGTTAAATAAATATTACCTAATAAAATCAAACCACAATTATTGCTGCCTTTTGATGCATTCTACCATCTGTCTTAACACATGAAAGCAGCCCCATTCCTTCCTAGTCTTAGAAATTCTGTTATTCTTTTGAAGTTTCCTTTGAAAAGTCCTTGCTAACATTTTTCCTATAAAGAGAGAAGTCAGTGAGAAAATATGTCACCTTTCTGGAGCACTGAAAATAGTGAAGGAAGAATTTAATGATCATTTTCTCTTTCTTTAGCCTCATAGAGAAGCTTTCTATAAATTGAGGAGATAAGAAGGTATATAAGAGAGAAGCTATGCATCAGATCTGCTATTTAAAAATCCTTTTCTGAGAAAGATGCATCATCATTATCCATACCACAGGAGTATTAATCAGGGAACTTTGAGGAGCCATGAAGTCTATGTAATTATCTTGAAAGCCACTGCCTGCCATGGGGAAATACATTATCAAGGGACTTTTTCAGTCAACTGGAAGTCAGGAGGCTAAGATGGTAATACTCACCACCCCCATCTTCTCTCATACCTCCTGTTTTCTTCACTCTCCATCTCAGTGGGAACCAGAAATTGTCCAAGGGAAAGTAAGTTTTAAATAACAACGGCAAAGAATTCCCATGCTCTCCATCCTGTCTACCAAAAATATAACTCAGCGTGCCCAATTAACTTTTGGCCATGTGGATTAGTCAGGGTTGCCCAGAGAATCAGAACCAATAGAATGTATAGAATGTGAATAGATGGAGAAAGTGGGGAGCAGGAAGTGAGTGAGTGACTGACTTGAAGGAACTAGACCATAACCACTACGGAGGCTAGCAACTCCCAGATCTGTAGGGTGCCTCACCCTGGAGACCCCGGGAAGAGCCAAGGCTGCAGTTCAAAACAGAAGGCAATTTGCTGGCACAATTACTTCTTGCTCAGGCTGGATGAGCCTTTTGTTCTATTTAGGCCTTCAGCTGACTGAACAAGACCCAGCTACGTTAGAGACGGCAATCTGTTTTTCTCAAAATCCATCAATTTAAATATTAACATAATCCAGAAAATACCTTCACAGAACACAAAATAATGTTTGACCAAATATCCGGGCACCATGGCCCAGCAACACTGACCCAAAAAATCAACCATCACACCACATAATAATTACTGGGCCTTGGTCCTCTTAACTTCCCCACTTCCAGTAGGCATGGACCAGGCATGCTGAAACCACAGGCCAAAATGCAGCTGGTCCAAGCAGGCAAAGAGAGGTCTGATATGCAGGACTATGCTACACTGGCATTGTGCATCTGGTTCTGTGGTTTATAGCTTTGTTCACTTTTGTATTTACAAACGAAAATGTCATGTTGGTTCAGAATCTCCTACCTCTCCCCAACTCCAGTCCAAAAAAAAAAAAAAAAAAAGAGAGAGAGAGAGAGAGAGAATAAATAGTACAAAAAATATTGAAGGACAACAATCATTGGAGTAAATCATCTCTAAGATTTCTCAAAACTCCCAAATTCTACAAAAGAGGAAAACATCAAGCCAGGGCAATTTGTCTCCAAAGCCTGTGTTTGGAGATATTAAGTTCTTGTGATGGTGCCTGGATGGTGAGTGTGTGTGTGGAGTTGGGCAGGCAGGCAGGGCTGGAAAAAAGGTAAACAAAGAATAAAAATATCAGTAGTTGCTAAAGGTTCAGGGGGCAGGACCGGGGGATGAACAGGTGAAACACAGGGGATGTATGAGCAGTGAAGCTGTTCATACATAAACAAACTCCCAGCCTAAACCTGCAGGAACACATTCAGGAAAGAGAGGGGGACAGCATCTGGAACTAACTGTTGTGTGAGGAGATTCACTCACTTGGGACAGAAAAAGAATCTAGGCAAAGAGTTAATGAACGTGTGCTTACAATACTCTAGTGAGACATGGACCTGTGTCAGACCAGTAGCAATGGATTAGAAAGAAGTGAACAGATTCCAAACACTGCAGAAGCAGAATGTACCAGACTTGGTGAATAACTGGATGCAGGGGTGTGGAGAAAGAGCAACGTCAAGGATGACTCTAAAGTTCTTCTGCATTTCATTTTCTGAAGAAGTTAGAAATCAATGCTTTTTTTTTAAGATTTTATTTATTTATTTGACAGGCAGAGATCACAAGTAGGCAGACAGGCAGGCAGAGGTAGAGAGGAAGGAAAGCAGGCTCCCCGCTGAGCAGAGAGCCCAATGCGGGGCTGGATCCCAGGGTCCTGGGATCATGACCTGAGCCCGAAGGCAGAGGCTTAACCTACTGAGCCACCCAGGTGCCCCAGAAATCGATGCTTTTAACAGCTTAATTTTGAGCTGCCTAGGAAGCACTGATGTAGGATTCCAAATATACTTACACTATCTCATAAACGTAGCCTGGACTAGAGAGAAAAATGTCATGGTCCTATGGATATAGATGGCATTGGAGGACCATGAGGCTAGATGAAGAGTACTGACAGGAAGGGTGGAATGATGACGAGAGATACAATAAGCCAATACTGTGCTAGGGGAGGAGGAGATAGCAAAGGAAATGATGAATGAGTGATAGAAAAGGAAGGGGAAGACCCTGAAACTGTGATGTCACAGAAGCTCAGAGATTTCAGAGCAAGAGGTCACCCATGCCGAATGTCACACGGAGGCCTGGTACGAGAGGTTGTGTTGTAGACTAAGTATGAGTTCTGACTCCAGAATTTGGTTTCTTGAAATCACAGACCAATTGAACTCCTTACTAGTTATGGGACCTTGAGAAAATAATTTGTCCTCACCGTGCTTCAGATTCTACATGCATAAATTTGGTAAGAATATTACTTACTTCACTGGGTTTTTACAAGAATTAAATGCAACACCTAAACTGCATGGAATAGTACCTGGTAAGCAGTAAGCACTCAATAAATATTAAAATGTATTTTTTTTGACTTGGCAATAGGGAGGGTATTAGTGACATAGTGAGGGCAGGGGTAGCAGAACAGTAGAGGCAGAAAGTAGGTTGGAGTGGGTTAAAGATCAATTGCTCTGTGGATAAAATTATTCTGTTGGACAAACCCAGTGACAAAAAGATACGCATTGCCACCAGAACCCACTCTTCCACTGGATATGTCTACATATGTAATAACGATCTGCCCCTCACACTTACACACTGGTCTTCTGAACTCTAAATTTAGAGGGTTCCTCCTTGTCCTGGGCCAGTACGGGCCTTCTAAGAACTTTAATTCAGTGACCTTCTGTCATTTGGCACCAAGGTACTACACAACCCTCAAGTATAATGAATATTTTGCTCCTTAAACATCTGTCTTTCAATTCTTTATATAAACTGTAGGCTTCCTTCGGGTCATCTATTTTCAAGGTTCTCAAAACTGCCCATCAGAATCACCTGGGATTAAAAAAAAACTGATTCTGATTCTCAGGCCTATCAATCCAGAAATGCCCAGGGCCCAGGAATCTGTATTATAAACATTTCTTTGGAAAATTCAATGTACAGGCAAGTAAAGGAACCACTGATCTATCGTCTACATGACAAAAGCACTTTCCATGACCCATTTTCTCTCTCTCTTTTTTTTTTTTTAATTTGGAGACTCCAAAGTTACCAAATGTCACTTTAACTGGCACCTTCACTTTAATATTTGGCATTTCCAAACTGCAAACATACTACATTTTGCAGAGATACCAATTACTCCCAATCCATGATCACACAAGAGCGAATTACAATACATGGGCTGTGGGACTCAGATGTCATATGGCTGGGTGTGCCCACTGAGCTACAAATCCTTTCAGTCACTGCATTTCTCTGCCAGATAGATGCTATGTCTGGTTGGCAAAGGGTAGTGCCCAGGTAGTGCCCACTGTGCTTTGGCAATGTATGCAGGGTTCACAGTGAAATTAATTTTACTTCCCTACCACCAATTCATAGTTCTTGCACTGTGCTTTCAATCAGCTATACCTAGCTCTTTCTCACCAGCAGCAAGGTGGTGGTAGAAGTTGGCAGTTCATGGAAAACCAAAGTCTAAGCTGATTTCACACTTTGAAATTGGCTTCCTGCTTTTCTTTATATAAGAAGAGAACTGCTGTAGGCTACCTAGTCCTGTTCTTGTTGCTCTGGATATTTTCTCCATGGATACTCTGACAGTTTGGGCATGACCCTCAGCATCACAAAATAAGACTGAAAGCAAGGGAACCAACCCATTTCTCCTCATATTGTGACTGGCTTTTACTTTTATTTATGATTTATGAATGAACTATACCACCACTGTCCCTTGCATCCACACCTCTCCTAACCTGGACAAGCTCTAAGTGCTAATTATTTTTACTGTCTTTGCACACTCTCCTATTTCCCAGAAATGTTTTTCCTCTTAGCTACTGTTGTTCTGATCCCAGGATTTGCTTGTAACTTGCACTTTCATATGTTCTTTTCAGCAGGGCTCAGCATCTGGAAATCAGGCTTTTCAGCGTCCTCTCACCGGAACAACATGCACACCTGCAACTTCATATACACAGCTCCAGAAAACATCTCGGGATGTTCAAGGATCCATCAAGAACAGTCTACAAGAAGGTAGCTTATCCCCTGGGACAATTAAAACTACCATACCACACCAGGCCTTAGATAAAGTCAAAATGAGTGGTTTCCTTACACCCCTCAGCCTTTGGGGCAAGGGGACCCTGAAAACACTGTTCTTTGAAATAACTTATTTTCCATCTTCATTTTCAGATGGCTTTAAATTTCCAAGAGCTTGTCTTCACTCAAACACTAACTCTAGCTGCCTCGCTTTTAATTTGTACTTTCTGATGCCTCCTTTAAGTTCTTCCAGATTGAGTTTGATTTTAAAAATGTCTTTTTGCTCCAATATCTTCATTGTCAGGTTCAAGCGTCTGTACTCACCTAACAAACTCTTTCACAGTGGAAACCTTTCAGGTCCCCAGAGTAACTGGCACTACATTTTACACATGGTAGGTGCTCAGTATTTATGCATTCGCTCATTTATTTAGCAACTGTTTATTGAGTTCCAACTAAGGCTAGGCACTGTTTTAAATTTGGTGATTTCAACAGTGAATGAAACAAGGTGCTTACTCTTACAGGGCATACACTGTAGTGGAAGAGACAGCCAATAAACAAAGCAGTAAATATATGTATCAAATGTGTGTACGACATACTGAGAAAAATAAAATAAGAGATGGTGAATTCCAGGGCCCAAGATTGGCTGGGTTTTTTTTTTCTTTAAGGTTTTATTTATTTGAGAGAGAGAGAGAGGGCATAAGAAGGAAGAGGGGCAGACAGAGAGGGAGAAGCAGACTTCCTGCTAAGCAGGGAGCCTGACAACAGGCTGATTCCAGGATCCCCAGCTATGGCAGAAGTTGAACAGACTAAGCCACCCAGGCACCCCAAGTTTGGCTGTTTTAAACAGGCTGCTTGAGGGAATTCCTCACAAATGAAGGGGCGTTAGAGCAGAAACCTGAAGAAAGAGGATGAGGTGTACAAATTTCTGGGGTAGTTTTCCAGGTAGAGGGAAAAGTAAAGGCCAAGGTGCCAATGGATGGACAGATGGATGAACAGATTAATCAACAATGAATACTGAATAAATTCAGGAAGTGAAAGCCAGGGACAGATCCTCAGGTGATCCCAATGTTCATATCCTGAATAATCTCCTCCCTTTGAATAAGGTGGGCAGACCCTGTAACTTGTTAACAGGTGAGGGGATTTTACTCCCTGATTACAGTATTCTATGTGTTATTCTGTATATTACATATACAGTTGATCATTTAACAGTGGTAGGGTGAGGTGTGCCACCCCATGCAGTCAAAAATCCCCCCATCGCCTTTGACTCCCCAAGAAACGTAACTACTAATAGCCATCTGTAGACCAAAAGCCTGACCCATAACATAAACACGTTATGATTAACACATATTTTGTATTTCATATGTATTATATACTATATTCTTGCAATGAAGTAAGCTAAAGAAAAGAAAATGT
>NW_019154107.1:11456260-11513533 GCF_002288905.1 Enhydra lutris kenyoni | reverse complement strand
ATGGGGGGAGGGGGTTAGGGGGGTGGGATTATGGACATTGGGGAGGGTATGTGCTATGGTGAGTGCTGTGAAGTGTGTAAACCTGGCGATTCACAGACCTGTACCCCTGGGGATAAAAAGATATTATATGTTTAAAAAAAAATAAAACTTAAATAAAAAAAAAAAACAAAAAACTGTGTACAGGTCATTAGCCTGCCGTCCCACTGAACTGTCCCTTGCTTCAACAGCACTTGCACGGAACACACCAGGGACTCCCTTTTATCTGGCTTCCTTCCACCCCCTCCCAACCTCTTATCCAGTCCCAACTTCCAGAACCATCTTCCCAGCCACCCTGTGCCACCCAGACCAGCCAACACCATTTTGTGAGCTCCCAGGTTGGTAGTGATTACTCCCTTACCTCCCCAAGCCCCGAGGTGGAGGCTTCGTGAGCTGTCTGGTCAACATGCAGCTGGGGACCTCCAGCACCTACCTCTCTCCTGGCTTCCGTTGCCCCCGCAGGAGGTGGCTCCAGAGGCTTGGGCCGCTCGCCGGCGGGCCAAGCGGAAGCGCGCGAGGGCGCCCTTCGTTCCCGGAAGATTCAAACCCCGGGCGGCGCGCCCTCCTCCAGGACCCGCAGCAGCCGTCCGGAGCCCAACCAGTAATCCCCGCAGCCCCCACGGGCGCCGCCTGGAGACTGCCCATGCCCCTCAACCGCGCCCTTTTGGACCTGCCCACTTGGCCCCCCTCCACGACTTCCTGGAGAGCCACTTCCTGGAGCAGCAGGTGTGCCCCATCGGCAAGCTGAGGGTTACCCGACTCCCCTCGAGGGCTGGACTGCCCTGGGCTGGGCGGGCAACTAGCTCTTCCCGAGCCTTGCCCTCTCGCCCCGCCAGGAGCCTCTGCAGCCCAGCGGCCCGCAACCCGCCCTCTCCGACACCCCCTGGTGTCCGGGCGTCTGGGTGAGCCTCTCCCTGCAGCCACTAGGCAGCTTTTCAACCACATACGGGTAGATATCTGTAATCTATACGTAGATAGATATATGTGTGTGTACACATACATACATGTGCATATACTCATTATTATACATATATAATGTGATCATGGGAGATCTATATATGTATCTGTCTTGCTAGCATGCACTAGAGACACTCTTCTACTGGTCTTGAAGAAGCAAGCTCCTGGGATGTGAGCTGCCTGTGGAGAGAGACGTGTGTCAGGGAAGAGCAGATGAGTTCTAGGAGCTGAGGGCCACAGCCTTCTAGCCACAAGGAACTGAATTGTGCCAACAACTACGTGAGCTCAGAAGAGGACCTGAGGTTCCAGATGAGAATACAGTCTGGCCAACACCATGACTGCAGCCTTGCAAGACCCTGACTAGAGGATCCAGTGAAGTTGTGCCCAGATTTCTGACTCACAGAAACTATGACATAAGAAATATGTGCTCTTAAGCTACTATGGTCTTAGTAATATTCTATGCAGCATAGAAAACTAGGACAACTAATGCAGCTGAGTTAAGTAACCAGTACACAATTTCATATTACTAAATTATCTAACTCATCTTCTGCCCCAAACTTAAGAGTAGCTAATGCGTGTTATGGTTAGTTTCGTATTGTCCTTCTTCTCCACACTTAGACCTGCCTAACCCTTCTGTCCAGGCTCGGTCTCAGCTCAATAGCTAAGACCATGTTTTTGTGGGTTTTTAAAGAGATCTTATTTATTTATTTGACAGAGAGATCACAAGTAGGCAGAGAGGCAGACAGAGAGAAAGGGGAGGAAGCAGGCTCCCTGCTGAGCAGAGAGCCCAATGCGGGGCTCCATCCCAGGACCATGAGATCATGACCTGAGACAAAGGCAGAGGCTCAACACACTGAGCCACCCAGGTGCCGCTAGGACCACGTTTTATCTTGGGCAGTATTCTATTGTTTACTGCATAACAAGTCATCCCAAACCTTAGCGGTTTGAAAGAATAATCTATTATCGGTTCTCATGGTTCTGGGCTCAGCTAGGCAGTTCTCATGCGGTTGCAGTTCTAGAAATGGTGGCTGAGGCTGGAATCATCTCAAAGCTCAGGTGGCTAGCCAAGCCACTCTAACACGCAGTTGATGCTGGCTGTCAACAGGGAACTAGCTGGAACTGTCAGTTGGAGCACCTATATGTCACTTTTTCCTGAGTACCCTAGGGTTCTTACAGCACACTGGATCTGTTCTGAGTTGGAGCATCCCAAGAGCACACATTCCAGGAGGCTGTAAGTGGAAACTGCCAGGCCAGTTAAGGGCTGTATCTTTAATTGGAACAACATCACTTCTATACCATAGACTCCTCATTATGGGAGAGTGGCAAACTTACAGTTCAGGAAACCATGTGGAATAGGAGATAAGGTTGGCGGCCATCTTTAGAAAATGCTCTCTTTGGCCACTGTGATGATTGGGGGAAATCAAGCTCACATCTATGGTTATCCCTGAGTTATAATTGAAATCAGAGAGTCTTGAAATTGGTTTATGGCTCTGTTCCTCACTAGCTGTATGATTTTGATCATTTAATTCCCTGGGACTCAGTCTCCCTATCTGTTAAATCAGATAAAAATGCCTACCTCACTAGGACTATAAATTGAAGGAAAAAATATGAAAAAAGCATAGCAGAATTATTGGAACCTGGTAATATATTTATATAAATGATAGCTATCATCATTATTATTAGTTGTTGTTATTTCAATCCTGGCTTTATTGCTGATTCTCATAACTGGAACTCTTCTTTATTTTCATGACAGCTTGCACCCTTCAAATCGTAAATAAATTGTTATGAGTCCCTGAACCAGTATCCTTCCTTATTCCATGACCATCTAGGCATGCCTTTCTGCCTTGGTTATGCCTATCCTATCTTTTCAAAGATGATAATATCACTCCAAACCCCAGCTAAGGGGTTAGATTCCTATTTTCTACTGGATGGGTGTCACCTACCTACTTCTGAAAAGTTCTGCCTCTGGCCCACTCTGCAATTCCCCACTAGAGTGTTTCCTTTATCCCTCAGGATATCCTCAACAGGTCTGAATTCCCCCACCTAGCTTCAAGTTGAAGCTTGGTCTTGGAGTTTATACTTGTCCCATTCCTGTGAATCAACCTAGTTTTAAATCCTGAACTCTTTTCCTCTGTCTCCTCCTGCTGGATGTAGAAGGACCGTTTGGCTCACGTACCAGTGTGTGACTCTCAGGGTTCTAATTCTGCAGACACAGATGCTCTTCAGCCTCTCACTCGGTTCCCCTAAGTGTGATGTCTTCCGTGCCCATCCACTCCTTCCTGCTTGCTGACCTGCTCACTTCCTCACTCTCTCCCTCCCTCCTTTTCTCTTTGGTCCCCACCCTGACCCATTACCACATCTTTTCTGCAGGAGCTCTAAGAATGCCTCTGTGCTTTCCCAGCTTCCACGTGTATGCTGACCACTCAGGTGGCCCAGAACATCTACCCTTACACCTGCATCTAGAAACATCACTGTATCTCCTCTCATAGACCTATACAGAGGTCTCTGGGCTTTGATTTCATCCTCACGGAGTGAGCATAAAGCAAGAATCCGTCCTCATTTAATGGCAGTTTAGTTCCAGGAAGACAGACACAGCCCTTGATCCACAGCGATTTACCAAGAAGAGTGCTTTTCACTTCAGCCATCTCCAGGAAAAGACAATCCTCTAGCAAGTGTGGCAGGTTGACTTATTGCAAATTTAAAGGGACGGGGTGAGCTACAGAGCACTGGCATTGTGCTCATTGTGCCCGCACTGCTGGAGATTCAACAGGAAAGAATGAAAAGTGCTTTTTACCCCAACAGGGGGCCCAGTGGGCTTTTACCTCCCTAAGGTCTGGGATTTCCTCTCCTCTACTGGAGACTAATCAGCTTTTGGGTTTCAGGGCTCCAAAGGAGATGTTTTCATGTGGGTGGCAACAGGAGTCTATCTTAAAACAGACTTTTGTGCTGAGAAGGCTTAGAGGCCCGTGGATGCAATTAAGCACTATTGTCTAAAAAGCAGTCAGAACAAATCATTGTGCTTAAGAAGTTTCTTTTTTAAACCAGTATTACATGTAAGTCCACAATAGAAACATAGGCAAAACAATGGAGTATTTCAGGTGCTGGAGCGTAGGAGTAGAAGGCAGCCATCGTGCCTTCTCATATGGCAGGCAATGGTGAGGACCTGGTTAGTAAGGGTAGATAGAGCCTAAGTCCGCAGCCCAGGGAGTTGGGAGGGTGGGCCACTTCCAAGGTTAGCCAGGAAAGAATTCAGAAACACGTGTCCTCACAGGTTAGATGTTGCTCCCTTGAGAAGGGATGTGGGCCAGCTTCTCCAACCCTGGAGAAAAATGGGCATGTGCCTGGGGTTGGGTTCCTGTAGCTTCAAATCACGACAATGTAAAATAACGGTGAAGACAAGAAGCCATGGCCCTATCATGATAAGAATGAGAAATATGGGAGACTGTCTTCTTGGGGCTATTTGTGCCCCTCAGGGTGGTGAGACTGTGTCATTTCACCCTTCTGTGTTGGCCCAGAAACAGAAATCCTACAAACACATGTTTGGGATCCCCTTGCCAAGCAGCTCTCCCGCTTACACAATGCCAACAGAAAGGGACTTGTGTGAGATCACGTGAATGTCATAGAAGGAGGAGCCCTTATTTCTCCTCTACAAGTTGTAGACAAGGGCTGGGCTGAAGCAGGCAGGGCTTCTCACCCCTGCACATCCTCCAGGAATCTCTCGGTTGCTTCCCCCACCTCACCCCTCCCCCGAAACCTCAAGCAATCAGCAGCAGTCCCTCTGATCCCCGCTTTTTCTGCTTCCCTGATGTTGGCAGCGCTGCAAAGATTGTGGGAGCCTCCATTTCCCCATATTAAATCCCTTTCAGCTAAAAATATCTAAAATATTCCTGTCTGAACTATGACTTAATAAAGGAGGTGAAGGGATGTTACCCCAGATGGGTGACATTGAACTTACAGGTGAGAATTACAGTGGATCTGAGGCAACCTGGGGAAAACAATTACATGTAACATTATTCACACTTCATAGGCTTTGGAGGAAATCACACGTGTTGCATAATCAAAGTGATATTTGTAGGAAATTTATTAAAGGAACTGAAAGATATAGGTGATAGTCAACCATGCCAATTCTAATACTAAACTTCTTTACAAATGTCCCCCTATTATGCAATGAACACCAATTACTGAGTTTTGTGCCCCAAGCAGAATTTCAGGGCTACTGGAAGACAATGAATGGCATAAACAACAACAACAAAGTAAAATCAAGTATGCTATCATCTTAGTCGCAACCATGTAGTGATTTAAAGAGAGAATTTAAATGTAGAGAATTGTTACCAATCTTCAGGTATCATTTTTTCAGTCCTTTTCAACTGTGATAGAATCTAGCCTAGCTCTCAGAATGCAAAGTGGATACTTTCAGAAACAATTGTTCCATTGTGTTTAAAATGAGTATTCCCTGTGATAGACCATTTTAGCTTTCCTTATTAGATTTTGCTATGGCAAGGGCAAATTGGAAAGTGTGGAGAAGTGGAATCAAGAAGGTTTTCTTGGGGTGCCTGGGTGGCTCAGTGGGATGAGCCTCTGCCTTCAGACCAGGTCATGATCTCAGAGTCCTGGGATCAAGCCCCACATCTGGCTCTCTACTCAGCAGGGATCCTGCTTCCCCCTCTCTCTCTGCCTGCCACTCTGCCTACTTATGATCTCTCTCTCTCTCTGTCAAATAAATAAATTTTGAAAACTTAAAAAAAATTTTAAAAAGAAGCTTTTCTTTTTTTCAACCACGAGGAACACGCAAAAATCCCAAGAGGGTCTTGACTTGTTAAATAAATGTTTTAGTAACGCTACTTAATGGATTTGCATTAAAAATTATGAATAATGTGAAAAATATCTGTAATGCATATCAGAATATATGCTGGTAGTACAGAATTTTGTAGTGCGAAAATATACCGTTAAAACTTCTAAGTGAAAAAAACGGCACAGTCCACTAAAATCCCTCCAATTCTCCTACTAAGAAAGACAAATGTTTTCTGGTATATTCCAGGCACCTGTGAGCTTTCAAGCTGTCGAATGTAATTTAGCTGAAGTCAGCAACCTGCGCTGTGGCTGCAGCTGCCCGGAGAGATTTTCCCAAGGTAAGCATGTCATTCCCCACTGGAGGAACTATCTGTCATGGTAGACTAGCTATTATGAATGCTCTTTGTGAAATAGAAAATCAAGGAAAAACTGATCTTCCAAATTAGCCTTTTAGCCAGTAAAATACAATGACTTGACCTAGCATATTACCCAAGTATTTACTGTCTTTTGTCCAGGTCCTGAGTATCTGACACTCTACTGAATTCAACTCAATAAATATTTCCAGAATTCAGTGGATACATGAATAAATGAGGATATCATCACATTGATGGATAAGTTGAGCTACTTTGGAAATATATGGAAGCATTTTATGCTTTAGACATTGAAGGAATTGTAGATGTTATTCAGCCTCACTAGGGAGACCATATAATGGTCTCCAAAGTATTTTTTTATGGTGGCAAATGTTAGGTCAGAAGGCACATCTGGACAACAGGTGTCAAACTGGCACTGTTCCAGGCAAACCAAGATGGATGGTCAGCATCCCACTCACTTTCACCAAGTCCACTGCTAAAATGCCAAACGTGACGATAAGAGAAAGCACATTCACTTCTAACATGATCTTATGTGTTACAAGATGACTGACCTGAAAAAGACCCTACAGCATGTATTTTTGGGTTCAGTCAGGAAGCAGACTTTGAAATGGAGTTAGGAGTGCATGGGGTTTATGAGTAGGAGAAAGAGGATAATGCCAGTGAATGATGAAGGAGGGAGGAAGGGAGAATGGGCAGGAAAGCTTTCAAACAGCATTTTGGATCTGACACCCAGGAAAAGAGAGGAAACGGAACTGGGCAGGATGGTGGTCCGAGGCAGCTCTGACAAATTCTCAGCCAATCCAACAGGGAACTCTGGAGCAAAGTCTGCCCAGTGAAGGAAAAATGGCCGGCTCTCAAGCCCCTGGCTGGGCCACCAGGTATTGTGTGTCTCGGATCAAAAGCTAAGGCAAATGGGAAAGGTGCATCCCTGCAGGAGAGTAATGGCAAAAGCGGCTGGGCATCTTCTCCCATGGCTGCCTCCCAGCCGATAAGCCTAATCTCCGGCAAATGAAGCCACTGAAGTTCAAAAGGATCTTTAAAACAACGACAGGGGCTAGAAGCTCCGTTTCTTGACCTTAGGGCTACTGAATCACCACATTGATGTATATTCTTCACAGAAACTTTGGGGTAGCCTGACTTTCCGAGACCCCAAAATATTAAAACAATACTTGATCACATAGCAAGCTAGAAGCACAGCTTCTAACTTACGCCAAAGCCCATCCTTTTACTACTAAGCATGCAAGGTGGGAGGAAACCTGATTTACGAAAAGAAAGGCCTTTTAAGGATAATGTCCAGACCTTAAATCCAGTAAGATGCTGCTCACTTCTTCTTACTCTTTCAGTGGAGAATAGTCTAGGAGAGGAGTGGTAAAACACTTTTCTGGGGGCGCCTGGGTGGCTCAGTCGATTAAGCGTCTGCCTTCAGCTAGGCTCAGGTCATGATCCCAGGATCTTGGAGCCCTGAGTGGGGCTCCCTTCTCAGCGGGGAGTCTGTTTCTCCCTCTCCCTCTGCCCCTTCCCCAGCTCCTATCCTTGAGCCTGCACTCATTCTCTCAAATAAATAAATATTTTAAAAACAAAACAAAATGAAAAAAAAACTTTTTGGATTGGTGGAGAGTAGAACTGTAAAATGCTGAGATATAAATATCTTTTCTCATACAAAGTGGTCTCTACCCTAAAAGGGGAGATAAAGTCCACTCGGTCTGCCTTGGGAGTACTGTAAACTAAGGGTCTGGTTTGGGTGACTCCTCAAACACTCACATAGCCACCACTACAGATTTTTTCAGAGTTGCTGGAACGTGGGCAGGATGATTTCTCGAGGCTAATTGTGCCTGGGTAAGGGAAGCAGTGGAGGACCTAAGAGTTGACTGTAATTTTCTCATTCAGCCTCTGCAGAGCTCATAGCCTGCTCAGCTGAGTGGATCACAAGGGAACATCAGTAATAAATATAGGGCAAGAAATGTATGTGTAAGGAAGATGTACACTCGTGTGTGTGTATGTGTGTGTGTGTTTGTACACAGTTTCTCACAGATTGGAAATAGGTTTCATCTTCAGTGCAAATTCCAACTTCTACTGATAAATAGTGACTTTCTAGGGCTCTGGATTGAGAATAAGTCTGAGGCCAAATTCAGGTTTAGCAGGAAACAGTGCTACACTTGCTTCGTCATGTCTCCGTAAAGACAGGAGGTGGGGTGACAGCATACCTGCCTTACATTAGCACCTGTTAGTGCTACAGGGATAAAAAGATGGTCTGCAAAACCGGCACAGTTTATTTAAGGCAAATTTGCTTTCTTTCAGAATGTTTCCGTCAGTTTTAGTTTGGTCCAGGCTGAGTGGGTGGGGCTCTGAACACTGCTCTCAATTTAACCAGAAAAATTCACTTTTATTTATTCCAAGTCATGGGCCCTACTAAAAATTTCACTTGGAAATTTAAAGAGGGAATTCCATTGCTTTGCGATTAAAATAAGAAGAAACATTTTGAAAATGCCTGAACTAGAAGAGCTGATGTCTCTTCTGGCTCTAAAACGTGAGAACATTCGGCAGTCTATCTGTAAAGCTGAGACAGGCCCCTGCCTTTTCCGGCTGACCCATTCAATGTAAGAAACTAATTTTCGAATCTGAGGCAGTTGCAGAAGTATTACAGCAGGTGAAAAGCCGCTGACTCTCTCTCTCTGGGTAGGCTCAGGTCTGGGAGGAGGCAGAACAGGATTGAAGGTGCATTTGGAGTAGGAGACCGTGCCGAATGGGGCCGTGGCTGCCCGAGCTGTGCGAGATAATGGAGCAGAACCGCTGAACGGCGCTACAACCCATTTCCCGCCCTTCATTTTGCAGGTGCTGATACCTGAATATTGAATTTGGGGAGTCTGAATAGAAGACATTTTGTACTGATGTGATTTAACACAGAGGTTTAATACACAATTATAAAAAAAGCTGAGGAGACAGCTCTATTCATTTATCAACAACAAGCTTCTCAGCATAGTGCCTGGCATACAGTAGGCAATAAATATTTCTAAGTGAATGAGAGAATAAAGGATGACCGTGTTCATTGTCATCCAGTACATCTAAATAGAAATTGCATTCATTTTTTACAGCTCAGCTATTTCCCTTGAAATGGTGCTTTCGGTTTGGGAGCAATGTACACATTAGAAAGGTGAAAAGAGATTAGATTCACTTCGATTAGCTGAGATGAGATTAGGGGCAGAAAACGTAGGTTGATGATCCAAGTAAGAAATTAGTGGGCTCATGTTTTTACTCCCACCTTCTTTTTGAGTCCGATTTCTGAGTTTGAACATGTGATATGCTGCGGCCAACGGGATGTTATCAGAGGCTTGGGAAAGCACTTGGCGTGTCATGTCTGCATTTATTGTCTTACAAGACATGGGTGTAGAGGTTTGCCTTTCCAGTCATTACAGCAAAGGCTGGAAAAAGGCTGTCCTCGATCACCGACTGTCAGCCCACCCCTAGACATGTGAGCACGCCCAGCCAAGATGAATAGATCTGCCAAGCCAATCACCCCAGCTGTTTCGGCCATAAAAGCTTGGTTTTACAGGCTACTAAGGTTCGGTGGTTGTCGGTTATACAGCACTGGTGTGGCAATAGATTACTAACACATTCCAGCTTCAAGATCACTACTGGTGATATCTTAAGCAAGCCTTTTACCTTCTTGAGCCTTAGTTTATCCAGCTGTAAAATAGAAATATCTTCCCCACTTCAAGTTTGTGTTGTTTAGATCAAATTAGAGGATGTGATAATATAAGTGAAAGTTCTTTTCAAAAAGGTAAATGGTGCTCTAAATTTAGTTTAGCCTGGCTTATTTTATTAGGTAGTAGCAATCATGTAGTCCTACTTCCTTCTCGATCCAGGGACTGTCAGAAGCTTCTCTTAATACCTGGTGCACATTCTGGACATTTCCATCTCTCTTATCTGACAGGTGACAAATTGGCTAAGTATACTCTTTTAGCAGAAAGCCAACCTCAGCTCCGGAGCTTTCCCAGCTTCTGAGAGTCAGTGGTATTTTACCATATATTGGATTTGTTGCACATATCAGACTGCGAATGGTGACCTGCTCATCAGACATTAGGACTGCATTAATTCCATCAGGATCCATTTTGACCAGAAGTCGTTTTTTTCCTAAAGAACCCCTTTTAATATTTTTGAATGTCAAAGGCCCACTAATCCCAATCAGAGCTCCTGATCCACATGAGAGAATATGGTATCCCTGAATTAATAAGATTTCATCACCAAATGAAGAATATTAATGTTTCTATTAGTCTTTCAAGCACTTTCCTGGATAAAGGTGTCATTTTAATTAGTTTTTAAAATAGTGAAATATATTAAAATATTTTTTTAAAACCTCAGGATCACCATTACTACCTCTGCATAACTCCTCGGGGATTCTGAGTTTGGGATCCAGAGCTATAGACGCAATTTTTCACTGTTCCCTTTTGGGATTACACAGGACTGTTCTTATACACAAGAAGAGTAAAATAAAGTCACTGAGTTTTAGTCATACAGGGAATTTCAGAGCTCAGTCAGCACATAAACAGACTAAGATTCCAATTTGAGGAATTGGTAAGTTCACACAATCAGTGAGAGAACTAGTCGGTATTATAACTCTGGTCCTTTTCTTTCTTACCATTGTTTAATGCCACTTCAGAGGCACTACAGATGGGCCTTGAGGCTCTTTCTAAAGTCTCTCTTAGCTGTTATCTCATATTCTGTAACTTTAGAAATTCATTTGCTAAATTCTGATGTCTAATTCCTGGACAAATAAAAACAAAGAATTCTCACTTTAGACTCTGCTATCATTCCCCTCTGCAATGAACAAAAGCTCTGACTTCTGTAATTCTAAACAATCCTAATTTTCCAGATTTGACATTCTTCTCTTTAAATAGGATTGTTTTCCTTCGAGAGTTCTCATAAGCCAACTTCTCCCTGCCACTCCGGCACCACACACATCAGCTTCTGTTTGTTTTTCTGACTAGGCATTTCCCTTGTCCCCTCACTCCCCCTTCCCTGAGGAAATTCCTCATCAGCTTCCACTCTTGGGCAAGTAGGGTCCCCCCAAATCCAAAGACACCTGCAGCTCACCCTGTTTGCAACCACCCAGTCACTGAGCTCCGTTTCTGACAAAGAACTCTTCACTCCCCAGTGTCTCTGATTTGAATTTTACGTGTAAGCTTTCAATAGTTGCTCTCTCCTGCCTTATACATCTGATCTGTTGAGAAATTCTTCTTTGGCCACAATCTGAGCAGCCTGATTATCCCCTCAAAGCTAACTGGTAAAAAAATTCTTACCTAATTTTGCTCTTTCTGCTCTCTCCCTCCGTACTTCCTTTCACATTAGTTGTGGGGGTTTTTTTTTTAAATTATTTATTTATTTATTTTTGAGAGAGAGAGAGAGAGAGAGAGAGAGAGAGAGAGAGTGAGCGCACAAGCAGGAAGAGAGGCAGAGGGAGAAGCAGACTCCCTGCTGAGCAAGGAGCTTGATGCAGGACTTGATCCCAGGACCCTCCCATCATGACCTGAGCCTGAGCTGAAGGCAGCAGCTTAACTGACTGAACCACCCAGGTGCCCCTCCTTTCACATAAATCTTATGAAAACATTGCATCATTTAACAACAACCCTCCCATGTTTACACTGAGACCTTACCTGTCTGTCTCTGTGTGTGAGTGGGGGATGAATTAAGACCACACATTTCGTGGCGCCCAACTTCTCTGCCATCTTGTTTACCACTGATTTCAAACACCTACTCCTTGCTTCCTGTAGCCTCTGAAAGGGCCAGCAAGCTATGATCCACAGATGCAATCTAACCTGCCGCCTGTTTTTATAGGGCCCACAGGGAGGTTTTCACCTTGCTGAATGGTTGAAAAAATACCAGAAGAAGAATATTTTGTGGCTTGGTAAAAATGATAAGATGTTCAAATTTGGGCATTCATCAAATGAGTTTGATGATATCATAGTCCTACTCATTGGTTCAGCTATTGCCCACACTGCTTTAATGCCTTAGTGGTACAGATGAGTAGCTGTTACAGAGATTGTAATGGCCCCCAAAGCCCAAAATGTGTACGTTCTGGCCCTCTGCAGAAAAATCGTGCCCACCCCTTGTACGCACGCCATTCTCTGAAAATGCACCTCTGTGGCCGTACTCATGCCATTTATCCTTGTTAAGGAAAAGTATTCAAAACTTAGAAATAAGACCAAATAATGCCTGCTAGTCAATTTGATATCATAGTGAAGCATTGCCTGATGGGCCTACTCCAGGAGCATTTAATTTCCTGGAGAATTTACCTCTGTCTCATTTACTCTTTATTACTGATCAGGACCCAGGCTCTGAAGTTAATGTTAACATGAAGATTTCTATGTAGGAGGAAAGACTACTCCAAAAGATACCGTTTTGTTACCCTATAGGATATTAATTTTGCATCAACCAGCAAATTCATTTCAGTGTTTCTTTGACTTACTGGGTGTCTATATAGATCTGTTTTCTAAACACTCCATTGAACCATTTTTATCATTCTGCAGTTTCTCTCAGTAATGAGTTAAATTTTTGACACATGCTCATTCTATATTTGTATGAGTGTCATGTTTTTAGCATTCTGAATACTATCCTCTGACTCTTTATAATTCCCTGTGCATATGTCGAAAGCTGGCTTTCGAGTCCTATGTTAAATGGCACTCAATGTTGCTTTTGGTGATCACACTAGTTTAAACTGATAACTTGCACAGCGTATATCCAGTTAATGGACATACAATTTCTCTCCTAGATGCTACAATTCTTAAAGTCAGTACCTTTTTTAAGGCTGAATTTTCAAAAAGCCTTGCTCATTGTAAAAACTCCATAAATTTAAGCTCATTGAATGAGCTTAAAATGCATTTAACATAGAGATTGTTGTTTAAAGAAAAAAAGCCGAATTGTCATTCTTCATATTAGAAGGGAAAGAATAGAGAAAATAGTGCAAGGCAACAATACAGAGCAATTTAAGTATTTGCTTGGCATAAGTAGAAAATTAGATAAAGAAGTATCCCTAGGTTGTAGTGATTCAAGACAATGATAAATTACCTGCATTTAGAGTATTCAAATTTCTCCTCTTAACTGTTAACGAGAGTCTTGCACACGATAGGGCAGGTCTCATCCATGTAAATATAATTACCAGCTTCTTGCCTACTGAACATTGATGAAACAGATTCCCAATCTGCATACAGCATTGAGGAATGAATTTGTTCTGCCCTCATTTTTCCTTTATTTAGAAGTCAATCGCGGTAGAATGATTTCTTTGCCCTGATTGTCTTCTAAGTAAAAGAGAATTAAGGCCGCATCAAATCTATAATTCAAATATACTTTCGACTTAGTAGTTCAGGTTTAGATCTAAGATATTCTCATATTTACCTTATACCTAATGTATCCTCAGTGGTGTTTTTGCATGTTTCTAAAATTTTTTAACGGCACATATGGTTTTTGAAAAATGTGAAGGCATCAACAAACTTGCAGATAAAAGAAATTACCCATCATCCCACCTCTAAAGCTGTTGTGTTAATCTTCCCTGACAAGCCATCGAAGTACTATCATCCTTATTTTGTTGATGATAAAACTCCTAGAAGCTTCAGACTGCATTCAGCTTCTGTTCTAATGATTTCAGGATTAGGTGCTAGAATCATGATATTTGAGAAATCATTAGAGCCAAATTCCAGCAAAGACAAGATATGTGATTTTGGCCAAGTTTGCTCTCGGAACCTCCATTCTCCTTACTCCGCAGTTGAGGGCCTTGTGATATGCATCTTCCAAGAGGACCCACAATGAGCCCCATTTCCTAGCATTTCCTTCCTGAGTAATCCCCTCCTTTTGGGTACGGGGTGGACATAATTACCAGCTTCTAATGAATAATACAGAAAAGATGATGGAATGTTACTTCCATGATTAGTTTCTAGAGGACTGTGACTTCCTATTTTCTGGCAATTTCTGTCTCTCTTGCCACCCAAGTGACCTTGCTGTGATAAAGCCAAATGCCGTGTTGGAAAGACCTGAACGGAAAGGAATTGAGGGAAACCTCCATTCAATAGCCAGTGAAGAACTGAGGACTCAGAACCGACTGTTAGGAACCCAATTCCGCCAACAAACATGTGACTGAGCTAGGAAGCAGATTCTTCCTCAACTGAGCCTTCAGAGGAGACCCCAAACTTAGCAAACACATTCATTCTAATTTTGTGGTAGACCCTGAAACACTGCAGCCTGCTATGCTCTTCCTAAGTACCACAGAAACTAAGAAGTAATAAAGGTGTATTGTTTGAAGCCTCTAAGGTAATTTTTACGTTGTAATAGGTAGCTAATATATCCTCCTGATGCGCAAACTTGGCATTTCCATTCCTCTCAATCATACAGTTGGCATTCACGCTCATGTCCTTCTTTTTGTGAGCCATTTCATAAAACAATCTGATAGATTGATTTAAATCAAGGTGTTAATAACTGATGAAAGCCACCTTTACTTCACTGAAGGCATTTGTATTTAATGAGGTGGGGGTGGGGTCCTGTTTACTCACAGCCTCAGACTCAGCGTGTGGTAGAGCCACAAAATGGAAAAATCCCAACACCTAGGATTATGTCTCTCCTGACCAGGAGCACCTGCAGCAATAAAATTCTAGTAAGTTAGGCCCCTGGATATTTTTAAATTATTGCAGCACCTAGTATTACATAATCCACCTAGATATCTGTTAGGTATCATATCAACATATATAAATGTAATATTCACAAAACACTACAGGGTATTATCTCTTTTTGCAGATGAAAAAGCTGAGCCTCAAATAGATAAAAACTAACTTGACAAATGTCCATAAAAAAGTTGAGGAACTAGGATCAAAAGTTATATTTCCCTGATTATAAAGCTCATATTGTTTTCTTTATATCATGCCAGTTCTCATTTAAAATGTCAGAGAAAGAGAGGGAGGAGGGAAAGATATAACTAAGAGGAGGTAGAATTGAATTAGAGAAAAGAAAGATGGTTCTGTGTGTGAGGATACCAACTTAAAAGGTGTATTTTCAGCAGTGGAGTGTTCTAGAAAACCTGGATTGGGGTCTTAGGGGAATGTTCAGTAAACTGTAGGCTATTAAATAGAACTTATAATGAAGAGAAAGAGAGGTTACAAGTACAGGACCATGAAGACCATCTTTTCACTCTAAAGGAATCCTTGTCCTAATTTACTCTTTAACCCGTAGCGAATAAGCATACCCATTTCCTAATCTCATGACTTAACTAACACGTGGTGCATCATTTAATTAGTGACTACAAATTTATTTGCAGTCGTTCATTTTCTTTCAAAAGTATTTCAAAATTTTAGTGAATTTCACTTTCTTGAATTGGGCAGTTTCCTCTGAAAAACATACTGAGAGTGGATTATTCCCATAAGCCTCTACCTTCATTCTTTTATATTCATAATCCATATTTACTTTGAAAATCTTCCCCAGAAAGAAATGACTGAGCCCAATTTCAAACAAAACATTGTATTTGAACTGTGTGAACACAGATTTGGGCCACTCTCCTTAATAGGTGTCTCAATTTAACTGCAATTGTATTCCATTTGGAATTCTCTGGGGCACACGTGGCATTTTGTTAAGATTTCTGGCAGCACCGGTGCTTATAGTTCAGTTGATAATACATACTTCTTGATGGAGGAGTTCAGAGAGACTCTATTTAATTGTACTTTCTGCTGCTTGCCACTGTGTACAAAAGAGCCAAGTAGAGAATGTTCATCTTTTCCTCTCTGAGGTGTTGATTTGCATATTTAAACATTCTATGCATTCTCTCCCAGTTGCAGCTCAGTGGCTAACGTTTAAGCATATATTTGCATTTGAAAAAAAAAAGTTGTGAAAAGAAGAAAATATACATTTGATCAAAGAAATGCTAATGAGAATTTAACAGCTTCAACTTTTCCGTTCTTATTCAAAGTGTTGGTGTGACCTCTTGACTAGGGAACTATATCTATGGTTTGTTCCCAGTTCTGGTGACTTCATGTAGGAAACAACTGAATTCTAGGTGTTTCAGAATCTTTTTTTAGCTAGGGATTGATCCCTGGGGACTTCGCTGATGGAGGTTTTGTATTTGTTCGTTACTGGTGACTTAATCCTCAAAATAATGCCTCCCCTAGCTGTTCACTTTCTCCTCTAAGCCAAATAAGTGAGGTTTCACTATGATAGGAAAGAAATACTTACAGGAATGGGGAGAAGGAAAAGAGGATTTCCTGCCTGTATGTTTTGTTTTGTTTAAATTTGGAGGTAGTAATGAACCTTCAGGACTGGACAGTTTTGGTTGGTTACCGAAGGCAGCGGTGGGCTTCCTGCCTTTCAAAGACACCCATGTGGTGGCTCCATGAGGTGGGACCGTGTGTTGGGCTCTAAACAAAGATCTCAGTGCTCACATCCAATCTCATTGGTTCTGTGGCAGTCATTCTCCAAAGATGGCCTGTAAGAACCATGCCTTCTCCAATTCATGCCTTTGTGTGGTCCCCTCCCACAATCAATCACAATGTATCTGACTTGACTCACTTTAACCAACAGAATATACTAATGTACAGGAATTCATGCTGACCCTTAAGTCTTGGCTGCCTTCACTTTTGGACTCTTGGGAAATCTGAGCTGCCATTTAAGAATTGTTGTACCTAGGGGCGCCTGGGTGGCTCAGTGGGTTAAGCCTCTGCCTTCGGCTCAGGTCATGATCCCAGGGTCCTGGGATCGAGCCCCACATCGTGCTCTTTGCTCAGCAGGGAGCCTCTGCCTACTTGTGATCTCTCTCTCTGTCAAATAAATAAAATCTTAAAAAAAAAAGAATTGTTGTACCTAGGTAGAAAGACCATACGGAGAGACCTTGTGGAGAGGCCCAGTGGAGCAGAGAGGCCCTGAACAATACGTAAGGAAAGAGAGAGTGTCAACCATCCTACCATTCTACTTCACTGTCTCTATGGCTCCATTCCTAGCTGTAATATGACCACAGCTGCATAAGAGATCCTAAATGAGACTATCAAAAGAGCAGGGAAGCTCAGAACAGCAGGGGAAAGAAAAACCACCAAAGACAGGGGGTGGGGTGGGCTGGGGTGGAGGAGTCCAGGTTAATTTTTGTCCTCCTTTCTTTGACAGAGATTAAATAGAAAAAAGAGGAGGACTCTATAGTGTTAATTTGGCCAAATTCTTAATTGAATCATAAGACAAAAAATCATGTGTGCCAATATATTTGATTCAGTGATGTCAGATACAACAGAGGGAGTGGTAAGACATAAGGGCCAACTCTACAGATTACTTTATTCATTGTTTTTTTTAAAGATTTTATTTATTTATTTGACAGAGATCACAAGTAGGCAGAGAAGCAGGCGGGGGAGTGGGGGTGGGGGTGGGGATAGGGTGGGGAAGCAGGTTCACTGCTGAGCAGAGAGCCCGATGCGGGGCTTGATCCCAGAACCCTGAGATCATGACCTTAGCCGAAGGCAGAGGCTTAACCCACTGAGGCACCCAGGCGCCACTTATTCAATGTTTTTATTGATCTAAATGCTCTTTGTCTTTTCCAAAGTAATCTCTTTAATACTTTTTTGAGCAATTGCATCGACCCATTTGTGATTTGAGCATTTCCCCTGGGTGTGACCTAATACAGTAATAACTACAAACGAGTATACAGATCCTCAAAATATAGAATAACTGTGCCTCATTAAGAAGTAGCTATACTGGGGCGCCTGGGTGGCTCAGTGGTTGGGCCGCTGCCTTCGGCTCAGGTCATGATCCCAGGTCCTGGGTTCGAGCCCCGCATCGGGCTTTCTGCTCAGCAGGGAGCCTGCTTCCTCCTCTCTCTCTGCCTGCCTCTCTGCCTACTTGGATTTCTCTCTGTCAAATAAATAAATAAAATCTTAAAAAAAAAAAAAAAAAGAAGTAGCTATACTTACCATGGGTATGGGGACATCTGTGATAAACTAGAAATTAGATTTTTATTTTAATGTTGTTGGCCTCTTGGAAGAAATACTTCACAAACTTGAACAAAATTCTGTATTAGCCCAACAGTTTCTCCAGACGTCATAGTGCTTGCAGATATGATATCTTACGTCTAAAATATGTGATTCTTTCTTTGGTTTTCTTGTTACCTGTGAAGAAGGCTCATTTTGAGTTTCTACATTTTTGTCTTACTTGGTAGGAGTTTATAGAACCTCCTTAAAACCACTTATTGGATAATACTTAAAAAAGCATATATGAAAAATCATACATCTTATCTGGGCCTATTATCTTCTCAAATGATCTAGCCTCTCATTTTAATCTTCAAGAGACATTTTTAGCCTTGTAGATACTTCCTGGTCCCCAAACCAACTCACAATCATATTTCTCAATTTCAAAGCAGAGTATCTAACTAAATACAGGTATATATATGGAGATATATATTATCATATTATAAATATTAACCAGCACACCATTTTCATAAAACTATTCTTTCTCATAAATCTTCTAACTTTTTAAGCTCAAGACAGGCATTCTACAAATAGAACTTTTAACAAATTCAAGAACTTTTGTCGTATACTAGTTCTGATGTCAGAGATATTTTAAGAGTCTCATGCTCTACCGACTGAGCTAGCCGGGCGACATCAGAGATATTTTATAAGTATAGGGTGCTATTAACTTGTCTTATTCTTAATTTTCGAAAACAAATATGATTTTTGACTGAAGCATGGGGAATAAAAATTCTCCTAAAAACATTTTTTTATATTCTTCTTATATGTTCATACATCGAATGGCAAAACACAATTATAAATACTTCTAGAGTTATACTCACAGAAATGGATCTTCGCTATCGTTTTCAGGATCTACTGGCATTGATTAAAAGAAGTTTGCATACGCAACTTATTCACATTACTTTATTTTTGTTATTGTTGTTGGTATTATTCAGTTCACAAAAAAAAAGTATTTCAAGTCATCATATCCTTGCATTTAACCAGCAAAAGAGTAATCTGGAAAGAAAACATTTACAAACTGGACACATACCCTGTTTATTTTCTCTGAAAATTGCACTCCATAAAGCAAGTCCATTTTTAAACCTTTCCCAATATTATACAAAAATATTCTTATGCAAGTAATAAATTTATCTTTAAACATCCAACTTTTTGAAATTTAAAGCAGTCACACCAAAAGTTATCATTGTTAATTTTTCATCTAAACATAGAACACTTTGTGCTTATACAAACTGCTGTTATCATGTGCTCATATACTCATTACATGGATCTGGCAAATATACTTTGCCGTTATGCATTAAGTTATGTAAAAAAGTATAATCAGTGCAGAACTTGCCTATTTTTAAACAATGTTCTTTAACCGTCCTCATCTATATTTACTTATATATATAATTTCTTTTGGAAAAAATTTAAGGCAAGTGCAATCAAAATTACAAAATCACTATCTCTATTGCTAACATATGCAGCATTCATATTTAGTGAGTGATCTCCTTCCCTCTTAAAATGAAAGTACAAAACGCTAAGTATGTTATACTTGCTACAGTCGGTTATGTGACCTTACCTATAAAGCCATAGTTAAAATCTTTAGAGAATCAGCATAAATGTATCCTTCTCTAATGCTACGCAAGCGGGAATCTCTGCTACCCTTTCCTATAATATCTTATCACATGTCCAGTTTTCTCATGAAAATACACAGCAAGTTATCCAAATGCCCATTTTGAAGATGACTGTGAATACGAGGTCACCTCGTGGCACAGAATACATAAGGTGCAGTACTCAGAAACTTGTCACTTGTAAATTTACTTAATTATATTGTGTTTCGATCTCACTTCAGTGACGGCATGGATTCTGGAAAGTAAGAGAAAACTAAAAAAAATGTTTATTTGTAACTGTATTTCTCAAGTTAGGCTTTGCTGAAGACATGTTATTTGCTAAGGACATAATTTAAATGGAATCTGAAAAAAAGTTATTTCACAGCCCTGGAAAAATAAAATTGACTAAAAGATAGGAAACCCATGGTAATAACTTTGATGCTTTCACAGGCTTTTCTTATGGTAGTTGCTGAGTGCAATACCTCCCTCATTTTTTTTTTATAAATAAATAATTCAGCACTACCACGTAATGGAAAAATAGGAAATGGAAACAATCACAGAATTTTTCTGCAAAAAAAGCAAGAATGAGCTGACTCTCTCCTTTAAGATAAAATTCATGTCCTTCAAGAAAAGTTAGTTGAGCAGAAACCTGGGTGTTTATATTTAGCCTATGCAAAAATGATACTCTGAATAATTTCCTGATGGAGGGCATTATCTTGGGAACTCATAGAACTGTTTTTGTAATGTAGTGCCTATATTGATCAGGTTTGGTTAGTGTGTGTTTTTCATTAAAGTGTGCAGATATTATACATGCATTCACACATGTACATTAATTTAGCACACTAAATGGTTCATGTTTCCAAAGTTGACTGTTTTGAGTTATTGTCCAGATTGCATTCTGAAAATAAAGCAAGCTCACTTGGTATACTGTCTCTTCCAGTTTTACGTAGAAATTAAAAAAGGCTATGTTGCACTCAGTAGAATTCTACCACTGAATATTATTTTTTGGATGTTCTGGTTTTATAAAACCATAAATGGTAAGAGGTCCTATAGTGGCTGTGGAAGTCACTAGGATATGGGTGGATAAAGTTAAAGGAGTTCTCTAGAAACTCTCTGATGTGGCTACTCCACAACTAATGAATAAGAATATTTTCTCTTAACTAACAGGAGCTGTGTCCTTGACATATGCACTCAGGATCAGTGACACGATTAGTTCATGAGAATCAAACATCATCAGATAGGACATTCTTAAGAAACAGAAGCTACAAACGTCATCACTGGTTGTCAGTCCTGGTATAACAAGGGGCATAAACATCAATATTAGCCCAGTGAGATAAATATATGTGGCTGAAAACACATTGTCAGTATGACCAACTGGTTTGTTATTGTCGTGTAGGTTATCATTTTGCTGAAATAATGCAAGATATTGTATTTAACTTATCATCTCACAAAGAATGAACTAAATTTATGGGCACTGCATGAATATAGTCTTGGACTTTACATTACTCAATAGAATAAGGTTCACCAAATAACATGATCATAAAAGTTTGCCAGGGTTCAATTGTTTTGAGGGTGAGCCAGTTATGGATGCTTTTAACAAAAGCTACGAGCGATTCTTATGCTAAAGAATGTTTGGAAAAGTCTACATTAGAGTTCCTCTTTCAATGAACTCATTGTTAACACGAGGGAAAATAACTGTTAAGTCCAACTAATTTAACAAATTTGTTATCTATATCTTTATTTTCACAATCAGTATCTTTGGTATCCCTAATTTTGTTTTTTTCTTTCTTCCTTAACAGAAACAGAAATGACAAGAGACATAAATTCTCTAAGAATTTTATTTTTTTATTAACACTTAACTATCTTTTAAATTAACACTTAAATGTTAATTAGTCTACCTTTCTTCTCTGATGGGGCATTTTTTAAAAGTCATGTATTTCATGAAAAAGTTGGACTTAATTTTTACTAGTTCTTTTTCTCCTTTTTGAGATATTCCCAAATGAGTATAATTGTCTCTATATAGTTCAGGTTTTTTTCCTCAGGACATCTTCATTGAGTTCTGATGAACAAATTAGGAGAAATTGTTAAAAAAAAAAAGGAGACCCAGTTTATGGCGACATTCATCCTCTGCAGATTTTAATCTTGTATTCCAAAGAGTGACAGCAGTTGTAATGACAGAAATAACAAATCCTACACCTGTGTTTCTCAAAGGGTTGTCTGTAGGCCTTCACATTAGAATCACCTGGGAAGCTTGTTAAATAAAGAGATTCTGGGCCCCACTCCAGCACTATGAGACTTAAATCTGGATATCCATTTTTAACAAGCTTTCCAGGCAATTCTTCCAAAGCGTTAAATTTGAGACCCAGCGGTTTGCCTCCTCTAGTTTTCACCTCTGATTTTTTTTTAAAAATAGAATCACCTGGAAAGTTTGTTAAAAACAAAACAAGATGAAACAAAAACAAAAACCCTAGTAACTGACAATGGGGACAACCCCCCCTGACTGGTCTCATTTGAATCTCTGTGACTCTTTAAATCTTCCCAGGTGATTGTAATTGCACCCAGGTCTGAGAACTATGACAGCGGGCCCACTGAAGAATGCTCTGAATGAAGGATTTCACCCTTCACCAGGCCTTTCTGTCACAGTTTCAAGCATACCAAAATAATAATTTCTATTCATACCTTATAACGTTTAGCAATCAATTTCACCTTTTACTTAGGAAAAACATGCTGAGACCATTTAAGAAAGGATTTTTATTCCTATGTCAATTTTCCTTTCAAGTTCATAATTGTATAAATGGTTCTTTATTGCCAAGAACAATTAAAGAACTGAGATATTTCATCACTTAATTTAAACCAGCTATAGACTGTCCTAATCTTACAGTTCTGACGGTCACTTTTGTAGGTTTTTCGCATATTCTTCTGCTATTTTGGGGGATGTTTCACCTTTTATTAGTTTTTTCCCCCAGAAGTTAGATATTTGACTATCTTAGCAGTTTTTCCTAATCCAGTCATTCATGAAGCATCTTGATGACTTTTGCCATTTATCTTCTTTCCTACGTTATTAATTACCTATGTTTTTATTTAAATCATGTAGTTATATATCATTTTGCCATATAAACAGAACTAGAAATAGTACCCATAAAGTCAAGTTTGATGTACTACGTAAGTTTTTTCTTAAATCCTAACATATGTTCAAATACTTAACTATTCCAATAAAAACCTCCCTCCGTGTACCATCTAAAACCAATTGACATCTCACTCTGATAAAAATTCCTAATTTCAGTAAACATTGGCTAAACTATTGGTCAGATTTAGATGTTCTCTATTCTTCAGAACTTCACCCCGCCCACATACCCAGACACACAACAGTATCACTGGGCATTAGACACTGATTGATCAAGGACTTAGTTTGAATTACTCTTATAGGTCATACATAAATGCTAAAAATCCCACAGCAGTAAGTGGGTCACGACGATTTTAATTCTCTGAAATTTTGCCTCAGTCTCTGTTGCTATTTTTCTCATAAATGTAGATCTGATATCAATTAGGAATCTTCTAGAAATAAGTTAAGATATTCTACGGGTATCAGTCTTTTAACCACTTGTTAATAGTATGGGTGAAATTGAAAATTCCTGAGAATTTAAATGTGTATGTGTAAGGTGCAAAAATAGTCCCAAATATTCTTCAACTATAGAGGTTTCTCCCCTGATACTTTTAATAATGGTCAGGTCCTAGGATTCACGATTTGAAATACAATATTGGAATTATACACTGAGTCATAATCCATATAACATATTACTTCTTCAGTAGAAGTTATTTTTCACATTGAAAAACCCTACTGAGGTAGAAATGATTTTGTGAAATTTTAAATATATTAATTACTTTGAAGTCCAACATGAAATAACCTCACAGGGTTCTTATAAATATTACTTTCCATTTTCATACTGATTTATCTTGGCTTCATCTTTGATAAGTGTTTCTTAAAAGGCTGTCCTAAGATAGGAATTCTGCCTAAACAGCCCATTCATTCTAAGATGCTTCTGGGTGTTCTCTTGTTACGCTTGTGATGGAAAGATTTACCATCATTCCTCTCCCCCCAGATAAATAAATTTTAGGTTTACTTCTCTTTACCATAAAATGAAAAGTAAGGCCAAAAACATTTCTCTTTAGGAATGACTGTGCACTATAAGTAGGTGCAGACGAAGTAGAAAAATAAGATGATTAAAGATCTTGGTCACTTTAAAATATTACCTGAGGGGACTTTATTTTAAGGTCGTTATGTGAGTAGTACCTTAAAAAGAAAGGAATAAAATACCTGGGGAGCAAGAAGTAAAGAAGAGAAACAGCAAAGAAGACTCACGTGCTATAATTCCTTTCCTTTCTGTTTCTCCAAGAATGTTGCGAAATAGATGAAGGAATCATGCAGAATTTAACCTTGAAACAATCATTGATGTGATAATGACTTTTAAGTGATCAAGTTTGTGATTCAAACCTCTCCATAATCCAGGAGTGAAGAACAGAAGAGGGATTGGAAATGAGCTTGATTTTTTAGCAAGGTTTTCTTTATGTTCAGCCAATCGGCCATGGCCATTTCTTATATCCCTTCTTCATAATCATAATAGGAATTAAGTCTAAGAATTATATGCTTATAGAGACATAAACAGAGAGGGAAAGAAAAGTTTAACAACAGTTATCAAATTAACGAAGGTACTTACATCTGTTCCAACAACACATTATTTAATTTATTTTCATCTATAATCAGGTAGAAACCAGAAGAAACATTTGTAGCTTAATAAATAATTTAATTTCTTGAATTTCTATGTAACATATAAATTTATTTTTACAGGATATATAGAGAGCATACTCATAGAGAGCAACAGACTTATGAAACGACTATAAAACACAAATTATAATTCAAGTTTAAAATTTCTCATTTTTACACTTGTATTTGTCTATTTTCCTATTGCTAGTCAAAGCAAAACCAAATATATAATTGTAAGTATTCTAAGAGAAAAAAAAGAGCGCCTCCATCACCTACGCGTGAGTTACATACATTCTAGATTGTACAAAATCAAAAAGAGGGTAGGCAAAACTAAAGGGAAACACTATGTAAAATGCACTTTTTACTGACTGTTGAACATATCTGAAAGTGTCTGAGTTTAAAATTTGACTTGAACACCAGTAGAGGAAAATGACTAAATTCATTTTCCTACTTGGGTTCCCTCAAACTCTGAAAATGAAAAAGTTTTTACAATTCAATAGCAGATTATATGAACATATCTCCACTACTTTGGTGGAAAGAACACACTAAAAATTCTAGTTACCAGGAGCATATGCTGCAAGGAATTTGGACAACTGTCCATGTATCCTAACATAAAGATGTCTTCATCCCAGGTGAGAATTAACCTAAAACACTCACATCTGATCTCCCCAAATTTAGTCTCTCATTGACTAGTAAGGATAGATCCAAATTACTTCGCCACATGTTCATGCACTATGTAATATGTCATTTTACATTAAATCTTTTTTTTAATGACCAGCATGCCCTTTGAACTTAAGGTTATCTGGACTATGAAGATTGAAATTTATACAACATCAGTATTACACGTAAGAGTCTCAAGTTCATGTGCAGTTCTTCAATTTCTATTCATTTAGTAGTGGAGGGAACACAGTGTAATGATTTCGAGCAATTGCCTGTTTGTTAAGAAAGAGAATATTTTTCAGGCTCGTGGACCCTGGGGGATGCATCAATGAAGCTAGTGAATGGTAGAAAAACAACAGTGCCCTAGTTTACTAAATTTAATGAAATGGGAGTTTGTCAGTGGACTCAGAGACTACTCAGAAGAATAGTCAGTTACTAGAGGGCAGGAGGAAAATTTTCTTTTTATGTATCTTGCATGTTTGTAATAGAGACATATTTTGTATTCTGAGCCTGGAAGGAAGAAAGGATACCTGATGGAGGATGAGAACCTTCTTCTTAGTCTGGGCATTTTCTATGGATGTGACCGAAGTTGGACGATGAAAAGACACATGAGATTAGGACAAGGATGCACTCATCATCGTCATCAACCTTCTTTTTACTTGAACTCAGTCAGGACTTACAGCTCCTTGTGACAGTATCTTAATTATTAACATAGCACAAACTTTCACCTTGCTGCCATCATGAGTCAAAAATAAAACTAAATAACCACCATCTCACTTCGGTCAATTTCTTAAAATTCTTCATAT
Organism: Enhydra lutris kenyoni; assembly: GCF_002288905.1. Lineage (NCBI taxonomy): Eukaryota > Metazoa > Chordata > Mammalia > Carnivora > Mustelidae > Enhydra > Enhydra lutris. Next base: position 11,487,589 of record NW_019154107.1, on the reverse strand, counting down.
TGCTCCAAAGTCATATCATAAATCCTGAAACTGGCAAAAACACAATGGCCGAAAATCAAGCGTATGATAACAAATCCTGAATCTTGACACAAAAAAATGAAGTCTCTCGGGAAAAACATGTCAAGTGGTTGTTTCTTTTACTCCTGTACTGGACTATTTTTTTAGTTTTGTGGTGGGAAACATGATTAAACCCAAATCATAAAGAAGTTTCATGAAATGAGGCATCATGCCAAGTCAGACTTCACACTCTTCCGAAACTATCTTTTGAGTCAACTATGACATGAGTGAACTAGCAGAGTAATAAGACTTGATTCTCATTTCTCTGGGCCTCAATGACTTGCCATCATACCAAATTTTCCCTCACTATAAACCAAGTCTCCCACAAAGTCCAGTCACGTCGGAAGAGGAATTGCCTCTGCTTGTTAAAAGACGATAATCATTCCCTGAATTTTCATGACTCTCGGGTAAGGAATCATAGGCCTAACAACGCTGACAAGATATGCGCTTTATGTAACTGTCAGCTTCTGAGAATATGAGCTAAATCCAAACATTAATAGCTTTTCAGGTGATGGATGTCTTTGAGAATCACATCCAGGAAAATACAGTTTGGCACACATGCACAATTTGCTCTGGAATTTCAAGGACTTCATTATTTCCTTCAGTCCTTTTCATAGACTCAAAGTGTCCTTGAACCCAAGTTCCATTGTTCAGGATAATCAAAATTTGATTCTTAACGGCTTTCTTTGCTCAGGACAGTCAAGCGGGAAGGGTTCAGGAGAAGGCCAGGAATAGCTCTGCTTCCACCGACAAGCTCCTCCTCTTAGGGAAGTCAGTTGCAACATCAGCTCTTAGTAATAACTGTGTATATTGTGAAAGAATGTGTTCAGTGATGGGGAATATGTGCCTGTAGGTAGGATTTCTGACACATTTAGTAATATTCTACCTCTCTTGATCAACTACGACAATGATGGGAATAATGACCAAGCACATTCAGATCAGAGACAGTAAGGGATTTTCCTCTTCTGTGCCTGTGCATTCTCTTATTCCTTTCATTCGTGTCACTTTGCACACCGACAGTCTCCTTTTGAATCTCACTAAGCTTTCTTCTGAGACCAATGACACACTTAAGCTAAATAGAGAAGAGAAAGAAATGAAGCACAAGATAAAAAAAAAATTCTTCTTGGTAAAAGGAGAACTAGGGTATCATTCCAGTACCAGAGCATAATTTACAAATGTATGAATTCATGTTTTCCTAGAAATGGTGATCTTAATTTACATAAATGGTATCTGTCAAAGTTAATGACTATCGAGGATAAACAAAACTCACTTGGAGTTCAGGGGTTGGCTCTGAGTTAATATTTGCTCTTGTTACAAAATGCTAAGTAGTAATGAAATACGGAAGAAGCCAGTGTCTAGCATATTAAGATTAAGCCGATAGGGTTCAAATACACAGATTATGAAGAAAGTAATGAACACAAAATTGTTGAAGGCTTGAACAATCAGGTGTTCAGCTATGGAAATATAGTAGTTTCAGGTCTCTTAACTCATTGTGTTTGAGATTTATTTCACAGAATTGATCTATACTTAAATCAGCTGGCTGCCTGAGATACAAATTTCTTCTCCGCTCATAGGAAACCTAAGCAGTGAATTACAAATTAAATAGTTAAGGATTTGAGCACCAGTATACAGGATAGGACGCTCGTAGGCAGCAAGGAGTGGTTACATTAAAGAACCAGATGGACTTTGAATCCATACCACGTCACTCAGAGCCCAAGCAGTGAATTATAAACAACAGGCAATACCAAACATCGCATGTGTCCAAGTCCAGAAGCCCATTCTCTCCCTCAGCCTGGCTAACACAGTCCCACTTCCAACTGTGTTTCTACAGCTACAATAGTCTCATCCCCCACCGCCCCCACCGAAAAAAGAGAAGGATGAAACCTAAGCACTAGGGAAAATACATTTTTTCTTTTTTTATTGTGAGTTCTAACATAACTTTTATTAAACATAGAGCACGTGAACACATGTCAGTTGCCTTCATTTGTTCTCACACGGAGCTGGTAGAGGAATGCTTGGGAGGAATGTTTCTAAAGCCACAGATAGCTTCTTCTCCATTTATTTTCTTTTTTAAAAAATATGACAAAGCATTAGAGGAAAAAAAAGTTCCTTAAGTTGTGAGAATATCAAATATTACCCATCAATCCCTGAATCATGCTATTCAAAGTGCTTAAATCTATACTAAAAATAGAACAAAAAATGTACTCCCAATGCAGCTAAATTAACACCTATGGATGCCTAAAATATGACTGTGGTCTGATTACTTCCTCTACACACTTCCATCGTGCACTTAAAAAAAATAAATTAAAAAAAAAAACAAAGAAATAAACCAGGCCATTGCCATGTTTACAGTTTTCTGAGCACTGGGGGAGTCTGGAATCTAGTCCAGTGAGGTTCGCTGCCACCAGTCCCTGACAGGTGTCCATAGTACAAAGTAAACAACGGCCTTCTTGGATTCTGAAAATAACCCAATGTGCAAAGCTGACAAAGTTTATGTGTCCTTGCAGCTTCAGTTCTGGCTTGTGAAAATGTGACACAGGTCCTGGGGGAGCATGGGAATAAAGAACAGATTGTAGAGAAGGACCCCGGGTGACTTGTCAGGGAAATAAACATTTTTTAAGCAAATAAAAATCACTGCACATCCCAAGGCTCCTTTACCTTGTCACACAAATACTGAGACCTTCGCATTGTTGCAAAGTTCTTATGCTCATCTCGGTACATTTGCAGTTCAATCTTACCCTCCCAATTGAACTCTTTTTGAAGTTTACACTTTTGCGTGTGTTTGGCCAACTCACACGTTTAGTATTGTGACCCAAACTGTAGAATTGTTTTCTCATTATATGGTGGTAGGAATAAACCGAACATACAATAGTCACGACACGAGCCCACAGGCGATGACTGGCATGGAAGTTCCTACAAGGAATCACTACAGGAATGTATAAGTTCTATATCAGTGTTTTCATCACATTGATTTCTTTTTAACTAAAAGCTACGTAGGTAATATTTCCCTTTAACAATTCCACCCTCTGCAAGTTCCTTGATGACTGATTTTGCATCGTCTTCAACATGAATATGTATTAGCTGCTTATGCCATTGATTTCAAACATAAAGCTAAATGGTAAGGGTTGAATTTCCTGGGAGCATCAGCTTTCTGTTTCTGAAAGATAGAATTACACAGTTAAAATAAAACGAATTATTTATACAGTAAAATTATTTTAAACACTTTCTCATCTAATTTAAAAACTATTTTGTGTAAATAATATTTATTTTGAAAATAGTGATTTCTGTTGGTACTCATATGTTTGACCTCCTGAGTTCTTATATAAACACTTTGATATTACTAAGTGTTGCTTATGTTCACAAACTGAAACCAAACACTTGATTCTGAATGTAGCATTGAAAATTAAATACAGTGAATTAACATTTAAATACAAGGGGATCCCATAGTAAGTTTCACAGATTTGTTCTGACTCTTTAGAAAATAACATTTCATATAATACAAGGTGACAAAACATATTTGATGACACATCCTGTCCTTCCCTTTGGTTTGGAAGCCTTCAATGTAAATTTCATTTAGACTTGTGTTGATTCACCCTTTTGAGTTAACCTGCCTGGCATTTGCACATAATCTCATTTGCAGAAAAATTATAGAGGGAAAAGAGGAAGTAGAATATTAAACAAAAACAGCCACAAACACATTCATGCCTTTCCAGGAAGTGATCAAATATAGGGCTTGATTTTTTTTGTGTTTTTTTTTTGTGGTTTTTTTTTGTGTTTTTTTGTTTTTTGTTTCTTTTGTTTTGTTGTGTGTGTGTTTTTTATATATATATATATTTATATAAGGGTACATCAACTCATTTAAAAAACAGAAGCAACACTCTCTCCCCCATTTTCAGGCCCTCGATCTTCTCTTCTTAGCACACTGTAGTGGTCACTGTCAAGTGACTAGCACACTTCTGGGTCTGGAGTGTATTCTGACGAGCAGTGAATTAAATGTTAAGACAGTTAGACCCACCCCCAGCCCTCCTCAGAGTTTACACATCATGCCGCTATTAGAAGGGTAGAGGTGGGAAATGAGGTGGGACAAGGAAGAGATTCAGGGCTCTGATTGACAGGGCCCTCCTACGAACCAGTGTTCTTCTCATCTTTTTTTTTCCTCCCAAATGGCAATGCTGGCATTCGTTGCACTGCTCTCTGAAGGCCCACGTGGCCTTGCTGATCCTAGGCAGAACCCAAGAGAGGATCCGGTGCTCCTTGTCCCATCGGATAGATTTGTCCAAGCACCCCAAGGAAATGTTAAAAGCAAAACAAAATCAAGGAAAGAAAATAAAACCCATTCTAAAACTAAACTAATGAAGCAAAAAAGGGTTTTCTATCTATACATAAGTCTCTTCTTTAAAAAAATGTAAATTTACAAATTCCAATGACATATAAAACAAAGTCAAAAAATGTAATGGTAAGAGACATGGTAAAACAGGAAGACACTGATGCTACAAAGAAATTGCCAAAAACATATGTACAAGACCCTGTTTTTCCTCGTGTTCTAGAGATTGTAATGCATGTTTTTAACAGCAGCAGTCGAGGATTTAGTTCCAGGCACTGGGCTGCACACTCCGCTCAAGCTCCCAGGAACGGGATGTCCCTTGCTTTTCTGTCACCAAATCACACTGGATATACTGGTCTCCCTTGGCAACAGCGGCAGGATGGCACTGTTTGTGTGGGCCTCGTCTGGATTCTGCTCCCTGCTCGATTTTGTCTGTGGCCGCTGCCCGTTGATGAGTGTCATAGGGATGTTACAATAGGTATGCTGATTTCCTATGGAGGTAAGAGGCAGGGTGCCGGTAGGAGGTACGTCGTACTCATAGCTTCGGTAGTAGTGTTTCTGACGCATTTGTGAATGGTACGTGTTGTGAAAGGTGGAACGGAGGTCTGGATGGGCAGTGGCTAGAGCTGTGGAGGTGGCCGCAGCCATGGAAATGGCCGAGACAGTCTGCAGCTCCCCAAAAGGCCCCTGCTCACTAACATCTAAAGCCTGCTCGTGCGTAATGGGTTCTATCCTCTTAAAAGGCATTTCATACTGTAAACGTTTCCAGAACTTAGAGTTCAACTTGTTGCATTTTGGTCCGTGCCATTTAATAACCGTCAGGAGCTTGATGGTGTGCTTGAGGGCTTCCACCTCCTGGTAGTTCATAATGCCTCGGAGCTCACTGCATTCAATGAGTATCACTTTAATTTCTCCAGTTACGAGCATGTTTCGAAGTCTGGTCTCCAGTTCAAAGATGCTCCAGCCCCTTCTGACTACATAATTTGGGGTCATGACAATAATCAGCCTCTTGCTTTGATCTACACACCTTGCCACATCTTCAATGTATGCTATAAAAGAGAAGAGAGCTTATCAGAATGACTGGATCAAACACCTGCTCCAGAAAGCCCCAGCAGCTTCTCTTTCACACATTACATGAGAATTGTTGCTTGCTAGGTCATACCTCAGAAGATGAAAACAGCCAATGACCGCACTGAATAGAGTACGGACTTTGCTTTTCTCAGCATTAGAAATACTTTTCCTAGGTACAAATCTCCCATTTGTTTTTTCAAATGTCAAGACTCATAAAAGGAGGTGCTTTACAGAATAGTGGAACTAGCTTCTCAGGGGCATCAGAAATTAAATTTCATATGAACACATAATGACATTTCTTTCTTGAGACACTGATACTATATTTGATGTAGAGAACCACAAGTTAAAATTCTGCCTAAAAATAATGATGACACACAGACAGACAAAAAGAGTATGCACACTCTCAAATGAAAACATTAACTTACTTCCAGTTGGGATTAAATCTCTATCTGGTATGAACAACTTATATCCATAATGTTTTTCAAGCATGTCAGGTAGGATTTCAAGAGCAAAGCGTTCTTCTTCCCCAGTCTCTTGATTCCACTGGTCAGGATCCACTTTGGTGTATGATAAGTATGCATCATAATCTTTATTGTCTGTCAAAAAGATTACAGAGTAAAGTTGAAGTCACTGCTCTCCAAAGAAAACATTAGGACATGAAAACATTAAACTCTTAAAAAACATCTCTAAATGCCCTACTTTGGGGAGACCAAAGAAAGAAGCTTCTACTAATTTTCAATAAGAATTCAATGATGTCAAATATTCTGGAATTCATTTGGAGGTATTTTTATTTGTTGGTTTTGTTGTTGTAAAGACAGTAGTAAGAAAATGAACAAAAAGGGACGCCTGGGTGGCTCAGTTGGTTGGACGACTGCCTTCGGCTCAGGTCATGATCCTGGGAGTCCCGGGATCGAGTCCCGCATCAGGCTCCCAGCTCCATGGGAAGTCTGCTTCTCTCTCTGACCTTCTCCTCGCTCATGCTCTCTCTCACTGTCTCTCTCTCAAAATAAATAAATAAAATCTTAAAAAAAAAAGAAAATGAACAAAAAGAGCAATGGAATGTTAACTTTTAACATTTTTGATGTATAGGTCATGGAGAATCTTGACTGCTTATAAAAGGCACTTGGTTTAGGACACCTGGGTGGCTCAGTTGGTTGGACGACTGCCTTAGGCTCAGGTCATGATCCCGGAGTCCCGGGATCAAGTCCCGCATCAGGCTCCCAGCTCCACGGGGAGTCTGCTTCTCTCTCTGACCTTCTCCTTGCTCATGCTCTCTCTCACATGAATAAATAAAATCTTTAAAAAAAAAGGCACTTGGTTCGATAGTATGCTCTTACTCTAAGTAACTGTACATTCAACTAATCCTGTCCTTGGCCATTTTACTTTGTTGAAAAAAAAAAAAAAAAGAAAGTGCACCTGGCTTGACCACAGGGGAATGGTATTTTGATTGTGGGCTCTGTACTGATTTTTTAAATTTCTCTTTTATTGTGTTATGTTAGTCACCATAAAGTACATCATTAGTTTTTGATGCAGTGTTCCAAGATTCACTGTTTATGTACAATAACCAGTGCTCCATGCAATACGTGCCCTCCTTAATACCCATCACCAGACTCTGCTGGGGAGAAAATAAAATCAAGCGTGGAATAATTACTTATCTACTGGGAACCAGTTCTTGGATTTTGGGACTTAGAATATTATTCCACTGAATTATATTAGAAAACCATATTGTTTTGTTGATCTTCATTTATCTCACATGTAAAATACTGCCAATATTTTTTATCATGTTTATCAGTTTGACCATAAGAATAAAACATTACAAAATAAATGAATGAAACTTTGTTCTAAAATCTGTTTCTGGGGTGCTTGGGTGGTTCAGTGGGTTAAAGCCTCTGCCTTCGGCTCGGGTCATGATCCCAGGGTCCTGGGATCGAGCCCCACGTAGGGCTCTCTGCTCGGCAAAGAACCTGCTTCCTCCTCGCTCTCTGCCTGCCTCTCTGTGTACTAGTGATCTCTGTCTGTCAAATAAATAAATAAAGTTTTTAAAAAAATAAAATAAAATCTATTTCTTTCCTTCTTCTTTCCCCCTTTTACATGGAAATTCTTCAAATATTTGATGATTGCTATCATGCATTATCTTGACCTTAATTTTTTTTAACATTAAGCATCCCAAATTTCCTATTTGTGTTTCTAATGCAAATAAGTCATGTATCTTCTGGATAGTCTCTCATTCATCCATTGCCTTTTCAGAATGTGATATCAGGATTCATAATTCACCTCAAATCTAAATGCTACCAATATACAGAGTTTACCAAATATCAATCTTTAGCTCTCTTTTCTACTTCCCGGATGATTGTCGGTGTATTACTGAATTATCAGATCAAGTTGAATTGAAACATCCCTAAATTTCAGAACAAAATGAGCTTTGTATTTGGCACAGAACATTTAAAACTTTGGAGTTATAAAACATCAGAAATAGAGGGATGTCCTTAATTGTTGCTCTGGGTGGCTTTGGGGCACTCCCTTTGACCTGGGGACACTAGAGTTCACTATCAGAGATCCATATAGGTGTGTTCATTTTAGTAGTCTGATAGTTCCCAGCCCTCTACAAGTTATTCTATAGTTAAAACTTGTTAGGGCAAACTCAGAAAACTGTTAACTCTATCTGAAGTTAACATAGGTATACAATAAACTAACAACTAAAAAAAAAAAAGAAAACAAAAAAAAAAGAATTCAAACTCAGATCTAAAAAAAAGAAAGAAAGACACTAACAACTCTGCTATAGGCTGTCTGAAAGAAAACCTTTAGGTATAGTAGATTTTTTTAAAAAAGATTTTATTTATTTATCTGACAGACAGAGATGACAGGCAGAGAGGCAGGCGGTGGGGGGGGGGAGGGGAAGCAGGCTCCCTGCTGAGCAGAGAGCCTGATTTGGGGCTCCATCCCAGGACCCTGAGATCATGACCTGAGCCGAAGGCAGAAGCTTTAACCCACTGAGCCACCCATACGCCCCAGTAGATTTTTTTTTAAAACAGGTTTCAGATTAAAAAAAAAAAAAGTTTAGAAAAATAGGAATCATCCCAAACATGCTATACTCTGATATTTGCTATATTCCTTATTCTTCAACCAGGAAATAGCTTTTTATAGATAAAAAGCTATTTTATTTTATAAATAAAATTCAATTTTCATCAAAAACGATAATTGCATTTGCTACAGCAGGTCATGCACATATGCCGGCAGTCTATAGTGGTACATTTTGTTGATGTAAACACTTTAGTTGAATAAGAAATCATAGAAAATAGTACATAATAAAGCTAGGATGTAAGACCAGTTAATATTTAATTAAAGTGTCCATTCATTAGATATTCCCACATGCCATATCTGAGATATAAGACTTCCTTTACAATACCCATCAGTAGCTACCAGTCTAGTAGGAGATGTACACAAGCCAACAGTTTATTTCTAGGGGACAAACATGTTGCTAAGACTATTATAGGGGTCATGGACCAAAGGGAGGACTCCTTAAAACAGAGTGGATTATAGAATGATTTCATGCATATACTATTTTCTTTCTTGGAAGTTGTTTTCTCCCAGTTTGCTACATAGTACTATAACATGTTGAAGTTTGCCCAGATCTGGGAAGTATAATAACCAAATCCTCATTCTTAGTCCTTTGTCTTCTCTAAGCTTAAAATATTTGAAAAGCAGATCAATATGAACACCAATAAGAACAGAGCACATATGACTCAGAAGAGATGCAAACAACTGACCTACTGATACTGGTAAGTTTCAGCCTGATATCACCATTGCTTACATGACACTGTCTGTTCCTCTGCCTCTTCCATGGATGTCTCTCTTCCAACTCAAATGCTTTATTTCTCAAGATGTTTTCTGTGCCTGCTTCATTTTTCTCTCACCCCCCTTTCCCTTAAAAATCTCTTCTCCCATGACATTAATAATCACTTCTACGTAGCTAACTCCCTGATTTAGATGTGCAGTCCTATCTTCCTTCTCATGAACTACCAACCATATCCCTCTTTTACCTGTAACCTGGGCCCCTTAATTTGGATGCTCAGCATGCACCTCATATTCAACATTCTCACAACATAACAAGCTTTCCATCTCAAGCTCTGTTCTTCACCTTTTATTCCACTTTAATAGCATTATAATCTCACTTCTTTAGTCTCCAAATGTCAAATATATGTTCCACTTATCCTTTTTAATTACTGATAATCTCACAGGCATTCACTGGTAAAAGTCCTTTGGATTCTACTTCCATCCTGGGTCAGGCCCTACTCCTTTCTTAGCTGTTATAAGTCTGTTTTAGTAGGTCTTCCTCTCTGTTTCTTTCCGCTTCTGGCCCATTCCACATGGAGTTGTAAAATTTATCTTTCCAAATCTCACCACTGATTATATTTATGGTATCCTGGAAAATAATGATGTTTACTCATTGTCAAAAAGCCTGCAGGTAGATCTGTTTCATTGATTTCTTTTGATTTTGAGTCTGATATCTTTGACTTGGACATAATCTCTTTTCCCATGTATGGTATTATTGTGCTCACATCTTATCTTTTTTATTTGACTACAATATCCTTGACTCAGATATCCCACCAGAGCTTGTAGATGATCAAACAGATTTGTTGATTAAATAAATGGATAATCTTTCATTTGCATATCACATGATTTACATTTTACAGCCAGTGTGGGGATTTTCTCAAGACCTGGGATTATTTTCTAGGAGAAATGGCTTTGGAGATATACACTCCATGCTGCCTGGACTCCTCAAGGAATTACTAGAAGCTATGGGGTCAGTATTTACCAAGTTTCCTTTGGAAGAGTCTTGAACTATAGTTTCTCACTATGAGTCAAGGGAAGACCTTAGAGACCTTATAAACTCCTTTGAAAAAGTGGTTTCAGACTTGAGCATGAATGACAACAATTTGGAGGGATTGCTGAAATATAGATTGCTGGGCCCTACCTCCATAGTGTTCGATTCAATAATTCTAGAGTAAGTTTTTGAATTTGCATTTTTAAAAGATTTATTTCTTTGAGAGAGAGAGAGTGTGTGTGTGTGTGTGTGTGTGTGTGTGTGTGTGTGTGTGTTTACGTACCCGAGCAGGAGAGGCAGAGGGACGGGGAGAGAGATTCTTAAGCAGACTCCGAGTTGAGCACGGAGCCCTACCTAGGCTTAATCTCATGACCCCAAGATCATGACTTGAGCCGAAATCCAGAGTCAGACACTTAACCAACTGCACCACCTATGAGCTCCAACAATTTGCATCTATAGCAAGGTCTCGGGTGAAGCTACTGCTGGTTCAGGGACTACACTTCGAGAAACTCTGCTCTAGGACAGGGTATAGGCATCCCGAGGGCTCAAGGGCATCAAAGAACTGCCTGCAGCTGTGGTTAATTGGCCAGAGAATGACAAAACTAATCACTGCAGTGTCAGATCCATGATAAGTGGTGCTGATACTTACAGGGGATGTACTCTAAACAAGAAAGCTGAAAATCCACACTTTCACCAAAAAGGAAGTAGATTCTTGCCTAGAGTAATGTATACATTAACTATATTAAGCTTAAATTAACCTCAGGAATTGGTGCTAAGGCCTCAGTCAGTTTTTATATCATCTGGACAAATTTATAGTAGTAGTTAAGCTGATATCTCTTCGATAAAAAGAAGTTGCTCACATGCAGATTATCTTGGTAGTAAATGTGGCTCAAAAGCCCCTTGTGAGCATCAGCGGCAGCAGCCTCAAATCAATGGAACACTTGATTGATATCTAATTCCTCTCTTTTCCCAGGGTCTATGTCAGAGCAGTAATGGGCTAGGCATTTATTTACTACCACAAGGAAACTCCTGATTTAAAAGCTATCAGACTGCAAACATCATGCCAGATACCATACTAAATTCAGCAATGTTCTCTGACTCAAAGATCATATATCCAAGTTTTCTTCTATTTTCTCAATTACCTGATAAATATGAATCTTAGGTAACATCTCTTTAATTTTGTTTAATATCTGTAAGTACTTATATTGGTTTAATATTTATAAGAACATATATTGACCTAATATCTTAATGTCTGAGTTTTATATGACTGGAGAAACTCTGAAAAATTGACATTTTTATAACCATAGAAAAAACAGAACTATGCTAAGGTTTTTAAAGAATAAGTCTGTGATCTTTTCAGTTCAACTTAAGTTTATAAACAGCTTAAAGGTGGTTAATCATAACAGGGTAGTACAAGAGTATATTTCTTTTTTTGGGGGGTACTTTTTAAAAAAGATTTTATTTATTTATTTGAGAGAGAGAGGGATCACAAGTAGGCAGAGAGGCAGGCAGAGAGAGGGGGAAGCAGGCTCCCCGCTGAGCAGAAAGCCTGATGCGGGGCTCAATCCCAGGACCCTGAGATCATGACCTGAGCCGAAGGCAGAGGCGTAACCCACCAAGCCACCCAGGTGCCCCAAGAGTATATTTCTTATTCTAAACTTTATTCTTTAAATTTTATTTTCTGTACTCGAAACCCTCAACTATAATTCTGTTCACTGAAGAGATATAAAACAGCTGGTGTGCATGCTCTTTGCAATAGTTTGCACAAATTCGAACATAGCCATTGATTTACTCTTCCCATGACTTTCAAGTGATTCTGATTGCAATGTTCAACAAAAAATGAAAAATGGGAATGATGTCAGCAAAATGGCCAAAAATAAGACATCTGTGTCTAAATCCCTTCTGCCATGGTCCAGAGCAAGTCCTGCCCACCCAGGGTCCCACACAGTGACCAGACAGACGCTCTCCCAGGGACCTGGTTGGAGCCGTATCTGTCCACATACCTGGTGAAAGCCCACTGACTAAAGATCCAACTGTGGACCCTGAAATGCGCAATTATACAGGCACTATCTTACTGAGCAAGGTACTAGAGGTAGGTCAATAGACCCAGGTACCAGAGGAGATCCTTGCCCATATGAGACCCTGGTAACAAGCCTGCCAAACATGGACCTCACTACAGACCCAGAAATAGCTGCACAACTGGTTCAAACCCAGAATGACTGCAACTCTGTACGTAATCCCATTGGGAACAGACAGAAGGATTTTACCTGTTGAAATCATTCTATAAAGACTATAAGAGGTGTTTGTTCCTTCAAATGTACAGACATCAATGCAAAGGTACATAGATCATGAAGAATCTGGCAAACATTATAATACCAAAGGAAACTAATGAAGTTCCAGTAACCAACCCCAAAGAAATGGAGATCTACAATTTGTTTGACAGAGAACTCAAAATAATCATCTTAAACAAACCATAGAAACTCAACTATAGAAATCTTGCAGGTCAGGAGGGAATGGGATAAAACATTCACAGTGATGAAAAAAAAATGTCAACCAAGAATATAAGAATAGTATACTCAGAAAAGAAGTCCTTCAAAATTAAGAAGAAATTAACTCATTCCCAGACAAACAAAAGCTAAGGGAGTTTATCACCACTAGATCTGCCTTACAAGAAATGGTAAAGTGGAAAAAAAAAAGATGTTAAAGGAAAATTTTCAAGTTGAAATGAAAGGACAGGATAAAAAGCCTAGAAACAAACCCATTATATGGTCAATCAATCTTTGACAAAAGAGGCAAGAATGTGCAATGGGAAAAAGACAATCTTTTCAACAAGTGGTGCTGGAAAAACTGGACAGCTACATGCAAAAGAATGAAACTGGATAACTTTCTTACACCATACACAACAATAAACTCAAAATGGATTAAAGACCTAAATGTGAGATCTAAAACCATAAAAATCCTGGTTAGTGAGAACATGCAAGAATTTGACTGATATAAGCTGTAGCAACATTCTTCTACATAGGTCTCCTGAGACAAGGGAAATAAAAGCAAAAATACACTATTGGGGCATTAAAATAAATGGCTTCTGCACAGAAGAGAAAACAATCAATAAAATGAAAAGACAACCTACAACCTATTGATTGAAAATAAGCAATAAAACTGAAAGACAAACTATAGTGAGTGCAAGAAGATATTTACAAATGACATATCTAATAGAGGGTTGGTATACAAAATACATAAAGAACTTATACAGCTCAACACCCCCCAAAACAAATAATCCATTAAAATATGAGCAAAAGACGTGAACAGACATTTCCTTGAAGAAGACATACTTATGGCCATCAGCACATGACAAGATGTACAACATCGCTCATCAATAAAGAAATGCAAATCAAAAACATGATGAGATATCACCTCACACCTATCAGAATGGCGAAAATCAACAATACAAGAAACAACAAGTGTTGGGGAAGAAGTGGAGAAAAAGGAACCCTCGTGCACTGTTGGTGGGAATGTGGAATTGTGCAGCCATTGTGGAAAACAGTATTGAGGCTCCTAAAAAATATATAGATAGAACTACCCTATGATCCAGTAATTGCACTACTGGGTATTTACCCAAAGAACACAGAAACACTAATTTGAAAGGATATGTGCACCTCTACATTTACTGCAGCATTATTTACAATAATGAAATTTTGGAAGCAGCTCAAGTGTCCATCGATAGATGAATGGATAAAGAAAACACGGTATGTATATACAATGGACTATCCTTTAGCCATAAAAAAAGAATGAAATCTTGACATTTGCAACACATGGATGGAGCTAGAGAATATAATGTTAAGTGAAATAAGTTAGTCAGAGAAAGACAAATACTCTCATATGTGGAACTTAAGAAACAAAACAAATGGAACAAAGGGAAAAGAAAAGAGAGAGAGGAGAGACAAACCAAGAAATGGCTCTTAACTATAGAGAACAAGTTGATGGTTACCAGAGGGATGGTGAGTGGGGGGAATGGGTGATCTAGGTGATAGGAATTAAAGAATACACTTATGATGAGCACTGAGTGACGTATAGAATTATTGAACCAGGATACTGTATACCTGAAAATAATGTAACACTGTATGTTAACTACATTGAAATAAATTAAAATTAAAAATAATAACTACAGCTACAATAATTTCTTAATGGATGCACAATATAAAAAGATGTAAATTATGACAATTGCATAAATTGTGGGAGGAGGAAAGTAAAAGTGTAGAGCTCTTTATGCAATTGAAGGTAAGTTTCATCAACTTAAAATAGTCTGTTATATCTATTAGATGTTTCATGTAAACCTCATGGTATCCACAAAGAAGAAACCTATAATAAATACACAGAGGTTAAAGAGAAAGGAATTAAAGTATACTAGTTTAAAAAAAATCACAAAGGAGGACAACAAGAGAGGAAGAAGGGGAAAAAGGAAAAACAAAAGCAAAAAAAAAAAACCAAACAAAATAACAAATGAAGTGACAATAGTAAGTACTTACCTATCAATAATCACTTTTCTTTTTTAAGATTTTGTTTATTTATTTGACAGGGAGAGACACAGTGAGAGAGGGAACACAAGCAGGGCGAGTGGGAGAGGGAGAAGCGGGCTTCCCAGGGGAGCTGCATGTGGGCTCGATCCCACAACAATGGGATCATGACCTGAGCAGAAGGCAGACACTTAATAACTGAGCCACCCAGGTGCCCCCTCAATAATCTCTTCAAACACAAATGAACTAAATTTTCCAAACAACAAAGAGTGGCTGATGAGATCAAAAAATAAGATTCGACAATATGCTGCTTACAAGAGATTCACTTTATCTTTAAAGACACACATAGGCTGAAAGTGAAAGAATGGAAAAAGATATTCCTGCAGGTGGCAACTTAAAGAAAATAGGAGTGGCTATATTTATATCACATACAATAGATTTGCAGTGAAAATTGGTCACAAGGGACAAAGAAGCTCACTCCATATTATTCGTGATAAAGGGGTCAATTCATCAAGTGGATATAACAACTGTAAATAGATGTGCACCCAATACAGGAGTACCTAAATATGCAAATATTAACAGAACTGAGGGGAAAATAGAGAAAAATATAACGATACAGGTTACAATACTCCACTTTCAATACTAGATAGATCATTGAGATAAAAAAATTGAAAAGGAAGAGTAGATTTAAAGAATATTACCTTACACCAGTTAGAATGGCAAATATTAACAAGGCAAGAAACAACAAATGTTGGAGAGGATGTGGAGAAAGGGGAACCCTCTTACACTGTTAGTAGGAATGCAAGTTGGTGCAGCCACTTTGGAAAACAGTGTGGAGGTTCTTCAAAGAATTAAAAACAGAGGTACCCTATGACCCAGCAATTGCACTACTGGGTACTTAAGACAAAGATACAGATGTAGTGAAAAGAAGGGCCATATGCACCCCAATGTAGAAAGGATGACTATCCAACTTTTGCATTAACATGGATGGGACTGGAGGAGATTACGTTAAGTGAAATATGTCAAGCAGAGAAAGTCAATTATCGTATGGTTTCACTTACTTGTGGAACATAAGGAATAGCATGGAGGACATTAGAAGAAGGAAGGGAAAAGTGAAGGGGGCATAAATCAGAGGGGGAGATGAACCATGAGAGACTGTGGACTCCAAGAAACTGAGTGTTTTAGAGGGGAAGGGGGTGGGGGAATGGGTTGGCCCAGTGATAGGTATCAAGGAGGGCATGTATGTGTTATATGTAAATGCATGGAGCACTGGGTGTTATACATAAACAACGAATCTTGGAACACTACATCAAAAACTGATGTACTGTATGGTGACTAATATAACATTAAAAAACAAGAATACTATAGACCAAATGGACCTAACAGACATGTACAGAACATCCAGGGAAAAGTAGCAAAACACACGTTCTTCTCAAGCATGAATGAACATTCTTTAGGATAGATGGTATGTTGGGCCACAAAATCATTATCAGTTTTCTTTTTCTGACCACAGTGGTTTGGGAGAATATGGAAAAATTCACAAATATATGGATATTACATGACATACTCTTGAACAAGTGATGGGTCAAAGAAGAAAGCAAAAGAGAAATCAGAAAATATGTTGAGAGAAACAAAAATGGAAACACAACACAATGAAAATTGAGATGAAACAAAGCAGTTCCAAGAGAAAAATTTATAGTGATAAATGCCCAAATCTGATAGAAAAGAAAGATCTCAAATAAATATACCTCAAGGAATTAGAAAAAGAAAGATAATCTGAGCCCCAAGTTAGTAGAAGACAGAAATAATAAAGATTAGAACAGAAATAAATGAAATGTAGAATACAGAGATAATGGAAAAAAATCAAAACATGAAAAGTTGGGTTTTTAAAAAGATAAACAAAATTGACAACCTTTAGCTAGACTAACCAAGAAAACAAGAAAAATTAAATAAACACAATTATAAATGATAGAGGCAACATAACAACTGGCACCACAGAAATACAAAGGATCATAAGAGGCTACTATGAACAATTATATACCAACAAATTAGATAACCTAGAAGAAACACATAAACTCCTAGAAACATACAACTTTCCAAGACTGAACTGTGAAGAAATAGAAAATCTGAACAGACCAATAACTAAGGAAATTAGAGCATTAATCAGAAAACTGTCAACAAAGACAAGCCTATGCCCAGATGGTTTCTCTGGTGAATTCTACCAAATATTTAAAGAAGAAATAATGCCAAGCCTTCAGGGGAAGCAGCAGGCAGAGAGGGAGAAGCAGGACCCTCGCTGAACAAGGAGCCTGATGTGGCGCTCGGTCCCAGGACCCTGGGATCATGACCTGAGCCGAGGGCAGACATTTAACCAACTGAGCCACCCAAGTACTCCAAGCCAATACTTCTTATGAATATAGATACAAAAATTCTCAACAAAATACTAGCAAACCAAATTAAGTAGCACATTAAAAGGATAATACGGCATGGTCAGTGAGATTTATTCCTGGGATGCAAGGATAGAGCAACATATGCAAATCAATAAGCATGACATTCCACATTAATAGGATCATGGACACAAATCATAAAATCTTATAAATAGATTCAAAAAATTAGTTTGACAAAAAATTTATAATTTCATTATAACAGTTCTCAGCAAATTGAGTACAGAAGAACCATACCCCAACATAATAAAGGCCATATATGACAAACCAACAGCTAAGATCATACTCAATGAAAGCTGAAGGATTTCCTTCTAAATTCAAGAACAAGGTAAGGGTGCCCACTCTCTCCACTCCCATTCAACACAATAATGGCAGTTCTAGCTATAGCAATTAAGCAAACAAATAAAAGGCACTTAAGTAGGAAAGAAAGAAGTAAATTTTTTCTTTGCAGATGACATGATTTCACATATAATAAAACCTAAAGATTCCACCAAACATCTGTTGGAGCTACTCAACAAACTCAATAAAGTTTCAGGATACAAAGCCAACATATAAAAATCTGTAGAATTTTTATACAATAACAACAAATAATCCATTTGAAAAAAAAACAAAGAAAATAATTCCATTTACAATAGCATCAAAAATAATAAAATACTGAGGAATAAATTTAAGTAAGAGGTGAAAGATCTATACATTGAAAACTACAAGATATTAAAGAAACTGAAGACATAAATGAAAACGCATCCCACGCTCATGGATCAGAATAATTAATATTACTAAAATGTCCATACTACTCAAAGCCACCTACAGATTCAATATAACCCCTATCAAAATTCCAAGGACATTTTTCAGAGATATAGAAGAAACTATCCTAAAATTCATATGGAACTAAAAAAGACCCTGAATACTAAAATTAACAAGTCAGAAAACAATAGATGTTGGTGAGGATGTGGGGAAAGGGGAACCCTCTTACACTGTTGGTGGGAGTGCAAACTGGTACAGCCACTCTTGGAAACAGTATGGAGGTTCTTCAAAAAGTTAAAAATAGAACTACCTTATGACCCAGCAATTGCACTCCTATGTATTTACCCAAAGTGATTTGAAAGGGCATACACCCTAATGTTTATAGCAGCATTGTCCACAATAGCCAAACTATGGAAAAAGCCCAGATGTCTGTCCATTGACAGATGAATGGATAAAGAAGATGTGGTCTATATACATATATATGTATATATAAATATATACACACAGATATATAATGGCATATTTCTCAGCCATCAAAAAGACTGACATCTTACCATTTGCCATGACATGGGTAGAACCAGAGGGTATTATGCTGAGTGATATAAGTCAGTCAGAGAAGGACAAATATCATATGATTTCACTCATACGTGGAATTTAAGAAACAAAACACAAGAACATAGGAGAAGGGAGGGAAAATAAAAGAAGACAAAATCAGAAGGGGAGAAAAACCCTAAGAGGCTCTTAACTCTCTGAAACAAACTGAGGGTTGCTGGAGGGGAGGTGGGTGGGGGGATGGGGTAATTCGGTAATGGGCATTAAGGAGGGGACTTGATGTAATGAGCACTGCATGTTATATGCAACTGATGAATCACTAAACTCTACCTCTGAAACTAAAAAAAGGACCCTGAATAGCAAAAGTAATCTTGAAAGAGAGGAGCCCAGCTGGAGGCATCATACTTTCTGAATGCAAGCTATACTATAAAATTATGTAGAAAAAGCAGTATGGTGGTAGCATAAATACAGATACACAGACCATTAGAACAAAACTGAGAGTACAAAAATACACCCATGCATATACATAAAACTAGTATTTGACAAGGGGGCCAAGAATAATCATTGGGGAAAGGATAATATTTTTAATAAAAGGTGCTAGGGAAACTGGATATCCACATGAGAGAGAATGAAGTTGGACCTGTCTTATACCATTCACAAATTTTTTAAAGATTTTATTTATTTATTTCAGAGAGCAGGAGCACAAGCAGGGAGAGGGGCAGAAGGAGAAGGAGAAGTAGGATCCCCACTGAGCCAAAGGCAGAGGCCTAACTGACTGAGTCACCCAGGCACCCCTACCTACTATCCACAAATTTTAACTTGAAATGGACTTAAGACTTAAATGTAAGACCTGCGATCATAAATCTCCTGCAATAAAACATAGGGAAAAGCTCTTTGACCCTGGTCCTGGCAATGATTCTTAGGAGATGATACAAGAAGCAAAAGGAACAAAAGCAAAAATAAACCAGTGGAACAACCTCAAACAAAAAAGCTTCTGCACAGCAGATGAAACAATCGAGAAAATGAAGAGGCAACTTGTGGAATTGGAGAAAATATCTGAAAACCATATATCAGATAAGGGGAGGGTTCATATTCAAAATATATAAGGAACTCCTATAACTCAACATCAAAAAGATTAATAATCCAATAAAAAAAGGGCAGAAGACCCAAACAGACATTTTTCCAAAGACATACAAATGGCCAATATGTATATGAAAAGATGCTCAACATCACTAACCATCAAGGAAATGCAAATCAAACCCACAATAAGATCTCACCTCATACCTGTTAGGATAGCGATTATCAAAAAACGAGAGATAACAAGTGTTGGCAAGGATGTAGAAAAAAAGAACTCTTGCACCCTGCTGGTGAAGATGTAAATTGGTACAGCTACTATGGAAAACAGTATGAAGTTTCCTCAAAAAAATCAGAAATAGAACTACCATATGATCCAACAATTACACTTTTGGGTATATGTCTAGAGGAAATAAAATCACTCTCACAAAGGGGTATCTGTACCCTAATGCTCCTTGCAGCATTATTCACAATAGCTAAGACATGGGAACAACCTAAGTGTCCATCAATGGACAAATGGATAAAGAAAATGCGGTTGATATATACAACAGAATACTATTCAGCCATAAAAATGAAGGGAATCTTGCCATCTGCAACAACTTAGATTTGAAGGCATTATGCTAACTGCAATAAGTCAGACAAAAAAAGACAAATACTGTATGATCTCACTGACACGTGGAATAGAAACAGCTGAACTCAGAGTAGAATGGGGTTGCTAGGTGCTGTGGAGTAGGGGAAAGAGAGTGATGTTGGTCAAGGGGTATAAGCTTTCAGCTATAAGATAAACAATTCTGGGGATATAATATATAGAATGGTGACTATAGTTAACAATACTATATTTTATATACTCAGAGGTTACTGAGGATTAGCTCTTAAATGTTGCTACAAAAAATAGCAGTTATGTGTGGTGATAGGTATGTTAACATTATAGCAATCATTTCAAAATATATACATCTCTATATATATCTATAGCTATAGCTATACCTATATCACACTGTGTACCTTAAATTTAAATAATTTCTACTATAACTCAATAAATCTGGGGGAAGGGGAATAAACCAAAAAACCCCAGCAAGACCTGTCAATCAGCTAGTTACTTTGTTACTTGAAGTCAACCATCTGGTCCAGTAGAATTTTCCCCTTCCATTGACTGAATTAACCACAATATTTTTATTAAAAATACATTTGTGGGGGGAAAAGGAAGTTTGGACTCTGGAGAGTTAAGAAATAAAACTACGTAAATTTAAGATACCATTTAAGAAAACCTTGATGAGAAAAGGAAAATATGAAACTATCAGGAATGAAAAAGTAGTTTGGAAAAGTGATAAATATTTTTCTTTATGACATATGAGAGAACATTAGTCAATGCTCCTTAGGAGTACTGAGAAGCCAAAGGATTCGTGGATTTTTTCAGAACAATGAAACTTAAGAAAATGTAGATTGGAGGGGTGCCTGGGTGGCTCAGTCAGTTAAGCATCCGACTCTGTTTTGACTCACGTCATGATCTTAGGGTTCTGATATTGAGCCCTGCCTCCAGCTCCATGCTAAGCATTGAGCCTGCTTGCGATTCTCTCTCTCCTCTCCCTCTACCCCTCCCCTTTGCTAATGTGTTCATATGCACTCTCTCTCTCTCACACACACTCAAATAAATAAATAAATAAAATCTTAAAAAAAGAAAATGTAGATTGGTGATTCTATTCTCAAGATGAAGGTGGTGGTTATATTGGATCTGGGCTAGCAAAAAGACTTACTAATAATATAAATGGCTTGAGATTGACATTTGGGTCTTTGGGAGTTTTTAACCTTTAACCACCTATTGAACATCTGTCAGATGTTATTGGCAGCTGGCCATTTAGAAAAATTGTTCCCAAATATTTTTAACTTTCGTATGTGAAACTGACTAGTGAAAGAGGCCATCATTCAACAAATGGGTTACCAAAGGAGGCTTGAGGAGGGCTTAATGATGAATAATGTGTTTTAAGCTAAAAGCTGATTTGGGTTGCCTTGGTGGCTTGGTTGGTTAAGCATCTGACTCACGGTTTTAGCACAGGTCATGATCTCAGGGTCATGGGATTCAGCCTTGCAACCAGCTCTGAGCTCAGTGTGGAGTCTGCTTGGGATTCCCTCCCTCTTGTCCCTCTCTAACCCTCCCCCCTACACATGCTCTCTCTCACTCTCTCTCCAAAATAAATAAATAAACAAAATCTAAAAATCATTTTAAAAGATGACTTTCTATGTTTTCATGTGGCATATTAGCATAGAAGTATGTGGTCATTAAAAATTAGCATGATATAATTTGAATAAATAAGTTTTTTTTAATTAAGCCGCATTTCTTTCTTGTATCTCAAATTTGCCTTCCTATGATATAAATTTTAAGTAAAAAACTCTGTAGAATTGGATGATATATCATTTAATAAACATTAGTCATATAATCTTAATATTTTGATTTTTGATTATCAAGTATCATTGCTTTAATAAATTTCACTTTTCATTTCAATCCTGCCATGTCAACATCTGGCAATTGTATTCCAAAATAAATTAAAGCTGTTTTGAGTTTTACACATTGCAATTTTTGCAATATTGTTCTGGTTTACTTGTTTTGGTACTTGGTACTTTCCTTGACTATTTGAATCCATAGGGTCTCAAACACTGAAATGTGACAGTAATTAAAATATATATGTCATGATATAATGAACCAAAAATAGCTCCAGCAGCTGAGGTCAAATCTTGACTACCATTACTTTTAATTTCACTCATTTGAGACTATGTTCCCTGATCTATAAAATAGCACCTTTCTAAGGTAGATATCTAGCATGAAATGGGTCCCTGACATATAGCAAAGTGCCTGGCCCAAAGGAGGTCATCAGTAAATATTTCCTTCCCTTGCATCCTTGAGGGGGCAGTGGGCAGTGTAGATGTTAGAAATCTTAAGAGGGTAAGAGTTAGCAGAGTGGTATATAGGGAGCAAAGGATTGGAGATAAGAAGGCTTGTTTCCTACTAAACAGTTTATGACTTTGGGCAAATTGTATACCAAAAACAACTACAGGTCTCTCCTTCTGGAATGCAAAAACACATTCTAGATTGTTCATGTGTGTGCAAATTGTCTAATCAGTACTAATCAACAAACCAATAACTAAACCAAACAAAAACAAAAGCAAAAAGCCCCTACGGGATTTCTAAATGATTTAAAGAAGTACAGTTTCACTGATGGACATGAGGACAATAGTTCCTGGAACTATTAATAGTCAGTAACCCTATAACTGAAGGAGAAAGAAAAAGAAAATCTATGACTTAAGATGACATAGATACCAATTTGTTTCATATGCATGAAATGGAACAGATGTTCACATTTTTCAAGGGTCAAGCGGTGGAGATTATAAAAGATTGCTCTAACTCGTTTTGTCTAATACCTATAATAACTCCCAAAGTAGAACTAGAAGAGCTCTTTTTTTTTTAAAGATTTTATTTACTTACTTGACAGAGAAAGAGATCACAAGCAGGCAGAGAGGGGGAGGCAGGCTCCCTGCTGAGCAGAGAGCCCCATGCGATGAGGGGCTTGATCCCAGGACCCTGGGACCATGACCTGAGCCAAAGGCAGAGGCTTTAACCCACTGAGCCACCCAGGTGCCCCAGAAGAGCTCTTTTTTCATCTTTAAAATAGTGATCACAGTGTTCTTATAAGCTTGCCCTGCCATGATTATAAGTAAGCTGGCACCTCATACACCAGTGTCAGGGATAAAACCAAAACAGAAACAGTTTGCATTCTGAGAAAAACAAATATAAAGTAGATTCACCTTGTCTAGCACTAAATCCTCCCCGCAAAATGAAACCTTAAGTTTGCTCACATAAGTTACTTCCTAGTGAAAACTTAGGCACTACCTTACCAACATCTATCAATATGATAATCATCATGTAGGAGAGCTGGTGTTTCTTGTTTTCTCCTATTAATAGACTATCTATGACTTTACAACCTTGTTTTTCTTTATATGTATATGTCTATTACAATTTTTATTTGCGGAGCCAGTTCCAAAATCTAGACAATTTTTTCAAAAATTGAAGTAATAATTCTTTACTTCTTGACTTGGTCTTTGAGACTTTTTTTAACTGAAATAAGTTAAATGACAAGGAATTTTTTTTTAAGATTTTAATTTATTTCATAGACAGAGATCACAAGTAGGCAGAGAGGCAGGCAGAGAGAGAGAGGGAAGCAGGCTCCCCGCTGAGCAGAGAGCAGATGCGGGACTCGATCCTAGGACCCTGAGATCATGACCTGAGCTGAAGGCACAGGCTTAACACACTGAGTCACCCAGGTGCCCCAATGACAAGGAATCTTGAAATCACAGTGCTCTACAAGTAGTAAGCATTCACTAGTGAGCTCTCATTACTCAAAAGCAAAAGGACTATTTAAGATGTGTCTAAAGTGCCATTTTTGTAAAGATGAAGGAGAAAATAACTGGACCTTGGGATGATAAAGGAAATCTTTAGAACTCAGAGGGAAAATATGAACTGTGTATGAGAGAAGGAGAGACCGGAAGAAAGAAAGGAAGGAAGAGATGAAGGAAAAAAACTGTTGAAGGAAGAGAGGGCAGAAGGAAGGAAGGAAGAGAGGCAGGGGGCGGGGGGAGGGAGGGAGGAAGGAAGGAAGCGAGCAAGGAAGAAAGGAAGGAAGGGAAGAGGGAAGGAAGGAAGGACTACCTTTATATAAGCTTTAAACAAAGTGTAAGGGAAATCCCTGGCAGAGGCATGGAGAAGGGAAGGACTTGGATGTTGTCATGATAACTGTATTTTCTTTGTACTTATTCTAGGACAGACATTGGTATACTGTGTTAGTGTAAGTTCTGCTCTAGAGACAGCAGGTTGCTTTTATCAGGATGGTCAGCTGGTATTTCATTAGAATAAGGCAACACCCCAGAGGAAGCCTCTACAAGTGCTTTGACTATCACTAGTTCTAATCAAAACTAGACACTTTGTTAATTAGCACAGTGGATATTAGAAATCAGATTTGATTTCTAAAATTAGTGGCTTTTTACTAAATATAGTGGATCTTGGAAACCAGCTCTCCGTGGTAAAATCAGTACTATTCAAGACACTTGGATTACTTAACATAATATAAAGACACATCACTCCCCTGCAAGCATCTAGTGGGGCCATTGGCCCTGCCCCCTTAGGGAAACTTTTCCAGACATGATTCCAAAATGGTCCTGTGTTCAGAGGAAGATTATTCTTAGATGTCATTACATAATGAGCCTAATCCAGCCACTGATATATTGTCACATGTACCTCAGGGGAAACTTTCTTGTAAGTTTTTAGGGAACACACACAGACACACACATGCACAACAGACAGCTGGAATGTCTTCCAGTTTACAGGATGGGGTCTATGTTTGTTTGTTAATAAAGGCATATACAACAGAATTTGTCCAAATTTTCTTCCAGTATGTAATGGAACCAAGGTGGTGGGAGAGTAGTTAACCTTCTCCTGACCCTAATCATTTACAGTTACCTCATTTACCTAAAAAGATCTTAGAATTATGCCAGCATCTCCTTCTAACTGGAACTCTGCATGGTCTGATTCCACAGAGGTGGCAAGGCAACAATTTAAGTTGGGTCACCCTGCCGCAGCAGTTATTTCCTGAACTAAAAAGCCTGGACCTGCTCTGGCAGGAGCATCCAGGCATGTTTTTTTTTTTTTTTTCCTAACAATCACAGTAAATGTGTACTTAAAAAGAAAATTCTGGCTGAGTGTGGAGGATAAAATGGAAGGTTGGAGAATGAAGACCAAGAAGGTAGTGTAGGAGACTTGGACAAGGAAGAGCAATTGAGTGAGGAAACAGTCTATTTTCAAGAGGTACAATTAGGTGATAAAAACTAAGAGAACTGGGGCACCTGGGTGGCTCAGTGGGTTAAAGCTTCTGTCTTCGGCTCAGGTCATGGTCCTGGTGTCCTGGGATCGAGCCCCACATCGGGCTCTGTGCTCTGCAGGGAGCCTGCTTCCACCTCACTCTATCTGTCTGCTTCTCTGCCTACTTGTGATCTCTGTCTGTCAAATAAATAAATAAAATCTTTAAAAAAAAAAAACTAAGAGAACTAGGAGAAGGACATTTAGACTTAAGGGCTATTTACACACTAATGCAATTGAAGATAGGGTTGTTAAGTGTGATCCAAAAAAGTGGGTATTGTAGAATGAGAAGTGCTAAGACCTGGATCCAGAGGAAACAATAAAATGTAAAATTACGTAGAAGGAAACAAAGCGTGAGGCGAACAAACCAAGGGAACAAACCATCAATGTATTCTATCTTGGAAAAACAGAATCTTTCTGACACAGAACTGATAAAGCCAGGGAATGCCTATCCTGATGACCCAAAAGGAATTGCATGGATGTGTTCCTGACACCAGCTACTCCATATCACAGACTTACACAATCGCTGAAATTCTTGGAATTTGGAGTTATTTGGACCTGGGCTTAAATTCTGTCTTTCTAGCTGTGTAATTCTCTGAGTATCAACCAAGTAGCCAACACAGCGCTTGCTATTTAATAAATAGTCAACGAATCTATCATATCACCAGAGTGAGACATTGTTTCAAAATATTAACTAAACTTTCCCTATTCTTTTTCATACTCTTTGCCTTTCCTTATATCCAAGAGTATTTTATGTATTCCCCTTTTAGGGGAGCTGATGCTGTGGCCAAGAATCAAGAAGGCATCACTAAACTTTTGACTTCTGGATTACATTTTTTAAGCCAAGTCAAGAATATGAAAAGCCTGGGGTCTCTTCTTAACAGTTATGTTTTCTTTGGAAGAAGAAAGGACTGTGGGAGACCTATGAAGAATGGGAATGCGATGATGTCAGAGAAATTTTCCACTAATGGAAGAGTAGATAATTATTCAACCATAATAACACGTGTAGAAAGATCTAAGGGGATGTGACTAAGGTTTAGAGGCAGGTAAACTATCCAGAATCTTCTACCATTCAGAACATGACAAAGAAAAACTGCACTGGATATAGATAGTTTTGGGGAAATCATTCATTTCATTCAGAACACAAACTAAACATATTTTAAATAGGGTTAATAGATCAAGTGAGATGCTCAGCTAATCTGCTTTTTCAAACATCTCCTACTATGCAAACTGTACAAACAACATCAGATCTTTACATTATACTGAACAGACTAAATTTTTAAAAGACATGAAACAGTAGGGACTCAGGATTCAATAAAATAGATATTTTGGATATAGACCTATTTTCAAATCCCATCTTGGCCACTTATAGTAATGCTCATGTTATCTTCATCAGTACATTATCTAACCTCTGGGAGCCCTAGTTGCCTTATCAGTAAAATGGAAATTGTAATACTGACCTTAGAAGTTTTTGATCCTTAACAAGAATGATTTAAGAATGCCTAGCACTTTTTTTGGTACTCATCCAACAATAGCCCTGACGTTGACAATTTTCCCATATCTCTTTGAAGGAGTAGCCAAAAATTTTAATACTCTGCGCATGCAGGGAAGAAAGTTAGGAACAAGTACAAATCAGCACTTAAAAATGTAAAATGCCCCGGACATGCTGCAGGCACGGACTTCACCCTCACAGGATGGGCAAAAGGTTACACAGCCTGTGTAAACTAGTCCTGTTCACAAGCCTGACCACCCACAATGCTACCTGTGGATTTAGTCCACAGGATCCTAGAAAGGTAGGAACATGGCCGATCCCTTCATTTTCCTTTGTACCACTTAGCGCAGAAGTGGCAATCGCGAAAAAGAAATGTATGGGGCGCCTGGGTGGCTCAGTAGGTTAAGCCTCTGCCTTCGGCTCAGGTTATGATCTCAGCATCCTGGGATCGAGCCCCGCATCGGGCTCTCTGCTCAGTGGGGAACCTGCTTCCCTCTCTCTCTGCCTGCCTCTCTGCCAACTTGTGATCTCTCTGTCAAATAAATGGATAGAATCTTTAAAAGAAAAAAGAAACGTATAAGTATGATCAAGAAATTGTTACCATCTGGACTGTGTGTATGAGTTTGCACATGCTTCCTCTACTGTAAATTTACCTTATGTACAGATCACTCTCGAATAACCAAAACGGAAAAAAAAAGAAAACCTTAAGTTCTCGAATGGGTAGTTCATGGACCTCCATTTTAAGAACCCCAAATTCCTCTTAGAGTACGCACAGAGTCACAACTGACCAGAAGGGGCAGATCTTTATTATGATTTCCATGAAAACAACATTTACTCGTCCAATTCAAGGAAAAATAGATGTATTCGTATGAAAATAATGTGCTTGGGCACTGTATTATCTGTTGGTCCACACTTGGAATAAAAATTCGTCTGTCTAAATATAGCTATATAATATAAACAGGCTTGGAAAGACTGCTATGGATTCTAAAATACTCAGCACAGTTTATTAGAGCTGGTCAGTCTAAGCAAGGGACAAACTGAGATTCACTTCAAACCGCTGGGCTAGGGAACACTATTAAAAGAGGCCCTCCTCACCTATAGAAAAGTAAAGCCGGCCTTTCACTACTGATTACAAGGTGAGAGAAAAGGAACACTCTGATAGCCGCAATCAGCATTTGTAATTCGCAAGTGCTACTTGGCAGCAGATTCTAAAAAGGGTAGGTGTTGCTTTACAATTGTCAGAGGAAATTACCTATTGGCTCCAAAGCATCACATGCACAGTTCTGTGTAACAGATGAATTTACAACCACTGAACATGGAAAGATGGTAAGAGCTGCTGCTAGTGGTAAGGCAGGGCATTTTCTTGCCCCTCAATAAAACAAAGGCAGAAAACAAATAAGAATATTGAGAGAGAACATTAAAAAGAGGGAACTTATCTTACCTCCATCCAGCTCCTCAGCCCCAAAATGATTCCTGTAGAAGAGCATGATTTCTATCTTGTAACACTTATAGATGGTCACCAAGCAAACAAGAAGCAGAAGGATAGCACCAAGGCCTCCAGCAAGTTCAACTGTGTACATTAGCTCTAGGGGAAAAAATATCACAGAAGGGAATTAGATCATATTCACATCCCACATCACAAATTCAACTTGATTTCACAGTTTTGTGGATGACACCAGATGTAGGTAATGGATTAACACAACCCCTTCCCTTTCTGCAGGAGAATTTGACCTTCCTAGCTCTGTTTCCTTGGTAACCAGATAAGGTGGTTTGTGGCAACTGTGTTGCTAAGCGACATTGCTTATGGTAAAAATGGTAGATTGCAACTGGACTGATAGAATTATAAAATACCTGTTTGGAAACAATGATTCTGAGCTTGCCTGAGTATAGTAACTCCTATAAACATATCTGTTGTGGGAATCCTACAAACTAGGCTTGAGGATATGAGGAGTTTAAGCTGGGACAGTTTCTGAATCTTGATACTTTCCACCTGAGCTGTCACTGAGAGGATAGGGCTGGGGCTGGGTGGTGGGGGGGGTGGCGCTGTAAAGGTTCAAAAACGCAGTTCTTGAAGGGCGGTGTGGACTGTTTAATAGCATTGGGTGAACCCTCTGAGGATTACAGTCTGCTGCCTCCTGCCAGGAACAATGACTCCTGTTTTCTACCTCTGAATAGTGACCCCAGGGTGGCTGGCCTATCACAGTACTGGAGGCTGAACACTTGGGCTTCAAGAGCTGGACCCCTAGTGGATATCACACCTGGCTACATCTGTAGCATTTTCCTTTCCTAAGCAGCTTAGACATTTTTTTTTCCATTTGTTTAGCCACCCCTCTACTAGGTAGGTTGCTACATTTTATCCAAAAAAGGGATTTTTCTGGCCACTCACTACATACAAGTTCTCATTTTTCCTATTGAATATCCTTATTACTTTAAAAATCATCAGGCACTTCTGGGGATAAAACATTTACTTTTTCCTCCTTTAGAACTCATAGACATTGTGACAAAATCAAAGCTACTGGTTTTTAAACATTAAGCCAGAACTGGGGCGCCTGGGTGGCTCAGTCCATTAAGCATCTGCCTTCAGTGCAGGTCATGATCCCATGGTCCTGGGATTGAGTCCTGCATTGGGCTCCCTGCTCAGCAGGGAGTCTGCTTCTCCCTCTGCCTCTCCCACAGTTTGTGCTCAATCTCTCCCTGTCAAACAAAATAAATTAAATCTTTAAAATAAAAGAAAATAAACATTAAGTGAGCATGCACAGATTTAAAAAAATTTTTTTTAGAGAAAGTGAGAGCACGACTGTGAGGGTGGAGGGAGAAGGAGAAAGAGAATCTCAAGTAGACTCCGTGCTCAGAGACGTGGAGTTTGGCAGGGGCCTCTACCTCATGACCCTGAGATCACAACTTGAGTCAAAGCCAAGAGTCCCTTGTCCAACCGACTGCGCCAGCCAGGCACCCCAGAATGCAGATTTTTAAGTTCACCTTAAGAGCCTGTATATGCCTGCTGTCTTCTTGATCAATATAGTCCAAATGTTGTTGATGGGTAGCCATTGTTCACTACTGATGACTACCTTGAAAAGTGATAGTTTCCTTAATTGCCATTAAATATAAAAATTCCTGAAATTATGGCTCTAAAATAGTGGTATATTTGATGTTTTCATTTATAATCCATCAATGGGTTATCTAATTTCATAGCATAGTTAATGTAGGCTTATACTGAAAACTTTAAAATAATCTATGGTTTTGCAGTAACAACTACTGTTGCATTAAAAGATCACTCCTGAGATCTCAAAAATGGTGTGAAATCATCATGGGTATGATGCAGTATCAGTGACAAATAATTCGAAAAACATGGACATTATTGCCTCATAAGAACATTTGGTGTTTGTGCATGTGTGTGTGTGTGTTTCTGTGTGATGCCACTTTTCCCGTGATAATTGTAAAACAAAATTCAGCCATATTTTTCATTGTCTAGTACTTCATTTTTAATTCAACAGTTTTGGGGTTTTTTTGGTTTCAAAAAACATATATAACTACTGTTTAGTCAAGTGTATTTTATGCTCTTATTAAAATTAAATGGGAAATAGAAGAAAATCTTACATGCTTGGATTTTATGAATTTAAAAAAGAAAAATAAAATGAGTTATTAAATCTTTGAGAGTCTAAGAGAATTAATATGGAAAGTAAAATACAGAAAAACACCTTCTGGAAATTTTCACATTTTGTATTAATAAATATCAGATAGCATGAACCGTTGAAACTTGTGAGGGCCTACACAAGATAGTACTACAAAAGTTCCAGGAATGAAATACAAGAAGTTCCTCAATATAATATTTTCCCATTCCTATGTGAATAGAAAGGATAACTGGGTAGATAATTCTGTAAGATGCACTGGGCCAGATTCTCTCAGTGTAAGAGTTAACTCCACCACACAGAGAAAACTGCATAAAACTAACTTATACCCATAGGCTAATTTATACACCAAAATAATCTGATTTAAATTATACTGGATGTGGGGTGCCTGGGTGGCTCAGTTGTTAAGGGGCTGCTTTTGGTTCAGGTCATGATCCCAGGGTCCTGGGATTGAGACTCGCATCAGGCTCCCTGCTCTACTGGAAGCCTACTTCTCCCTCTCCCACTCCCCCTGCTTGTGTTCCCTCTCTTGCTGTGTTTTTATTTATTTATTTATTTAAAAATATGATAAATAAATAAATAAATAATACTGGATATGATGGGAGAGATAAACATCTGGACTGTGGTTTCTTTTCAGAGTCATTGGTTTTTCTTTTTTTTTTTTTTAAATTTTATTTTTTATAAACATATATTTTTATCCCCAG
>NW_019154107.1:11367902-11451260 GCF_002288905.1 Enhydra lutris kenyoni | reverse complement strand
GGAGAATAGGAATTAGTTCTTCTTTAAATGTTTGGTAGAATTCCCCCGTCATTGGTTTTTCTAATTTAATGCATTGAACCCTTGTAATTTATTACCCTAAAGTTTCTTGCATGAGAAAAGAATTGGGAAAAAATGGACACTGCTTAATTTGTGCCCTTAAATGTTGTTAGTGGAAGAGCTCAATCATACCACATATCGTAGACAATCTAATGAGGTTAACTATGAATCTACCTTATGACTAGCAACTGCATTCCTAAGTATTTATGCAAGGAAATAGAAGCAGATGTCCACAAGAAGACTTGCTCAAGAATGTTCAAAGTAGTCTTATTCACAGTAGTCACAACTGAAAACAACATGAATGTTCATTAACAGGAGATACTGAGCAAACTGCTGTATGTCTATATGACAGAATATACTCAGCAATAAAAAGAATAAACACTGGTGGGGGGCACCTGGGTGGCTCAGTGGGTTAAGCCTCTGCCTTTGGCTCAGGTCATGATCCCAGGGTTCCGGGATTGAGTCCCATCTGGGGCTCTCTGCTCGGCAGGGAGCCTGCTTTCCCCCACTCCTCTCTGCCTGCCTCTCTGCCTGCTTGTGATCTCTGTCTGTCAAATAAAGAAATAAAATCTTTAAAAAAAAATAAAAGAATAAACTACTGGGGTGCCTCTGTGGCTCGGTTGGTTGGGCAGCTGCCTTCAGCTCTGGTCATGATCCCAGGGTCCTGGGATCAAGTCCCATGTTGGGCTCCTTGCTTAGTGGGGAGCCTGCTTCTCCTTCTCCCTTTACCTGCTACTCTGTCTGCTTGTGCTCTCTCTTTGTCAAATAAATAAATAAAATTAAAAAATAGTAAACTACTGATACAAGCAACATGCATGAATCTCACAAAATTATGTTAGGTGAAGGAAGCCAGACACAAAGTAATGTCTTCTGTGTAATTCTCTCTAAATGAAGTACAAAAACAGGCCGAAATAAACCACAGTGGTAGAAATCACAAAATGGATGTTTTGTGGATGAGTGATGGGAAAATTTACTGGAAAGGGGCAAGAGGAAACTTGCTGGGGTAAAAGAAATATTCTGTATCTTTTTTAGGTATGGATATATAAGTATATACATTGTCAAAACTCAACAAGCTGAATACTTATCATTTATGCATTTTACCTTATGTTAATCACACTTTAATTCTTTAAAACTAGAATTAAAAAAAATAGCCGCTATAAAATCTAACTCGAGGCTTCTGTGGGTAGAAGCTGTAAAGAAAGCTGGAGTCAGGACAGCTGGTCTACTGCAGATACCTCCCCAGGCTGGGAATGGTTCTATGCTGGCTCTAAGCACGCCCCTGGATTCTGGAGACATGGCACCAGGCCTAGACAAGCATCCTTTCCGTGCCCATATCTAGTGGAAGAGCTTTTGAAACTCTGTGCCCAAGACACAATCCTATTAATGTAATAAGCTGAATTCTCATTTTCTTCAGATGGCATTTATAAGACTGTTCTCTATACATTTTTTTAAAATTAAACACTGAATATGCAAAAGTTAGAGAAAAATGATATAAAAGTAAGTTCTTCTTATTTTTAGAGAAGTCATTGCCCAAATGTGAATCATTCCTATTGCTAGAAGTCATGAGCCACTCAAATAATTATATACACTACCTCAAATACACTATAGAGTAGGCCAATCAATAGTACAATCTGAAATGTAATGAGACAGCGGGGTTGATGTAGCTTAGCAATTAGAGAAATAGTCTAGTGTCACATGAATATATCCTTCAAGGTACAAACATATGGAAAGCTATATATACCTAGACTACGGGCAATAAGCAATAATAAGTCTTCCTGAGCCACAGGATAGTCATTTACTAATACGATGGAGACCAAGACTGGGTCCAAAGAAATGGCATTTTCAAGGAGCTAATTTATCCTGAGATCCAGAGAGTATCTCAAATTTCCCCCAGATACTTCTACAATATTACAGGCAGAAGCCTGGTATTCTTACAGTGTTCTTGGAAGTGAGAAAAGAAATGTCTTTTATCACAGTCCACATACCAGTACCTGCTCCTCAGTTACTACATTACCTCTATGCAAGAGTAATTTATGTGCCTTCATATTAGAAATGTGGGAGGTTAAAAAATTTCCCATGTAAGTTTTTCACATTGGCTTATAGACCATGTGTAAGCTCTCCCAAAGAAAATGGCATACTAGATTTAGTTTCCACATTCTTTTGCTCGAAGCTGGACAAATTCATTAATATGAGTGCTGTCCGTTACTCCTTATACATTGGGTCAGGACAAAATTACTAGGGGTTAAATTCTGTTACACTTAAAAGAAATGATTCTGGTCCCACTGATGTATTTTATCTTTACATTACAATGTGAAAGGTGTTGCCCCAGCAAATGTCATTTTCTCTTTGAAATGGGATCTGCTTTTCAGCTCAAGTTCAGGTTGCCTGGAGTGACAGCATTTAAAAAATAAAAAGATTCCATTTCAGCACAATTCAACATCAGAAGATGGAAAGAGATAGTGCAGACCTTTTAAAAATCTGGTTAGCCTTTGTGTTATTTGGTTAAAATGATAGACTCTACCCCCTTTAAGGGACTGAGACTGAATATTG
Organism: Enhydra lutris kenyoni; assembly: GCF_002288905.1. Classification (NCBI taxonomy): domain Eukaryota; kingdom Metazoa; phylum Chordata; class Mammalia; order Carnivora; family Mustelidae; genus Enhydra; species Enhydra lutris. Next base: position 11,448,653 of record NW_019154107.1, on the reverse strand, counting down.
AAAATTGTAAAGCAAAATTGCTCAGCAAAACCTAAGGGAAATTGGCATTTGGTTAAACACAACAAATGAACAAGTGCCAAAGAGTTACATTTAAGGGCACCAGCACTCATTTAGTCACTGCAATTAACAATAGTCTTTGGAAGCTCCAGTTTGGGCTAAGGGAAAACACATTGATTATTGCTGCGGTAGTAGACTGCTTTTGGAATAAATTGCCTCAATTTAAAACTAGATTTGCTACAAGCATTTTGAGCAATGACTACAATTTTTTCTTATCAAGACAGTTGGACCAAGCAACCCTTTAAAAGAAACAGCTAATTAAAATAAAGCTCGTGCCATCTCTTAGTATATTGGATTACATTGCAAATAATAAATGCATTCGGTTCACACTAATCTTGCTGCAATTACCTACTGTAGTTTGGGGTCCTATTTTTTTCTACTGGCCTGTACCTGGTCTTATTGTTGGCAAACTTTTTCTGCTAGATGTCTTTGAAGAGGTAAAGATGTTAGCAAAGTAAATCTTCACTAGGAGTTTTCATTTTGTTTCCCTATATGTATTTCTATATATAATCTTGTTTCAAGTAGAACTGAAGATTTCAGGTGACTTTTTCTTATTTGGTTCAGCCAAAAATTGCCTCATTCATTATATAAAGTCCTTTGAAATGCTCTGCCCTGATGTATATGCAGTAAAGTGCAACTTTGTGGGGGAAATGCATGATAGACAATCTAATGATCCCAGTTTATTCATTAGCCTCACCAAGTACGTTTCTCCTTCTCTCATTGTGTTATAAAGAGCTAAACTTTATAAGGATTTATCCATCCACATAAATTCATATGCATATTTATTTCTTTGGAGCAGTATAACTTATTTGTTCCTGGCAGGAGGATAATTATGCTCAGCCTACAAAGATATTCAACTCAATTCTACAATACATCAATGCAATTTAGAAGCAGTTATAATTTTTTTTTTTTGGTAACACATTAAGAAGCGGAATTGCTATTCATATAATAGCAAGAAAACGTTTTGGGAAGGTATAAACTAGTATGTAAAGATAGCAGCTTTGCTTTTGCAAAAGTGCTTTCTGGAACAAGGCAGGATATACAAAATAATAATATAATAATGATAACAATAATAAAATGAAAATGAAAATGCTCTCTGAATGTAGCAGCTTGATTTGTGCATCCAAACATCTGGGCAAAAGATTACCTTCAAAGTGGTATATTTTGTCATTTCAAAAGAGGCTTTCAGCAAAAGTATCAAATTAACTTTTACTTACTGCCAGTCAAGAATGCAAATATGGTCCTTGGCTAGGACCCATCATTAGGGCTTTAGTTAGCCTCAGCTCCCAGAAGCCATAGGAACTGAAGAGCTACATGTTAACAAACTGTTAAAAATTTAAAAATAAAATGAAAGTCTAGAGGAAAAAAATACATCATTCTTTCCATAGTTAGCTAGAGCCTACACTTAAAACGTGCTTTTCTTCTTCCCAACCAGATAAGAAGGGTACTAAATTTGGTTTTGCTTTCTCCCATGAAGTGAAAGGAATATTCATAAGTGGTATGTATTAAAAGACAAGGTAAGATGAACAATGGCAGTAATCAAAAAAACATGATTCCACGAATTCATGTTAACAAACAAATACATTAAAAGGAAAGGTCTTCCTTAGCCAGAGCAGAAAGATGCCACTTGGTAAAAATAGAAGAAACGACAGAATTAGAAATCACCATGTTTCAGCCATCCTAATAATAATTGATTCAGGTAAGAATTATCAACAGATGTTAAAATTATTGGGTGAAAGATCGATGAGGCAGGATATTCACACTGTTTTAAAGTACCTCCCCACTGATTATTTACTAAGGACTGAGGTAACAATGGACACCATTTCAAGGAAGTAACCGAAATTAACATCACCAGTAATGGGACAAATCGATATCATGCACCTCCTGATGGGATGCACGAACAAGGCACAATATCATTTATGTAGTATTCCAGCCAGAAACAGGTCAATACCCCAAAAAGGAGGACATATCAGGCAAACTCAAACCAAGAGACACTGTATAAAAAATAAAATCTGGCTTCTACTCTTTAGAAACGTCCAAGCCATTGTAGGGATCAAGGGCAATTCCTTTGGCGTGAAGATGATTTTGAGTTAAAAGCAATCCACACAAGCAGATGCGGTAAAAGCTCTTTGCCTCCTGCAACTGCCTAAATTTACATTGGAAAGGAAAGACTGCCGAGGAAGAGAGCTATTAACAGAGATTCATCTTCACCTAAGAAAATTCTTTGCGTAACAGGGCAATCTTTGTTTTTTAAACCCCTTTGTTTTCCAAACTTTGTTTCCCAAGCTCCTCCCCTTAACAGCTCAGGAGGGTCAGATAAATCTCCTGTTGCCCGACTGTGGATTCCTCCTACTAAATTTGATATTCTCTTGTTAATCTGTCTCATGCTTAGTTACAAGGACCTTGATGGGCAAAGAAAATTTCTTCCCAACACCGTGAAAGACAAAGAAAGGCTGAGGAACTATTCCAGGTTTAAGGACAATAGGAAGACTTGACAACTAAATGTAATCCTGGATGGGAAATACAGTAGCGGGGGTTATTATTGGGATGACCTTTTAAAAGTGAATATAGGGGCACCTGGGTGGCTCAGTGGGTTAAGCCACTGCCTTCAGCTCAGGTCATGATCTCAGGGTCCTGGGATCTAGCCCCATATCGGGGCTCTTTGCTCAGCGGGGAGCCTGCTTCTCTCTCTCTCTCTCTCTCTCTCTGCCTGCCTCTCTGCCTACTTGTGATCTTTCTCTGTCAAATAAATAAATAAAATCTTAAAAAAATAAAATTAAAAGAAATAAAATAAAAGTGAATATTGATGGTATATTAGATAATAGCATTCTACCATTTCCAGTTTTTGTGAATTTAATAAATATACTCTGGATAGGTAAGGAAACATCCCTGTTTTCAGAAGATTCACACGGAAAAGTTTAGCCATTGATGTCTGCAATTTACTCTCACACACAACAATAATATGTTATGAGCTTGTATACATGGTGTAGCTCTATCTTTTTATTTACCTACCCACATTGAGAGAGGTAAGGCAAGTGTGGCAAAATGTTAATAATTGGTGAAATCTAGTTGAAGAGGATGTATGGAAATTTACTGTACTATTCTTGCATTATTTTCTGTAACGTCTCCAGGTTTCTTTTCGAAATAAAAAGTTAAAAAATGAAAGACAAGTCAAATGGTAAGATCGTATTATTGCAAGTGCTATTGTAATTAGAGTGTGCTTTGTGTTGATTAGTTTTGACTTAAACTTTTATTATTTACAGTTACTCTGATGTAATCTGTCTAAAACCTTCAGGGTAATCTTCCAAAAACATGCTGTCCTTGCCTTGGAATTTTCTTCAGTAATTGTTAGCCGATCTACAATGCTAATGGAAGAAAGTCCAAAACCCTTATGTTGGCATTCACGGTCCTTCACTACTTTAATTGAAGGAGCTAATTAACCTCTAGCCAGAATCATCCCTCCAATGTGAATTGAACTTGACATGCATTTTCCCAATTATAGACTGACGTAGAACTTCCCATTTTCATTTATCAAAACCCTACCAGGACTGCGAGGCAAGGCTAGGACCCACACTTTCAATAAAGCTTTTCCAAAAGTGATTCATTTCCTCAGAAAATGTACTTTCTGTAGCTTTCTTGGTAACTTACTACATTGCGTTATGTCATTTACTTTTGTTTATGGTTTTACATTATAGACAATTTTTCACCTTAGGACCTTTGCTGTGGCTGTTTCCTCTGACTGGAATATTTCTCCCCCAGATTACTGTATGCTTCCCTCTTTGCTGCTTTGTCTTTGTTCATATCACCTTCTCAGTTTGGTCCACCAAGCACTCATTTTTTTTTAAGATTTTATTTATTTATTTGACAGACAGAGATCACAAGTAGGCGGGAGAGGCAGGCAGAGAGAGAGGTGGAAGCAGGCTCCTTGCTGAGCAGAGAGCCTGACACGGGGCTTGTTCCCAGGACCCTGGGATCATGACCCCAGCCGAAGGAAGAGGCTTTAAACCACTGAGCCACCCAGATGTCCCAGCAAGCACTCATTCCAAATCACAAACTTGTGGCTGCACTTGGCATCCATTTTTCTTTCTTTCTTTTTTTTTTTTGTTACAGCATTATATATGATATAACATAGTATTTAATTTGCTTATTAATAAATGTATCATTGTTTATTATCTGTCTCCCACTGGAATTTAAATTCCATCAAGATTAGTGGACTTTTTGGGTCTATCTTGTCCATATTTTTTATTGATCTATCTCAAGTGCCTTGGAAACTATTGAACACATAGTAGGTGCTCTATGAATAGCTGTTGAATAGATCAATGACTGGATGATTAAGAATAAGCTCAATTTTCTAATAAGAAGTTAGTTTTGTATGCATTCCCACTCTAAAATTCCCAGAATATCTCTGTAAGTCATCCTCTCAGCCAGCCAACGTGTCATGAGATTTAAGCAACTGATGAGGTGTAATTATTAATATGCAGTCTGTTAATTTGGTAATAAAACATCATTCTATAGAAAAATGGTCAACTTAACTCTACAAATATAGAAATGTTCTCTCATTCATAAATCCAATGACCATATAGTCTAGTATAGACTTACAGAACTAGGAAACTTTGTATCCATTTGGCATTTAGAAATCAATCATATATTGTTTGCATCTTTGGTAATGCTATTCAGTTTTTTCTTTTCACTTGATGAGGGAGCAGAAGGCAAGCTGAAGACAAAGCATAAGCTGACATCCTGCAACCTGCCCCTACCCACCCCACTCCTGGGTGGGACATGTGTGATATTCCTCCAAGAAGCTGCCAACTATCTTAATGTTATTGCTTTACTAGACAGAAAAACAACTTTAACTTGACAATGGCAAGGACTCTGGTATCTTGTAGGTCCTCTTTAGCATATGAAATTTCTTTTATTTTTTTTAAATTTTTTGTTCTTTCTATGTTTTTTAAAAGATTTTATTTATTTATTTGAGAGAGAGAATGAGAGAGAGAGAGAATGAGAAGAGGGAGGGTCAGAGGGAGAAGCAGACTCTCCGCCAAGTAGGGAACCTAATGCAGGACTCGATCTGGGGACTGAAGGACCATGACCCAAGCTTAACGCACTGAGCCACCCTGGCGCCCAAAAGTTCTTTTAAAAACCTCCCTTTTTCCTTACCTCCTCTAACCCCACCGTATATAATCAACTGCTCCTTATAACCCTAGTGCAGCACTCCCTGCCCAAAGGTCCTGTCCCCATGCTTTAATAAAACCACCTTTTTGCACCAAAGACGTCTCCAGAATTCTTTCTCGGCTGTCGACTCCAGAACCCACCCCACCAAACCTCACCTATATTCCAAAAACCACATCATATCCCCCCAATCATTCATTCATTCATTCATTCATTCACTCTCTTTGTTTCATAAGTGCCTTAAATGTACTGGGTGTAGTACTTTGAGTTCTAGCAATAAAATGATGAATAAAACAAGCTTCCTACCTTAAAGGAGTTCATGTCTACTTGCAGAGTCTGGCATATAAGTGGATTATTTAATGACACAGTAATGAAAGCTAATGTCTATTGTGCACTTAAGTTTCACTCTTATGTGAAAGAAATGGTTTACTCTAAGTATCATGACCGCAGGTCAGGTGAGCAACTCACTCAAGGTGTTTGTGTTTCTACTAGAAGATTTTAGGGCTAGGGATCGGACACTGTGGCATAATCTGGGACAGTGCCTGCAAAGATTTTTGGCAAGTGGTTTGGTACGAAGTACAGAGAAAGCAAATGTATGGCGTGATGGATGGTGGTAGTCAACTAACTGTTCTGGTTTCTCAGTTAGGACATGTTGTTTGCTTACTTTTTTTTCTTTGTGAAGCAACTAGCTGTACCTTATCAATAAATATTTGTTTCAAGGATTTGTGCTATCAATTAAATCAGGCTTCTCAAAATTAGGTCAGAAAAATAGGACCTCCTTCCTGCAAAACTGACATATTGTCCAAAAGCACAATGTGGCATCACTAACACAGACAGCTTTATTGCTGAAAACATTTCCCTGTTTGGATTATGAAAGCAGTGTTTGAAATCGGTCTCTCTAAAGACCATAAGGTAGAATGTACCCAGAACAATTACGTATTTGTACACACATACAAATATACAAACCATTTGGAGGGGACTCCTTCATCTTAGGTCTCATAAGATTGAATATGATGAGGAGAAACCAGACAACTCTACTCTAATGAAGAGCAAAATGGGCCTCAGGTGACCAGCTTAGAAGACAGAGCTACTGTTTAACAAGGTGTCAAATTTCACAGACGCCTAAAAGAAAATCTCTTAGAAGAAAGAGTATTTGCTTTCCCTCTACTAGGAATTTCTTCCTCAACATGTCATACAAATAAACAGGCACAGATGGAATGTTAGAAAACGTCTCTTGAGAGAAAATTGTCACTGAAGGTGGCATTGCCATTTTACTCCTTTTTGTGAAGGGCTGCAGTGTTTATCCAGAAAGCAATCCTCCACCAGAGGATATACTGTCACAGTTAGAACAGTTTGGTCTTCCACTGGGAATGCTTTGGATTGGCCAAAGAACCAGAACATCTGCACTGCTTAGATAACCAGAGGAAGGAGCCATGTTTTCTACAGAAACACTGAACCATTCTAAAAAAATTATGATTTGTAGTATATTTGACTGTTGGAGATAGATTTATAAAATATTATATATATGTAAGAACAGATTGCATTGCAATACACAAAATGGGATGGTTTGATCAACTTCTGAGTTTTATGTTATTTATCACAATTTTCTCCCTTTAGGGTTTTAATATATTTCCTAATTATTGAAAGCATTAGAATAAAATGTGTTCGGCAAAAGCTGTTTCTGTCATGAGACAAGTTTCACTCAAAATCTTGGTCATTCCACAGAGCTAGAGACTATTAAGGCAAAAACAACCATATGCTGGTTTATTTCCCTTAAAGGAAGTAATAGAAAATTCCATTTCTTATCTCTCTTGAATCTTTTTGATAGCTCTCTGCTTCCTGAAAACATAAGAGTGCTAAAACAAATAGTGGTAAGTTTGCCTTCCTTTCTCATTTTGTAAACAGAGAGTGCCAAGAATTTAACACTTGTTTACATCTTTTTCTTCTCTCATTAATACTCTCCAAAGAAATAGGCATGGTTTGGGAACTACTGGTAGCAGGATCTAGCATTCCTTGATTCCTCCAAAGGGAACAGTGAACAGCTGCTTAAACCATGACAAAGTTGAGAATAAAGTGGGTGGCTTGTATAGTTTAGTGGCCTGGGTAGTTGGGATATAGAAAGGGCCTGTCCTTAGGAATGCATTCTCTTTTACCAAAATGGCAATAACATGGACCTGCTTCACAAAGACCAAGGCATTATCTTACAATCTTGCTCTACGTATTGATTTTTGGTGCATGAAAACCAGCAGTGGTTTGAGAAAAAAATGTAGAAGTAAAGGTGTCCCCCCAAACGTAACCTTTTCTAATACAGACAGACATAAAACGAGAGTGAGAGGGTACATCAAAGCAAATAGGTTTTAATATACTTTTAAAATGTGTAAATAACTTGGTGTGATAGCAAAAAGATGAATGATAGGTTTCCTATAAGCATTTTAAAATTTGTCCGTGGCTGTACCAAAACAGATTTTTTTTCTCTTTTTATTTTCTGACTCTATGAAATATGCTCAGTGTGAAGACTTTGAAAATCACATAAGAATAATGAGAAGAAATGAAAGGTCACATGGGATCATACCACCCTGAGATAACCACTACTACTACTTCAGTTGAAAAAATTTATATGGGTCTTTTTCTAGTGTATTAGGTTTTCACATAACTGAAACCTCTAAATGCTAATACTCCAAAGCAGCTTATATTTTGACTTTTACTCTAGATAGTTTAGAATGGAGTTGTCCAAGGTGGTTTATGATCTGTGTTCTACTAAGAGTCTTCATAGTAAACTTTTTCCATTTTTTAAAAAGATTTTATTTATTTGAAAGAAAAAGATTTTATTTATTTATTTGACAGAGAGAGAGGTCACATGTAGGCAGAGAGGCAGGCAGAGAGAGAGGAGGAAGCAGACTCCCTGTTGAGCAGAGAGCCCAACGCGGGGCTCGATCCCAGGACCCTGAGATCATGACCTGAGCCGAAGGCAAAGGCTTAACCCACTGAGCCACTCAGGGGCCCCTGAATGACAAACTCTTAAGCCTAATTTTTATTCACATAACTATTTATTCAACTATATTTTATAGATACCCGGTTCAGCAAGGCAAGCCTGGCAGGAATTATTTAACAATACCAAGGAGCTTTTCTTTATATAAATAATATTTTGGGCATCAGTTTATAAATATTCAGTCAAAAGTAGGTTAAAACACAGTCCCATAGTAGAGAAGATACGGATTTGAAATTTCATTTACTCTAATTGCACTCTTCTAAAGATGAGAAAACTAAAACTGGTATGTGAATAGTTGACAGTTGAAAATACATTTGGATAGTACCAATTTTTATGTGACTACTGAGTTGCCACTGATAGCAGTCTACACAAGAAGATAGCCAATATGGAATTTTTTTATTGTGATACCTTTAAAGTAGTCCATTAAGCTATTTTCAATACTGACATATTCAAATAATATACACAAAATTGGTTCATCTGGGGAGAATTAGAAGTGTACTTCTAATTAACACAAGAGGAAGATAACATGCCACTCCAAAATGTGCCACATTGGCATGTGGATTATTTTGAGTTGAAGGCCATCAAGACCCAGCAAACTCAGGAAAAACTTCTACCCCTCCCTTAACTGTCTAAAAGAATTCGAAATAGGGGGCCTAGCTCAGAAAGAGAGCTATTAGCAGAGATAATTTTTTCTTAAACTTTTTTTGAAAGAGTTTTCATTTATTTATTTTTGAGAGAGAGAGAGAGAGAGAGAGAGAGAGAGAGTTAGTTAATGTGGGGCTTGCTCCCAGGGCCCAGAGACCATGATCTGAACTGAAAGCAGATGTTTAATGGACTGAGCCACCCAGGTGCCTCCAGAGAGAACTTTTTAACTGGAAGACTTAATAGGCATGGCATGGCAAAGATCTGACTACCAAATATCTGCGCTTCTTCTCTCCCTGTGACTTGCCTTCCTCCTGCTTTGAGGTCCCAAGCCTGTATAGCATTCCTTAGCTCAGGATGGACAAAAGCCTCAGCTGCTTAACTGCCTTTGGGTCTCATGCTTTTATGGGGCTATTATACGCACAGAATTATTTTTCTCCTTTTAGTCCATTTTACATCAATTTAATTATTAGACCTGCCAGAGAACCTAGAAAGGAAGAGGGGAAAATTTTTCTGATAGCAAAGCAGTTGTGAGTCATTACTCAAACTATGGGATGATACGAGTTTTTAAGTCATCCTCAGTTTATATGACATACTAGAATTAGAATTCAAAACTGATTTAAGTGAGGCAATTGATGTGTCATTCTTTTAGGCTTTGATAATAGCCTTTTCCATTTTAGTTTCCATGAATTTGGCAACCATTACTGGTCAGTACTCTGGACTGCAGCTGCATATCTTACGGAATTGTCATTTCTATTTTGCAGTTACAGGAGCTTGTCATCTAAAGATATGAGTCAACTTCACAAACACTTAAAACTTTGAAAACATCCCTAGGAAGACCAACCACTTAATTTCACTCTTAAGATTTGCAAAATGAGGTACAGTGACTCAAAACTCAGAGATTCTATAAAATCTGACAAATTGGCTAATATATACCATCAGCCCTACCCAGGGTTTTATATGTTCTTACAAGATTCCCACACAGAGGCTTAAGGGCAAGTAGTTTACAAACCATAAAAATGAAGAATAATGACACAAAGAGACTTGCTTTAGGTCACATACAAGTAAAGAGTCATAACTAAAACATTCTCAAGGAAAAGTCTGTTTTTTTATCACAGTTTACGATTTCTTTTCAGTAAATACTCATTCATACATTTCAATTCATGGTGATGATTCTTAGGTGGTTTTAAAAATGATCTTTTTGTGCTTTCTTAAATATACCACTGGATTTTTTTGTGTGAGGTGAAGTCACCTTGGCATGAACATTATTTTGAGTTAAAAGCAGTCCAAACCCAGCAGATTCAGGAAAAGCTCTTTGCCTCCCCCTCAGCTTGGTGCTGGTACCAGAGATTCCTCTTTAAGAAGTTTCTCTGTATAACTGGGCAACCTTTGTTTTCTAAACATCTCCTTTTACCTTCCTGCTAAAGGCCTTTCTTCCCTTTGTATCCTCTGACCCCTATCCTTCTCTTTAATGTCATGTTGCCTTGCTGTCTTTGGAATTTCCATGTCTGTGTGGATTCCCTATATGTAGGCTATTAAATATTAAATTTGATTTTCTTTTATTAATCTGTCTCATGTCACTTTGATTCTTAGTCCAACTAGGACCTTAAAGGGTAGAGGAAATTCTTCTTCCTTAAAATAGCATTCAAATATCCATTTCTAATTCAGAGAAATCAACCTCCGGATACATTAATCTTCATAGAATACACACTAAAAATAGTGTATTTGCCCTAAAAGTAGAGACAAACAGCTAACATATTTCTTATAGGTGGTAAATGTAGTTCTTAACACTAAAATCTAATAAAAGTTTCCATTGTAATTTATTGGAAATCAACACATTTTTTCCTATTATATGACCTGAGAAAGTAGTTAGTATTTTCTATGTGTTATGTCTAATTTCTCACTTTACTGACCTGGTTGTCAAAGTTTGATATACAGGAATTGCTTATTAAAAGTTAAACCTTGCATTTTATAACCCAGTTTTGCCATTTCTCAACTGAGTGCAAGAATTCACAGCCATAACAATGCACGGCTCTCTCCCTCTTCCCAGCAATGTTGCTTTTATTCCCCAGGATGGTGGCAGACCTTCCTCTGGCAGCAGTGACTCAACTACTAAAGACACCTAGCCTAGTACTTTGCCCATGCCTGGCATTTAATACATACTTGGTGAATGGACATGATTTGTTCCTTTTTCATACAGCAGCATCATATGGATCGTCTTTAGGCAGGCTGCAGTAGAGTGAGATTTTGATCAGGATATGTAACATTGTCATATCAAGGTGGTTCTGAGAAGGAAGGGAGTGGTGTGTTGGTGGGTGATGGTTGTGAAAATGTTATCCCTATTGTGATCTCTGGTCACATATGTGAGATTGTGCTATGTGTGTGTGCTAGATGATACTGTGGGCTTCTTGCGAATACCCTAACGGAATTATTATTTTTTAAGCTGGCTGTTCGTGTGTCCTGTAAACATTTTCTAACACAAAGATCTGCATTCTAGTGCATTCCCCCTGCTCTGATCATAGGTTTACTTGTGATTTATAACTTCTGTTAGAAGCTAGAGACAGATGCCTGTTAAAATGAATCGAACTTTTGAACATGTAGGTACTGTTTACCCAGGTTGCATTACTGAGTTTTGTCTCTGTTTTGCAGTCCCTATCATTGACCAATCATATGTGGAGGTTCAATTCCTCTACTATGTCTGGACTTCCTTACTCTACATAATTGAGATTTAGCTGAATACAAGTGTTCAAAACGGGAAATTAGTGGTATTAATGCCCATCACATATCTTGTTCCTCCTTGGTAATTGTTATTTGCATAGACTGAGCACTGTATATAGCCTATTTGCACAGGCTGAAATACATATATATATATCCATATACATGTTGTTGAGACACATTCCTAAGTGGATTTCCTTTTTTAAAGAAGGGCTATATAAGAATTCTGTCCAACAGTGACGGCCCTCCTGACTTAAGAGGTTAATTATTTAATACTCAAAGAGAGTGCCCTCTCAGACATCTCTCTGAGTAGCAAATGTGTTCTATAAAGCACAATTTCATTGAATACATGAGGCAAGTAACCTCATTAAGAGTAGAGTATGAGGGCAATGCACTAATGTTCAAATAGGTTCAAAGGTTTTGACCATATAAGAAGAATGAGGCAATTAGTTGGATTTAATCCCACTGACTGGCTATATTCCATTTTCATTTCTCTCTCATGGAAACAGTGAACTCAAGAGAGCTAGTTGCTGTTCACCTATTAAAAGCTACCAAGTTTATTAGAGGATCTATTGTCTAGGCAAAGACCTCGGTATGCCAATTGCAGTCCACAGACCAGCAGCATCAATATCAATAAGGCACTTGTTTGAAATTCAAACCTTGAGTTCACCCTGGACTAATGAATTCCAATCATTTTTTAACAAACTCCCTAGGTGATTTGTTTGCACTGTAAAGCCTGCAATTGTCAGCAAGCCTTTTTGCTCAACTGTAGACCCCAAAAGTTAAAGCCTAAAATAGACAAGACTGCTTGAGTCAGGCTTTAACTAATACCCATTGTCCTTATTTCTTTTTTTTCCGAAGAGATTTGTTTATTTATTTGAGAGAGAGAGAGCGAGCACATGTGTGCCCTGTGCATACCGTGGGTATATGTAGGGGATGGGCAGAGGGAAAGAGAGAATCCTAAGCAGACTCCCTGCAGAGCAGGGAGGCCAGTGCAGGGCTGGGTCTCATAATCCTGAGATCATGACCTGAGCAGAAATCAAGAGTCAGACGCTCAACTGACTTAGCCACCTAGGCGCCCCAGCCTGTTGTTCTTATTATCACACTTTCCAGAGGCAATGATGAAGGTATTTTCCAATGATTGGAACGTTGCAACCACCAGACCAGAAAAGCCCTGAGAGCAACAGAATTCAGGGAAGACCACAAACAAGAAGTCCTCTCCCCTGCCCATGATCATGGGATGAACACATACGGAACCCCACCTATGATCATGTACTCTCTGCCTGCTTTCTTGTGTGCACCCCCACCCCCAAATTCTCCCTATAAAACTCTAGGTGTCCATCTTGCTGGTGGATAAGTCATTTGTTCAGGCTTGAGCCTGCCACCTCCCCCAACTGCCAGTACCTGAAATAAATTTCTCCCTTTCTTTTTTCCTAACCCTTATTTCTTGAGTTACTTGCCATGAGTTTATCCTAGTTTGTTCCACAACAGTGTTGGCAAACTCAGCCGGGATCTATGCTTTCAATTGGTCCGGCCCCCTTGGGATTCCCCAGGATGGAGCAGTTGGCCTGGGCACTGTCCCAGGGCTCACACATTCATTTCCTGAGTCAGTGGCTATGATAGATCAATTAGTAACACAGTAACAACAAAAAATGATTATGAAGCCCTGTCTACAGACTTCTAGTTGACGCTCCAAGAGTGGAAACAGAAGGAACCTAATTTTTGTGAATTGTAATGATGTAAGAAACACCCAACTGTTAGCTAGGATGCAATAGGAAGTCACTCAAATAAGAGAGCTGAAAGCTATTAGCCGAAGGGAGGAAAGGGGACAAAAGCAGGGAAGAAGTGTGTTTTGTTTTGCAAGGAGACACCCAACTAGATGTTTCACCTGATAATGCCTTGCCAGGTGTGTGATGGCCCCTTATGTGAGCCAGTCTGAGCCAGACTCGAGCTGGGGACGTTTGCAGAAGCCCCTCTAAGTGGACCTGAAGTTAACTGTAGCTCATTATAATACTAAGATCTCCCTTTACGGGCAGTTTTTGGCCATTTTTTGAACTTCAAACATACACTATATGCGCTATCATGTTGACATGCTAGGTATGTACAATTGAACCAAAAAGTGCCTATGGAAGCCTCCTGCCCCCATCCCCTAATACACCAAATAAAAGCTTTCTGTACTAAATCCTCCAGGAGACAGTGCTTTGAGAGCTATCACCCTGTCTCTTGTAACAAGTAATAAAAAGTTGTTTGCATTAGACATTTCCTTGGGTTTGCTCAATTTGATGCACCCCAAGTAGCAAAACCCTTAAGTTCGGTAACACAAACACATTGGTTTTAATCTTGGATTTTTAAATCTTGGTTTTTAAGATAAAAACACCTGTCTTTCAGTAACTGGTGGCAATTTTGCCCCCTGGGGACATTTGGCAATATTTGGAAACACTTTTGGTTGTCAGAACTAGGGAAGGTACTACTGGCAACTTATAGGTCGAGGCTGGGAATGCTGCTAAGCATTCTACAACGCATATGACAGCCCCCTACAACAAAGAATTGATGAAGGGTAGTTGGAAGGCAGGGACAAGGGTCCCCTGCCCTAAGAGGAAACCATCCTTAAAAGGATTTTACAAGGGCGCCTGGGTGGCTCAGTGGGTTAAGCCTCTGCCTTCGGCTCAGGTCATGATCTCAGGGTCCTGGGATCGAGTCCTGCATCGGGCTCTCTGCTCGGCGGAGAACCTGCTTCCTCCTCTATCTCTCTCTCTGCCTGCCTCTCTGCCTACTTGTGATCTCTCTCTGTGAAATAAATAAATAAAATTTAAAAAAAAAAAAGGATTTTACAACACCTAGGAAGGAGCCCTCCACCCTTTCCCATGTGATAAAAGAGGAGACAAGAACTCGATTAGATGACAGGCACAGGGAGGGTTAATTAGATTAAAACAGCTGCTAACAAGCCCATAAAACCCCCTAGATTTAGAAACTCTGGTTGCAGCCCTCTTGGGTCCCCTTTCTCCTGGGGAGCTTTGTACTATCACTTTGCTGTTGTCCAATAAACCTTGCTTTGCTGCCCGCCACTCTGGTCTACCTCTTCATTTTTCAAAGCGGCCTAAGAACCATTGGCACCAATGAAGGAAAAAAAATCCTGTAACAGAATTACCCAGTTCAAAATGTCAATAGTGGTGAGATTAAGAAACCCTGCTCCAGACAAAGTTTCTGGAGACAAAGAATACATTTAATCATCCCATTCATCACATTTACAAAGTGAGTTATGTATGTTGAGCAATATAACACAGAAGTACAAACTAAAGATCTTTATCAAGAATTTAACATTTGGGGCACCTGGGTGGCTCAGTGGGTTAAGACTCTGCCTTGGGCTCAGGTCATGATCTCAGGGTCCTGGGATCGAGCCCCATATCAGGCTCTCTGCTCAGCAGGGAGCCTGCTCCCCCCCCCCCCCCCCGCCGCCTGCCTCTCTGCTTGTGATCTCCTTCTGTCAAATAAATAAAATCTTCAAAAAAAAGAATTTAACATTTAATTGGAAAACAAGTGAAAAATTCATTAAGACAAATGAAGGACTTTCATTGACTATGTCCACATATACTTAAATACTAAGAACTTTGGCCCACATGATTAGTTCAACATGGTCCCCATACTGGCTTTGTCCAGGATCATCTCATTGATATTTATCAATTAAGAAATAAGCTAATCATCCCCAAACAGTTATCCTTTTCTTTCCTAACAAAGACGCTGCTTGGATAGTTTAGTTCACACTGAAGCAAACTGAATGACCAAAATGACTAAAAGGCAAAACTATGCTGATCAGGAAAACCTGGGATCAAGAGACTTTTGAAAAAACATTCCAGGGCTAAGGCAAAGATAAGTTGAATTTAACCTCACTTTCATCATATACTTTACATCTAAGGAAATAGCTCAAAAGGTTGGTTTTCATGCCTGTAATTTTGGTGGCAGTCAAACAACCTTATTAAAATGTCCATATCAAGAAACTCAAAGGTACAAAATTACTAGTGTCGGACAATTTGTGCTCCTGGGGTAATAGCCACTATGAGTATTTTTTGTTTTGGTGTTAGTTATCAAGAAAAAAAAAAGGAAAGAATTGAGGTCAGCTATTTAGAAGTCTTTCACAGCTGAGGAGCAGAGAAGCAAGAAAAATGTTACAGGCTAGGAAAAATTTTGACTGCAAAATGTCAGATCTTATCCAAGGAGAGAATTTGTTAAACTTGATGACTCTGATTTGGAGATGCTATGGCAACAAAATTAAAATTCCTTAATATTTGGGCATTGCACAGGTAATAAAAGGACTGGAACATACACCCCCAAACATGCTTTTTTTGGCATATGGATTATTTTAAGCTTATTATTATTATTATTTTTAAATGTATTTATTTTTAAATATTTTAAAAAGATTTTATTTATTTATTCGAGAGAGAAAGAAAGCATGAAAACATGAGCAAGGAGGGG
Organism: Enhydra lutris kenyoni; assembly: GCF_002288905.1. NCBI lineage: Eukaryota > Metazoa > Chordata > Mammalia > Carnivora > Mustelidae > Enhydra > Enhydra lutris. The sequence goes on along the minus strand of NW_019154107.1, from coordinate 11,432,611 downwards.
AGGGAGAAGCAGGGTCCCTATGAACAGGACCCTGGGATCAAGACCTGAGCTGAAGGCAGATGCTTAACCAATGAGCCACCCAGGCACCCCAGAGGCTATTATTATTTTTTTAATTTTTTAAAAGATTTTATTTATTTATTTGTCAGAGAGAGAGAGGGCAAGAGCACAAGCAGGGAGAGTGGCAGGCAGAGGGAGAAACAGGCTCCCCATTCATCAAGGAGCCTGATGCAGGACTCATCCTAGGACCCTAGGATCATGACCTGAGCAGAAGGCAGATGCTTAACTGACTGAGACACCCAGGCACCCCAAGAGTCTGGCTATTTTTAAGAATCTGCAGACACAGGGATAATTTTGAAAACCAAGAAGTTACCCTTTTGTGAAAGATATTTACATTTATAAGGGAGATCTCCATTTGTAAGGGTGTCTCCCTTTCTTAACCTGGAAGAGCCCAGGACTCTAAGTCTCTGAAAACTCTTATCAATGGAGAAAGCAACAACTTAAATCTGTGTAACAACCGCACATTAATTACTGTGTTTCTCCTGGAAATCTCCCGTAACTGGCTCTCCCACCCCAGTGTCTTCTTTTGTCTGTAGCTGGAGATGGTAATTAGGGTGGTAGCTTAGGCCATTTCAGGCAGTTACATCAATTTTTCTGGTTATCTCCCTTGCATACAGGAGGTATACAAGTTATTAAACTTGTTGGTTTTTTTTCTGTTAATCCGGTTTGTTATTACAGGGAGGTCTCAGCCAAGAACCTAGAAGGGTAAAGGGAACATTTTTTTCCTCCCCAGAGCAAATAACTCAATAAAGGTGGCACTTTAGTGAATGCCTGTTCAGTTTTTAATGAGTCATTGTCTTTCTAGAGAGATGCTACCACATAGAGAGGTAGGAGGTTTTGCTATCTGGGCAGTTTGGCTTTTCCATATTTTGAAGTCAGTGATCAAAGATGTCAGATATTGGGGCACCTGGGTGGCTCAGGGGGTTAAGCCACTGCCTTTGTCTCGGGTCATGATGTCAGGGTCCTGGGATCAAGTCCCACATCAGGCTCTCTGCTCAGCGGGGAGCCTGCTTCCCCCTGCCTCTCTGCCTACTTATGATCTCTCTCTCTTTCTCTCTGTCAAATAAATAAATAAATAAAATCTTTAAAAAAAATTAAAAAAAAAATGTCAGATATCGAGCCCTAGAGAGGCTTAAACAGTTCTGTGATCTTATATCTCTCCGTAAATAAATACACTAAATACTAAGGATAGGGGCATATACTCAAAAAATGATTCATTACAAAAAGGGATAAGGAGTCCACTAGGTCTAATTCATCTGGCTTTTTTTTTTTTTTAAAGATTTCTTTTTAGTTTATATATTCAACAGAGAGAGAAACAGCGAGAGAGGGAACACCAGCAGGTGGAGTGGGAGAGGGAGAAGCAGGCTTGTGTTGAACAGGCAGCCAGCTGCAGGGCTCTATCCCAGGACCCTGGGATCATGACCTAAGCTAAAGGCAGAAGCTTAATGACTGAGCCACCCAGGCACCCCTCATCCAGCTTTAAAATAATGCATCCTAAATGATGTACACGTTAATTACATTACTAAAGATATTCTGGGTACTAGGGAGTTTATTGAGTAAGTCTAATTTCTATTGATTACATTTTCTGGAAGGAGAAAGTGTGTGTATGTGCAAGAAATAAAATGGGTTTGAGAGGGAAAAAAGAAAACCTAGATGTTTATCATTATTAACTAGTGCTGGTCTCTGAGATAGATACTTTGCTAGTTCCCAAACTACTTCATGATGAATGGACTGCCATATTATTGTAATCAATATATCTAAACATAACCATTCAGAACAGGATTGTTAACGAATATTCACTTAATGTGACAGTTTCAAAGCTAAGCATTCCCTAGAAGCACAATTGTATATTAGGAATGCTTAATATCAATGCAATTTAAAAAGTAGATGGTGGCATTTCAAATTATATTGGTTTTTATTTCCTGTTCATTTAATTTTATGAGTGCCAGACACATAGTAGGTTCTTAATGATTATCATTAAATGCATGAATAAATGAATAAAGTCTCCTTTAGGACAGCATATTCAAAGTAAAGTAAATCTATTGTAAGGTAAAATATGGAATCAATAGCACTGGAGCTAAAGCTGGCCATTTTAATACAAGATAAATTAGACTTAAAAATGAGATTTGCAGGGGCGCCTGGGTGGCTCAGTGGGTTAAGCCTCTGCCTTTGGCTCAGGTCATGATCCCAGAGTCCTGGGATCAAGCCCCGCATCGGGCTCTCTGCTCAGTGGGGAGCCTGCTTCCCCCTCCCTCTCTGTCTGCCTCTCTGCCTACTTGTGATCTCTGTCAAATAAATAAATAAATAAATAAATCTTTAGAAAAATGAGATTTGCAGTTTTTTTTTTAATTTTAAGATTTTATTTATTTATTTGACAGAGAGAGAGAGTGTGTGAGAGAGGGAACACAAGCAGGGGGAGTGGGAGAGGAAGAAGCAGGCTTCCCGCTGAGCAAGAAGCCCAATGCAGGGCTCAATCCCAGGACCCCGGAATCATGACCCCAGCCGAAGGCAGACGCCCAATGTCTGAGCTGCCCAGGCATCCCCAGATTTGCAGGAGTTTTTAATAGAACACATTATTATTGCATCCTAAATTACCCAGAATATCATGTAGTTGGAGCAGAGAAATGTAATGGCTGCTAACATTTACTGGGTGATAAATATGTGTCAGACAAGGCGATACATATTGACACTAATTTAGTTTATTTAATCTTCATAGCTATTCTATATGGTAGGTCCTATTATTATTCCCATTTTATAGAAGAGATTTGAGGGTCATAGAGATGAGGTGATTTGCTCAAGAGAGTGGGACAGGACACTTGGTTCCTGGACCTGTTTTGGAAAATATAAGCAGGACTATGGTTGGTATTAGTTATAATTGTTAACTTGGCTCCACATTCTGTTTTGTTCCATTCTCAATTAAGTTTTATGCACCTCTTTTTTTAAAGATTCTATTTATTTATTTGACAGACAGAGATCACAAGTAGGCAGAGAGGCAGGCAGAGAGACAGGGGGAAGCAGGCTCCCTGCTGAACAGGGAGCCTGATGCAGGGTTTGATCCCAGCACCCTGGGATCATGACCTGAGTTGAAGGCAGAGGCTTTAACCCACTGAGACACCCAGGCGCCCCTTTTATGTACCTCTTAACCTCATACATGATCAATCATTCATTTTGCCTTTTTTTATCCTATTCTTTGATTGTGGAAACCTAATGTGGAATGGATGGCAATATTTATTTTGAGGTATCTGATCATAGCAGGTCCCAAATAGTGCCTCACTGTCTGGAAGAATGCTGTCCCTTGGTTCGACAGGGCAAGGCAGCTTTGGGAATGATCCTGGCCTTCTTGATAGGCTCTCCTTCTGGTAATAAAGTTTTCTTCACGTCAAAATCAGTGTCTCAGACATTCACTTACTGCACATTGGGTGCACAAACTACTTTAAATTTGGTAACAATAACACAGTCAGTACACAGAGAGTTGGGTTTTGAATACACAGCATTGCTACAGAGTCTACACCCTTAACCATTAAGCTGCTTTGGTCCATATAGTAAACATGTGCACACTGGGAGGCCATCCAGAGTGAGAGTCTGGACAAAACACACAGTGAGGAAGAAATTTAGGACTGCCTGATGGGTGTGAGAGTGGCTGGCCTGAGGCTAGAGCACATTGCTGCTGGGTATTGATCTGAAGACAGGGAAAACATAAAAAATGGAGGGAACAGGAAAGGTCAGGATTTTGGAGGGAAACTGAAGGTGAAAGTCAGTGTTGGATACATGCCAAGTCAGGCAGCAGCAATGAGAAACCTAAGCAAAAGCATCAGGGTAAAAGATTCAGAGATGGAAACATGAAATTCAATGACATATGGGCAACAGTGGGAATGAGAAATAACACAGAAGTGAATGTGCTACCTCTGTGCTTTCGTTCTTTTCCAAGCAAGTTTCTCAGGTCAGGGACTAGAGTGAGGACTGTAAGCCCCATGACCGTTGCCGGTTCATTTTTTATCTCCCGTTCACCACATAATCTAGTTCTCTGTAGAGTATGTGAAATATATCTATGTTGCATATCTGACATGATCTTAACTATCCAAGTACGTTCCCTGGCCGCAGAAATCAACAATTTTGAATATATATATATATATTTTTTGACAGACAGAGATCACAAGTAGGCAGAGAGGCAGGCGGGGGTGGGGGGTGTGGGGGGGAAGCAGGCTCCCTGCTGAGCAGAGAGCCCGATGCAGGGCTTGATCCCAGGACCCTGCGTTCATGACCTGGGCCGAAGGCAGAGGCTTTAACCCACTGAGCCACCCAGGGGCCCCAATTTTCAATATTTTCATAGAAACTATTTCTTTTTTCTTTTTTTAAGAGACTTTATGTTTTCTAAGGTTAGGTTTGTTTGTTTTTTAAGATAAAAGCCTGGGGGGAAAAAAAAGATAAAACCCTGGTCCAGAATCCAGCCTAGTTCAATCCTAGCTGAATCATTGTAGTATCCTCACAGCATTAAGGAAGACTCATTTAATACACGTGAGTGATAGCTCAAAGAATCCATAAGGGTAGCAGGTTTCACCATCCCAAAATATGCCACTTGGGCATGAGGATTATTTTGCGTTAAGGGCAATCAAGACACAGCTGACTCAAGAAAAACTTTTAGGTCTCCCTTAACTACCTAAATGAATTTAGATAGGGGGCCTGGCCCAGAAAGAAATCTATTACTTGAGATAACTTTGCATCTGAAAGTCCTGACTATATGATAGAGCAAACCACTAATTACCCAACATGGGTTCTTCCTATTGCCTTGTGAATGACCCGCCTTTCCTTTGAAGCCCCAGGCCCCCTGTGCCATTCCTCAGCTCAGGACAGCTTTTAAGCCTCAACTGCCTGACTTGTCTTTGGATCTCATATCTCTGGGACTCCTGTATGTATGAAATTAAATTTTGTTTTTCTCCTGTAAATCTGTCTTATGTCAATTTAATTATTAGACCAGCCACAGAACCTAGAAAGGAAGAAAGAAAAGGTTTTCTACCCTGACACACACACCCATTAGAAGGCTCAGACATCATTTTTATTACATCAATGATACTGAGCAAAAGGTTAACGGTAGAGGAAAAAATGCTTAAGAAACTTGCACAAAGGTGTGTCCTGGCAAGTTTACTTGTCAGAAGACCTGATGATTCTGGTTTGCAAGGTCTGTATGCATCAAATACTTTAACATAGGTCTTTTGGGAGGTTTTAAAAATGAAAGACTTTGAAGGCCTGTAAGATAAGTTAAGGGATTTATGAATAAATGGCAGGAAATTATGATTAATAGTGACATCTTCTAGTTCCTTCTCTGAGCTTTAGTCTTCTGAGTGACAGAACAATTCATCTGATAATTACATAATTGCTACCATGACAATAATGTGACAAAGACCACAACTATAAGCCTACCATGCGTTGTGTCTTGACCTTCTGAACCTCACAGGGCTGGGGAGCTTGCTGTTATGCCACCTGTTAACCAAAGTCCTTTCTTTTTCCCTAAGATGATTGGGATAGACCATTTCCCATGATTATAAGCATCTCAAGGGCAGGAGATTGCATGCCTTGCTGCTTTTGTGAGTGATGACTCACTCATTTCCCAAGGCTCTCTTTGAAGGAAGGCACACATTAACTTTATTTTTAATTTTTTTTAAGATTTTATTTATTTATTTGAGAGACAGCGTGCCTGAGAGGGAAGAGGGTCAGAGGGAGAAGCAGACTCCCCACTGAGCAGAGAACTTGACACGGGTCTCAGTGACCTGAGCTGAAAGCCGGTGCTTAACTGACTGAGCCATTCAGGGGCCCGACACACACTAAGTTTAAAAGGGACTTCTGGAGTACATGACCTTGAAGAACACTTTTCGGCTTCTTAATGCTTTTATTTTACTAAAAACAAAATGCTCTCTCAGTATAAATACATATTTGAAAACCGTTGTGGATTTTAGTGTTAAAGACTGCTCCAACACTGGCCACAGTTTTCTTCTTCATGTTTAGGGAATCCGACAGTATTGGGAAAGTTTTTCAAATAATTTCCTTGATTCTTCAATCATCTATTTTTGTAGTCTGAAAGCTTTTGTAGCTGTGGGCAACTTAACCTTGGGCCACACATGCTAAAAATAGCCTGGGGGTGTTGACCCTTCCTGGCTGTGTGCCTATCTGTAAGAACAGAGCGTTAACAGTTTATCCTCCTTAGAAACAATTCATTTTCCTTCTTTCCTCTTTATGATGGTGTAGGGGCCAAGGGCAGGCCATCCCAAGACAGACCACTCTGGCATGAAGATTATTATAAGCTGAAGGCAACTGAGACCCTAAGGGCTCAAGAGAAACTTTTACCCTTTCCTTAACTACATAGAAGACTCGAAATTGAGGGTCTTTTCCAGAATAAGGGTTATTAGCAGAAATAAGTTTTATCTGAGTGATCCATCTGTATGGCAGGGTAAACATCTAATTACCAAACATCTGTTCTTCTTATCATTTTGTGAATTACATTCCTTTCCTCTGAAGTCCCAGAGCCCTACCCCCTTCTTAGTTCAGGATAACATATATGCTTCATTTTGCCCGTCTTTGGAATTTCCATGTCTGTGAGGATTTCCCATACGGAGACTATTAAATTTGATTTTCTCCTGTTAATCTGTCTCATGTCAATTTGATTCTTAATTCAGCTAGAAGGACCCTTAAGAAGACAGGAATTCTTGCTCCCTGACAAGCAATACTTTACTGTTACTCCTACTGCATCCTAAAAAGAAATGCGTTGTCCAAGTGAACAGATTTTTATATGTGTCCTATATCTTCTCTCCACTCTTTCCCTTCTTGAGAAATAATTCGGACTCTTTAATTAGAGCATATTCAAGAGAGTGACCAAGATGGTGGAAGTACTGTATCATCAGAAAGGAAGAAGAAATAAAAGAAACTAAGCAAGTTGAATCTAGGAAGTAAAGGCTTGGAAGGATCATCGCAAAGGTCAACAAACTTTTGATGGGCTGTTTTGGGGAACAGAGATTAAAAGTGTAGAACTGGGGTCAAGGGGTGGGCAGAGAGTGAAATAGGGATGCTTTCTAATAGGTTTTTTCAGAGATAGAACTGGCTTCCTTGAGAGGGAATGTGATCCAGTATAAAGTGACTGATAACTTAGCAATATGTTATGGAATGGTTCAATTACACAACATTTAAGTTGTTTCCAACCCTGGCAAGCTGTTTCTGTCCTTTCATATGTATCATATTTCTATTCTCAACTCCTTCATTGACTATATATGTTAAGCTACAGAAAGAAACAATCATTGCTACCTGTCCTTACTTTTCCCCTCTACTCACATCTCCCAAAGGTAGACTCTTTTAATATTGTAGTCTCCTGACAACAGAGGTGTCTGTTTTAATAGCTTTCAGTAGCATTGTTCAAAGAGAATCTATTGCCCAATAAAGTTGGAGGGGGGCAGTCTTCAATGCTCTCTTTTTTTTTCAACCTCAAAGCATCTAGGATTAAACTTGTGCTTTGAAATTAAAATCATTATAAATTTGCTGAGTAAGAGAACGCCAAGTATACTTGTTTCCAAAGCTGGAAACTTTTCACTTAGCATAATGTAGGAAAAAAAACTACTTTTCTTTTGTATCGCACATGAAAAATTTCTGCAATGAAGGCACAGCTCCAAGTTCACAACTGTTTTGTAAAAAACAAAACAAAACAAAACAAAACACAAAAAACAAGCCCAAACTGGAGTCATTTGCCTCCCCTCCCCAATAGCAAACCAAGACTTAATTACAGTTTTGACCTATCTCAGGAGTGTGACCTTTTAAAAGTCAATCTGAAATTTCCCCTATCAGCACCAGTGACTTCATCTGCATGATAAAAAAACAACACCAGTAACAACAAAAACCCCTACCTGTCCCTGTACTCTGTCCCCAAAGAAAGTGTCCAGGCTTGAACCAATCCTTTCTTTCTTTCTTCTGTTAATAAATTTTTGCACCACCCTCCTTCCTATAAAAACCGTCCATTTTGAGCTACTGCTCAGAGCTGCCTTATTCACGAGTCATTTAATAAAGCCAATTAGATCTACAAATTTACTCAGTCGAATTTTGTTTTTTAATAGTCTCCAATTTGAACAAATTCAATATATATTTATACATATTTTAACCCTGTGCCTACTGTGTTGGGGTTGCTGTGGAATCAGATTTTAGCGCAGCAGATATGGTACTCAACCAAAATCTATCTTCCTTGAATTATCATTAATGAATAATAACTGAGTGTTAGTTTTTAAATGACTAATCAATTAATTACTGTTAATCTTGGGAAGATACTACACATGCTAAAGTTATCCAAGCCAGAAAAAACTGTCAAGAAGTACTGCAATGGGGAATCCCTCAGACATAATTCTTAACACTAAAGGAAGAACCTTCAAATAAAGAACACAATCTTTGACTTAAAGTTTCCCATTATTTTTGATTGGTTTGTTTATTTCCAACAGTAATAAATAGCATTTAACTTCCTATCTCCTGCGTACAAGTTCTGTGCCAAGCTCTTCACATTTCTTGTCTTCTTTCATCCTTAGAACACACTAAAGAGTTGCCACCATTGTTTCCCCATTGGCTAGTATCAGGAAACTGAAGCTTAGGGATGTGATATGCCAACCCCAAGATTTTGGGTAGAGCCCAACAAGGGATCCATATTTGATTCTCTAGCCTGAGCTAGTCACGCATCCACTGTGTTATCCATTGCGATGGCCCTAATGCTATTGTGCTTATTTTGTTTAGGGTAAACTGATGTGGAAAAGCACAATATTTTTTTAGTTCCCAATTCTTTCCCTCACATTACAGGTTCAGGACTACTCAAGCTTAGAAGATGACACTCACCCCGTTTGTGAAGGAGAACGCTGGCGTGCCGACGTCCATTTCCATTTTCAACGTAGCAGGAGTAATTTCCCAAGTCACCTTCTTCTACAGAGTCCACAATTAATGAGATGGAAACTTCCTGTTCCCCGAGATGCTCCTTGAGAATTCTAAAATATAAAGCAAAACGAAACAAAAAACCCCACACAAACATACACAGACGTGAAAGAGAAAAAAAAAATTAGATGAATCTGAATCTGAGGTGAAAATACCTACAGCATCTGTGCTTTAAATTTGGCTACGGTTGATGCTACCATAATTAAATTATATTGTGCACTTTTCTTCTTCATTTTTAATGAGGAAGCTTGTTTTTGGAGATGCTAATGAAGTTGCAGTTAATTATATCTCTTAGCAGGACAATCACACTGTCATAATAAAGAGGTGAGAAAGACCTTGAAGAAAAGTTTACAAACTGCTTTCCTTTTAAGAAATATGATATAGTAAAGGTGAGAGAAGAAATTCTAATGTCTTAGGCTGGGAGACTAATTATATAGGTCAGTTTGGTTTAGTTTTGTTTTGTTTTTAAAGAAAAATAGAAGATTTTGGAGCTGTTTTGACATTTCACTTGAAAGCTCTAGCCTGGCTTTTTTCTTTTTTTTAAACAATACAAATCAATTGCCTATTTTAAAAGAATCATGAAATTACAAGCCCATAGACTAAATATTCTGAGGAGGTGCTTAATTCTAACATTAAAATGAATGGTAAACACTAACTTCACCGTCAAAGGTTTTCATAATCTTTTAGAGTGAATGGAAAACCTCCAAGTGAGGCTCCCTTTCCCTGCGTGGAAGGTTTCCACCTCCACCCTCTCATCTGTTTGGTAACTCATATTGCACCATACTTCCTAATGTAGAATTACAGAAATACACCTTTCTAGACCCTTTCTTCAGCACCCACAAAAAGAGGGGAAAAGTTAGGAAGTTTATTGTTCTCTTTTAACTTTAACATCTTAAAGTATATGGTTAAAGGATAATAGCGAACTTATAAATGTGAAAAATGGTACAGCAACCTTTTAGCACATATTGGAGAATTGTCCATCTAGGTATTTCCGAACCCAACTGGAGTGCAATATTCTTGTGTATTTGTTGCCAGGAAGAAGATCCCAATAGAAATAACCTTATATGACAGTTTTATATGTTTTTTATTTGCTATTGCAAAACTTTTTCACTTACACATTTAGGAAGAGGAAACTTAGCTTAAATGCTCATATATACCCAGAAGATGTGAGCTTCAGATCGGTGAATATTTACACACGATCAGCATTTTGATTCAGTTATAACTTAATTATTATTCATAATGCTTGCTTACTTATACTATGATTAAAGATGAGTATCTATGTCCAAGCATAAGTTTAGTTATAATTGAATACCTCAATACTTAAAAGTAAATGAATAAATAAGTTTTTTAAAAGAGGTTTAAACATTACACCCTCAAAATAGATGGTATTTTTTTAAAAGATTTTATTTATTTATTTGTCAGATAGCACAAGCAGAGGGAGAAGCAGGCTACCCACTGAGCAGGGACCCCGACGTGGGACTTGATCCCAGGACCCTGGGATCATGACCTGAGCCGAAGGCAGAGGCTCAACCAACTGAGCCATCCAGGCATCCCAATAGATGGTATTTTTTAATGGTTATTCTTTATCATTTATCATTCTTTATCATTCCCACTATATTAATATTTAGACCTTAAAGTAGGTCTAAAAAAGACAATGAAAACATTTTGTGTATCCTTTATCATTCTTATCAAGTGCTTTATGATCTACTTGATGGCTCAAATATGTAAAAACACATAAAAGGAAATGAAAGAGACTGTGTTTGGTTGAGTCCTTGTTAATATTTCTTCTTGACAATTTTCTAAAAAAGAGCTCATAAACAAAAGGCACAATATCACATTTTCCACATTTGATGGCATTTTGGTCTGTCTCATATTCCGTTTATTTCTTAGGGAAAAACTCTTTTCTATTTCCCTTAAGTTCTTTGCAAATGGCATTCATGTTTTGCAATTCTACAGTCAGTCTCCACAGTGTTTTGCCTCTTGGCGATTCAATGTTGAGAGATTTTTTATTATAATAGTAAACCCTCCCAAACAAGGAAAACCCCTTTATTTTCCTTTAGCTCACTTTCTGTTCACTAACAGAGCAAATGTTAACTTTGACTGTACTAGTTAAAAGAAAAAATTATTTTTACCTAATGTCACTTTCCCAAACTCGATTTTCATCCAGATCTTCAATAAACTTCTCTCCTTTCATCCAGTAAATTAAAGGACTGACATCTCCACTGTACCCAAAGAAAGCTCTGCAGGTTAGATTAGCTGAGTCGCCTGCAGAGAGAAGTGATGGAAATGTGTTATAAAACTATTTGTACACTCTTCTTTTAGGCAAATTGGCAGGTAACATTTTAATCACCTCATTGATTTAATGAAACATTTACCTAAAATGTTTTTTCAGCTCTTTTTAATCTTTGTCAAATTTACAGAATATGTGCTTTTGACAGCTTGTTTAATGAAAATGGGAGTTACTTGTATGATTTTGAAGAAAACTGGTCAGCTGTTTTAGAGAAGGTTCTTCCAGTTATGCTTGCCTCATGTTTTTACGTGATTAGATTTAAGTTATGAATTATTGGGAATGATACCACAGAGGTGATGTGTCCTTTTCAATGTATGGTATCAGAAGGTACAGAATGTTAGTAATGACAAGATTTCATAGGGCAGTTAGAAGGTGTTTCTCAGTCCTTAATGCAGGAAATGGAAAGGAAACAGAATCTTTGGATGTGAAAGAGAAGGAACTGTAAATCCAGGAGCACCTAAAAATTTTATTAAAACATTTTTGCTATATATGGAGTAATGTTCTAATTAAGGAAACCAACATATGCTCAGGTAGAAATGTACATTTTAAAAAACAAACGAAGAACTCATGAGAGTAAATACTTGGGATTTTTATTAGATGTAAAATCAATGATGCTACTGTGGAGATTAGTTTCTTTTAACAAGCTACTCAGGAGAAACCACTGTAATGATGAAGACAGATTGGTTGATTACTTAATAAGGTATGTGGAAGTCCCTGACTAAAAGGCAGAAGTGAATTTAATACCTGCGAAAGTAAGGTCTATTTCTGGACAGATTAGACCATTTTGCAAATACTTGGTTCCCCCAAGCCTTGGCTGGCATTAGAGAACTGAAATATTCCTGTACATAGAAGTTTTAAGATCCTGGTGCCTCCAAGTGGAGTCAGAAAATGGACAACAAGATGGGAAGCCATAAGGGGACTACTCCAGCTTGGACTGGGACAAAGAAACTCTTCGGGTATGTAGAGTGCCAAGAGTGAGTTGCCCCAAGATGGGCCACTTTGGCATACTGATTATTTTAAATAAAAATGACTTAAGAGACAGCCCATACAAGAAGGACATTCAGATCTTCCTCTGTGTTGGTGAAAGCACAAAATGAATCTCCCAAGTGAAAAGTCCCCTCCCTGTACCAGAAAGTAAAGAAGACACCCTTATTGCCAGAGACAGAGTTTAGAGCTGTAAGAACAACCCTCGTTAACTTTTTACCAATGTTCAACTGCAGCCCAAATCTGTTTAGAATTCCTTACTAACTGAAGTTTTCAGAGTTAAGATTTCTTTGTTCTGTCAATTTCTCACAGATTTATTGGATCTTTGTCTAAAAAGTATAAAAGCTACCTGCCTTGGTCATTTCTTTAGGAATCAATTTCATTATTGGGCCTCCATGAGCACATAATAAAACTGGGTATTTTTTCTCCTGTAAATCTGTCTCATACCAATTCCTAGTCCAGCAGGAAGACTTTGAGTGGTAGAGGAAGAATTTTTCCTTCCCCTTAGGTACTATAAGAGTGGATGAAAACTGAGCCCCAGTGACACCTTCGTTTGCATCTGAAGCAAGCAGATTTTCTCAATTTCATAGATTCTTGAGAAGATTCTAAAGGACACTGACAACTAAATGACCTTAAAGTGCAAAGAAGGAGAGTCCTAAAGACTGGAAACCTCAGAGCTAAGTTACGAGTTAATAGAGGACATCTCCTGAAATTGTGCTTAAGAGTGATTGCATGAGTATACCTACTTGCAAATGACATATCTGATAAAAAGTTATATCCAAAATATATAAAGAACTTAAAATACTTAATACCTCCCCAAAATAATCCAATAAAAAATGGACAGTAGAGATGAACAGCCATTTCTCCAAAGAAGACATGTAGATGGCCAACAGACACATGAAAAGATGCTCACCATCACTGATCGTCAGGGAAATAGAAATCATGACTACAATGAAATATCACCTCACACTCGTCAGAATGGCTAAAATCTACAACACAAGAAACAAGAGGCATGGATGTGGAGAAAGGGGAATGCTCTTGTATTGCTGGTGGGAACGCAAACTGATATAGCCACTCTGGAAAACAGTATGGAGGTTCCTCAGAAAGTTAAAAATAGAAATTGCACCACTAGGTATTTACCCAAAGAATATGAAATACTAACTCAAAGGGATATATGCACCCCAGTGTTTTCATTGACTGATGAATGGATAAAGAACACGCAGCATATATAAAAAAAACAGAATATTACTCAGCTTTAAAGAATGACAGCTTGTCATTTGCAATCGCATGGACGGAGTTAGTTTATGTTAAGCAAAATAAGTCAGTGAGAGAAATACAAATACCATATGATTTCACTCATACATGGAATTTAAGAAAGGAAACAAACAATCATAGGGGAAAAAAAAGAGAGAGGCAAACCAAGAAACAGACTCTTAACTCTAGAGAACAAACTGCTGGTTACCAGAAGGGAGGTGGATGAGAGGATGGGTGAAACAGGTGATGTGGACTAAGGAGGGCACTTGTGGTGAGCACCGGGTGATGTCTGGAGGTGCTAAATCACTATATTATACACCTGAAACTAATATTACACTGTAAGTTAACTAACTGGAATTCAAATAAAAATGTAAAAAAATAAATTCTATTCTCCAAGTTCTACAATAAGAACATTTTTATTGGATAAAATTAATATCATTATCTTAACTATGTCCATTGTATAAGAATGATTTGTAAATAAATTCTTGCTTATCTAATATTTCTAAGATGACGTGATAGAGCTTTCTCCTTTTATTTCTGTTTATGTCTGCATATTCTCCAAGTAAGTGACACCTCATGGATTTTGAACCTATATGCAATAGTCATCATTAGTGACAAGAAAATCCAGAAAACATCTGCAAGCTTTTAAGAGGCAAAATGGAGCTTCAAGTAGGTTACAAAATAGATAATTGAAGGTCAATCTTATTGACTGGAAATGAACTGTGGGTTTCTATGGGAAATGTCAATCCAATGTTACAAAACAATTTAAAATCTAATATTCTTTGCTTCTGCCTTTTTATAAGAGGGCCAGCTTTTATGCAGCTGAACTACCTGTTACAGAGTCAAGATAGTCATGTATTCAACAGTAAATCTCAAAATACTACCTGGTGTGATGATTAACATCACATGTCAACAGAATCAACATATATTACAGAGTTTTCAATTTGTACATATATCAATAATTTACATAATCTGTCTTTCAAGAGATCAAGTTTTAGGTTTTTTTTTACATTTTTAAAAATTTTTTTAATTTATTTGTTTGACAGAAAGAGATCACAAGTAGATGGAGAGGCAGGCAGAGAGAGAGGAGGAAGCAGACTCCCCGCTAAGCAGAGAGCCCGTTGTGGGACTAGATCCTAGGACCCTGAGATCATGACCTGAGCCAAAAGGCAGAGGCTTAACCCACTGAGCCACCCAGGTGCCCCAAGTTTTAGTTTTTAGATAGGAGTTAGTGACTGGAACTCATACATAGAAATCTCCAGAAATTGCCTAATTTCCCATTACAGTTTTACTAAATATGGAGGTTTATAAATAATGATCATGCCATTAGCAACTCAGCTTGATATTAGTTAGCAGAGAGGTGAACCGAATCTCTCAGTGAGATAAGAATTTGTCTTTCCTGTCATTTTCCCACCTTCCCAGATCAAGTGATTTTTCCATACCTAATTCTTCATGTCTCTCATTTGCAAGCTTTGGGCTGCCACACCTAGGAAATGGCTACTGCACCCATCCTGAGGAATGATTTGCTTTCTCAGTCATCTTTGCTCACCTGATCTTTCACTACCTACCTTGCCTGGAGCTCCAGTACTGGAGGTATCTGCAGTGTTATAGGGACACCTAGGGAATCTAAACAGACTTGGCCTGGGCTTGCTGTGGGTCAAATAGTGGAATTCATGGAAGGAATAAAAGAGGGTAGAAGGAAAAACAGAAAAGCACGCCAGGCTGAGAGAAAATAGCATGAATGAAAGAATGCCAAGGAACTTTGGAGGAAATAAATAACTTCGGAAGGGCTGAAGCTCAAGTGTATGTGGGGATGGGGATTGGATTAGGGAGAGAATAGAGCACTGACTAGACCAGAGCAGTGGCAGCCCTATCCCTCCATGGAGGCATGTTGAAGAGTTGGGCCTTCCATTTAAAGGCAAGGGGTAAGTTGGGGAAAGGTTTCAAGTAGGAGATTGACATAATCACATCTGAATTCTAAGGAAATCACTCTTACCATATTTGCAAAACTGGGATTGGATCATGTTATGTCCAAGTTTTCGCATCCAAGAGACCACCAAGGAGCCAACACCAATGCAATCACACGAGGGTTTATTTGACAAGCTTAAACTTGGGTCCAAGTATACCCGACACAGCGGAGTAGGGACTTGGACCCTGAGGCTAGTTAAGGCAGGGGTTTTTATGGGTCATTACAAGAGGCTTGGGGGGGTGGGGAGGAGAAGTTTCAGACTTTTGTGCAGTAAGCTGATTAGCTGTTGCCCCGTTGTTGCAGGGTGGGGTACTTTCTTGGAACTAAAGCAGGGTAGGGGTCCCTGGAACTAAAGTAAAGTAGGGGAAAGTTCAACCCTTGGGCCTGAGATGGCTGCCAAAGCTAAGATGGCTGTACTTGTGCTAATGCTAAACTCGAGGTGGGACGGCCTTAATTTTATCAGCCTCCACAGATCAGAGGGAAGAAAGAAGGATTTAGAATGTTATAATACTTCAGGATCACATAAGGAACAGTTGTTGCAAAGCTTGGATTGTTTCCACATAATTTCTTAAAAGGTGATAGCAGTGACTATAGATCACTATGCTCTTTATCAATATGATAGGAAACCTTCCAAAGTGGAGATTAAATAGAAAGCCTGATAAGGTGGAAAAACATACTTTTTATTTTTTTAATTTACATGCATCAGTATGTGTGTAGGGGGAAGACAGAGAGAGAGACAGAGAGAGAGAAGTAGACTGGGGCGTTGCCAGCTGCTTCTTAATGCAATCAGGACAGAAAGTCAACTTGAGCAGAGCTCTGTTCTGTGAATAGATTTTTGAGTGTGGTTTCTCTCAATTATACCTACTTCTGTGGCTGCACAAAAGGAAACCACACTCCTTCTTAAGCACAGCTATGCTCACAGGAAAGGACAGTAGAAGCCAGTGAAGTCAGTCCTGAGAGAAGTGCCAGGTAAAGTCCGGCTCACACCTGAGCCTACCCAAGTGCCTAAGTGTTGGGGAGGAAAGCTGTGTCCACCCAGTAAGTACTGTTCTTTTTAGAAGTGATGGCTAGGGTGCCTGGGTGGCTCAGTGGGTTCAGCCCTGCCTTTGGCTCAGGTCATGATCTCAGGGTCCTGGGATCGAGCCAGAGAGCCTGCTTCCCTCTCTCTGCCTGCCCCTCTGCCTACTTGTGATTTCTCTGTCAAATAAATAAAATCTTAAAAAAAAAAAGAAATGATGGCTCATCATAAGAGTGTCAAGGAACTGTGACTTTGGACCCCAAGTGTGTATTATCTATGTTTGAAAGTAGGAATAAAGGACTATCATCCCTTCCTGTCAGGTAGAATAAGAACTGAGAGGTGATGGAAATTCCTGGAGCAAGGAGGGACCTGGGGAGAGATGATGTACTTCCACCAAATAAGGGCAGATGGAAATTAATAAGGGCAGATAGGAAAATAGAATGGGGAGATTTTATTTAGGGTATTAGGCAGTTGGGAAATAGGAATTAAGAAATTCAAAATGACACCACTGTGTTTATACCTTAGGTTGAGGAAGCAGGACATGCCAGTTATTTACAAGTTTTTAGCATCTGAGTTCTAGGAGCAGTCCATCAATGATTCATTTCAGATTCTCATGCTTTTTAACATTATATTCTTTGCTTTAAATTCTTCTCATTTCCATTTCTTCCAAAAGTATGACTTGGCTTTTCTAGAAATAGTCATTCTGTTTTTTCTCCTCCCATAGCCCTTAGGACATATCTGTATTTTATGATAATATATTCCTTCCAATATCTGGTTTGTTTGCATGCCTAACCCATTAACTAGAGTATTTATTCCCCAGAGGCAGAAATTATATGTGTATTTACCTTTGTATATTACTAGGACCCATTACAGTGTCTTGAATGTGTTAGGAACTCAATAAATACTTTGAAATTAATAACCTGCTTAATATCTCTCGCACTTGCATTTTCCCTTGGTTCCTTTCTTTCAAAGCTTCATTAATTAAAGGTTACATGTCTCCAGCCTATCTCAACAGGCCTAGTCTGTCTTGTAAACTAGCCTCCAACATTGCAAATGCAGAGCCTCCTCATTCAGATGTTATTTCACTTGCGGGCTGGAGCTGCTTCATACCAGCTTGTAGGAATCAATTACTACAGTTTTCAGAAATTCTGTAAGCAGGTTGTTAAAAATCAAATGATGGAAACTTACAATGAGCTACACTGTATTTCTTTTTTTAAGATTTTATTTATTTGAGAGAGAGAGAGGGCGTGAGCAGGGGGAGGATCAGAGGGAGAAGCAAACTGCAGGCTGAGCAGGGATCTGACTTGGCTCCATCCCAGGACACTGGGATCATGACCTGAGCTGAAGGCAGATGCTTAACTGACTGTGCCACCCAGGTGTCCCTTAATTATTCTGAATTAAAAACAAAGGTATTAGACATTCAAAACTCAAAAACCTAATTTTGTTGCTACAGTATTCATCTATAGTATTTGTATGGCAGAAATACTATATAATACTTTGCCACTGCACATCTTTTCCCAACTGCACATTTAGTGACATTACATTGGTAGCTGGCTATCAGCCGTGGTGGGAGTGTTTACCCCATAAATCGCCAAAAGGTACTAATCATCCTATGATTTATTGTTTTGTTGCCTGTCTATACTTAAGACAACATGGAGAAAATGTTAATAATGTAGATTAAACTTCAAAGCATCATGTCCATAGCTGTTAGATTGGTAAAAGCACAAACACAAAAATTCCTCTAATATCCAAAAAACTATAATCTGATTCAGCAAAAAAAACTTGCTTACATCATTGATGAACAAATAAAGTTCTGACATATATCTCCAATATCTCACTCTTATCTGCCAATGTAAATTAAAGTATCAAAACCGCTTAGATGTCAGAATTACACTTGGATAAGCAATTGTTAAACATTTACCAGCACACCACTCTCTTTAAAACTGTTCTCTCAGAGTGCCTGGGTGGCTCAGTTGGTTAAGCATCAGACTCTTTGTTTTGGGGCCTTCCTCATATAGTAGCAGGGGACAGCATGTGGATGGGCCAAAGAAAGAACAAAATGTACTGATTTTTGTATACTCTTTTAAAAATAAAAATTGGATACATTTAAGTTGTACAACGCCATGATTTTGTACACGCACATACACACACATATAGTGAAATATTACTACAGTCTGGCTAATTAACATATCATTTCCTCACAGTTGCTTTTCTTTTCTTTTAAAGATTTTATTTATTTATTTGACACAGAGAGAGACAGTGAGAGAGGGAATACCAGCAGGGGGAGTGGGAGAGACAGAAGGCTTCCCACAGAGCAGGGAGCCTGATGTGGGTCTCGATCCCAGGACCCCAGGACCATGACCGGAGCCAAAAACAGACACTTAATGACGAGCCACCCAAGTGCCCCTCACAGTTACTTTTCTATTTTTTTGTGGTGACAGCACCTGGAATCTACTCTCTTAGCAAATGTCCAGCATTCAGTATAGTATTTTTAACTATATATATAGTTATACATATAACTATATATATTTTAACTATAGTCATCATACTGTGCATTAGATCTCTAGACTTGTTCATCTTAAATAATGGCAACTTTGCAACCACTTTTCTACTCTTTCCTTTTATGTACATGGCTTTTTTAGATTCCACATGTAAGTGAGATCATGTAGTTTTTTTCTTTCTGTATCTGGCTTATTTCACTTAGTGTAATGTTTTCCAGGCTGATCCATGTGGTTGCAAATGGCAGGATCTCCTTTTTTTTAAGAGTTTATTTATTTATTTGACAGAGAGAAAGAGATCACAAGTAGGCAGAGAGGCAGGAAGAAGGAGGGGGGAAACGGGCTCCCCGCTGAGCAGAGAGCCAGACTCAGGGCTCCATCCCTGGACCCCGACATCATGACCTGAGCCAAAGGCAGAGGCTCAACTCACTGAGCCACCCAGGTGCTCCAGAATATTCTTTTTTAAAGGTGAATAAATTCCACTATGTATAAGTATATATCTATATCTACATATATCTATATATCTGATTCAGCAAAAAAACTGAATATAAATACACATATATATGTGTGTATGTATATATATATATACACACACACACACACTCTCACAATTACTTAATCCATTCATCCATCAATGGGCCCTTAGGTTGTTTCCACATCTTGGCTATTGTGAATGGCTAATAGGTATATGATTCCCTAATCATCAGGGAAATGCAAATCAAAACCACAACGAGATATTACCCCACAGCTTTTAGGATGGCTTATATATATATATATATATATATATATATATATATATATATAATATATATATTTTTTATATATATATATGTAAAAATAAATAATATATGTTGACAAGGATGGAGAGAAAAGGGAACTCTTTTACACCATTGCTGGGAATGTAAATTGGTACAGACATTATGGAAAAACAGTATGGAGTCTACTTAAAAAATCAAAAACAGAATTATCATCCAGTAATCCTTCTTCTGAGTATATTCCCAAAGGATATAAAATCACTACCTGGAAGAGATATCTGTACTCCTATGTTCATTGCAAAATGTACTTTAAAACAACAATAAAAGTAACATGATTTTTGTCCCTCTGGCAGAGACAGCTCTTTGGAATTAATTATAATGCTCAGAAATGGTGCCAGACTTAATGACGGGCAATGAGTTATCAGAATTGAATTATGGTCTGGAAACAAATATTAATTTCATGACAAAACAAAAAATTGGGGTTTATTAAATAGTTAAATATTATTATAGAACAAATAAAAAGGAGAAAATTTATTATTTTATAAATCTGTGGAGGAAAAATAATTTCTTAGAATTAATCTAGAAATTATAAGCAGGTTCAAGATTGACTATTTGAATATATAATTAGTAAAATTTCAGTAGAATAGAAAATAATCCAAAGAAAACTAAGACAACAGAGAATGATTATAAATTTTTCTTTATTGTGTTTGCTACCTAATGTGTGACTGAATATGTTTTCAATTAAAAACAAAAAGCAATATAGAAGCTTTAACATAGTACCTACGAAGGTCATTAATAGAATAATATTCCAGATATTCAACTTGAAAACAGTGATAGCCAGATTTTAACAGAAACTAGAGGAAAAGTTATTAGTGTTGCAACTTCTAATACTACCACTAACCTTGTTTATTTTTGTAAATTTCCACTGAGTTTCATGCAAAGTTCTATGTTATACTCCCAGATCTTCTATAATATCATTTCATTTAGACAAATATGTCTTCAGATTTTACATTTTTTCTTACTTCAGTTAAGCCAGTGAGTTTCAAACATTTCCCAAAAATCTTACCCGCCCCCACCCCACCCCGCCACCAGATTTTGACTCAGCAACTGTGGAGGGTTATAAGGATTTTCTTTTTTTTTTTTAACATTTTTATTTATTTATTTATTTTTATTTTATTTTTTATAAACATATAATATATTTTTATCCCCAGGGGTACAGGTCTGTGAATCGCCAGGTTTACACACTTCACAGCACTCACCATAGCACATACCCTCCCCAATGTCCATAACCCCACCCCCTCTCCTAACCCCCCTCCCAAGCACTCCCAGGTGATTGTTTTGCGAGTGGTTACAGCTAAGTGTCTGGAACAATTTCTTTTCACCTTGGACTTTGTTTAAAGTAGATTTGGGGCTCAGAAAAGCAACAAGATTGAAAAACATTTAGGCAGGGCCTTCAAGCAGGGAGAGAGGACAGGGAGGCTAGGGAAGAGGAAAGATGGGTTCATAATAATGACAGTGGTGGGAGAGGGGTAGCTGGTATAGATGACAAGTAGGAAGTACAACTGAGTCACTGAAGACTGGATCCAAGGTACAGAAATACATTTTCTTCCCTAAGCACTGTAGGAAAAAATTTGTGTTTCAGTGGAAAACTACTCATTTATCTACTGTATACTTTTCTGGGCTATCAGATTCTAGCTCTTCACTGCCTTTCAACTATTTTTCAACTCTGTAAATTGTTGGTAACGGATATGCAAATTCTCTCATGTCAGGTAGTGATTTAATTGACTTCATTTCCCCTCTGCTCTCCTAGTTCCTTTCCACCCCCAAACCAGGGAAAAATCAATTTTTTCTTTACTTGGAATTCATCTCAACATTCCTCTATTCTGCATAATCTGCTGTTTTAAATTACCTTTGAACTGGTTACCACATCTGCTTGGCTTCTTTTTCATATCACATGAACAAAATTTCTCTAACATGTATGAAAGTCATGATTATATATATTTCTGAAAGTTATCTGTCAACAGGAATACAATACATTGCTTATCACTGCCATTAAAAGAATTGACACATGATACATCTCTGACATTTCTTTAATTACTGAAGGATTTTATGAACATTCTCCTTATCCTTTTTTCCAATGTAAGAATCGGCAATGTAAATTTATCTTTACTCTGTTTAAGTTTAGACTATTTAACTTGTTATCAATAGAAACTCCATCTTTTCTGTCTTTTGGTCTCTAATTTGCTACTAACATGAAATCTCTGGTAACACATTTCTAGCTCATGATTCAGAGACTCAAGCACCACAGCTCTTTCTTTTCCTCTTCCATTTAGATATTGAAAAAACACCTTCAGTCTCATCTCTGATACCCAATTGATAGCGCTAATGCTATTTGCTACACTTAGCCAGAAATAAAGGAAATTATCATCAGAATTTCCCAAGTTACAGAGAAGAGAGAGACACATTAATTTAATTTTCCTCTCAATTTTGTTTCTTTGTTTTCCTTCAAATAATAAGAGAAAAATTTAAGCTATGGCTTAGGGAGTCACGCACATCAAATATATCAGTCAGCCAGGGCTGGAATCCTGAAGATAATGGTATTCTTGCTGTCTCAAGTTAATATCCGTAAAAGCTACAGTAAAATGCACTAAATGCTTTTGCTGCCTTTTTGGTAGAAAGGTGCACTGTCAGCTCAATCTTACCAGGTTCAGAAGGAAGCATTTGAAAATTGATCATAAAAAATCATTTGTTATCTAAAATGAGAACAATGCTTGTCATAGGGCAGGCTTTCAAACAGGCCAGTGTGAAGGGGCCTTAAAGGAAAAATAATACGTTTTCCCTTCAACCAGTGGATTCCGATAGGCAGCAGGGACACTTGTTATTCAGGGCAACCTTTCTAATTAGGTATCATTTGGCCACTTCTAATACTGCTGAGAGCAAAGATTTTCTCTCCACTAGAGGACACCCTCTAACATTGAAAAATAAAAAACTCTCCTTTTTAATTAAAAAGAACATTTCTTTTTAATTAAAAAACACCAACACCCAGAGATCTCACTCAGAATTAGGAAATGGTGAGCATTTTCTTTTTTTTTCTTTGCCATGTGTCAAACACCATTTATTTTCTCATTTAATCATTAAAACACCTCTTGATCCCAGGGAAATTAATATATCCTAATTTAGTTGAGAGTGAACTGTTAAAGGTCTCCCATATTGACAGAAAATTCTGTGGAGGGGAATAAGAGATTTAGCCAATAAATTTCTCAAATTTTCTGGGAGGTGCATAGAACATAACCAGATATTCTTTTATATTTTATATACATAAAGTTGTGATCTGTGTGGGTTTTTGTTTGTTTTTGCTAGCCCAATGTCCCTTTTTCTGGTAAACAAAGTCCCATCCTCCTCACTTGACAGAACTGCTTTCCCAAGCCTCAGGCAATCATAGTACCCTATCTTCTTGGTTACAGTGATTGACATTACTGTAGCTAGTGGTTGGCTACAGTGGTTGGTATGTGACCCAAATGCCACCAATCAGAATCTTTCCCTACTTCAATAGGAGGCCCAAGACCATTCCTTTAAAAAATCAAGGTAAAACTGGTATATAGCATTATATGTTTCAGGTTTTCATTATAATTGGACATCTGTATATACTACAAAGTGATCACCACCAGAAGTCGAGTTACCACCCATCACTGTGCAATGAATTCCCTTCACCCATTAAGCCCATCCCCAACCTCCTTCCACTCTGATGACCACCAATTTATTCTGTCTCTCTAAGTTTGTGTATCATTTTCTTTGTTCATTTGTTTTTCTTTTTTACATTTCATATATGAGTGAAATGATACAGTATTTGCCTTTGTCCATCTGACTTAACTCACCTAGCATATTACCCTCAAGTTTCATCTATGTTCTTGCAAATGGCAAGATTTCATTCATCTTTATACTTGTTTAGTATTTTATTATATATGTATATGTCTGTATATATACTTATTATATACATAGGAACCCCTTTATCCATTCATTCATTGATGGATACCCAATCTTCTTAAATTTGCTGAGAATTGTTTTGTGGCCTAACATGTGATCTACACTGGAAAATGTTCCATGTGCACTTCAGAAGATTTCATATTCTGCTGTCTTTGGATGGAATGTTGTATCTAATAAGTCCATCTGATCTAATGTGTCCTTTAAAGCCAATGTTTCTTCATTGATTTTCTGTTTAGATGATCTATCCAATGATATGATGCAAGTGGGGTATTAAAGTCCCCTCCCATTATTGTATTGCTGTCTGTATCTCCCATGAGGTACATTAATATTGCTTTAAATATTTTGGTGCTCCTGTGTTGGGTGCACATATATTTACAGAGGTTATATTCTCTTCTTAGATTGGCCTTCTTTATCATTAGTAATAACATTCTTTGTTTATTTTTAATCTTTGTTTTAAAGTCTATTTGTCTGATATGAATGTATCTATAGCACTCTTCTTTTTGTTTTCATTTGTATGAAATACCTTTTTCCATTGCTTCCCTTTCAGTCAGTGTGTGTCCTTCTGAAGTGAGTCTTGTGTTGGCAGCATAGGG
Source organism: Enhydra lutris kenyoni (assembly GCF_002288905.1). Classification (NCBI taxonomy): domain Eukaryota; kingdom Metazoa; phylum Chordata; class Mammalia; order Carnivora; family Mustelidae; genus Enhydra; species Enhydra lutris. The sequence goes on along the minus strand of NW_019154107.1, from coordinate 11,408,266 downwards.
GTGGGTCTTGTTTTTTAAATGCATTTAGCTTCTCCATGTCTTTTGATCGGAGAATTCAGTTCATTCACATTTAAAGTAATTTCTGATAGGTACGTACTTATTGCCACTGGTTAATTGTTTTCTGGCTGTTTTTATAGTTCCTCTCTGCTCCTTTCTTCTCCCCTTCTCTCTTACCCTGTGATGTGAGAGCTTTCTTTAGTGTTACATTTTGATTCCTTTCTCATTTTCTTTTGTGTTTTACTATAAGTTTTAACTTTACGGTTGCTGTGACATTTTCATATAACATCCTATGTTATATGAAATGTATATAATGGTCAGTTTTAAGTTGATAAGAACTTAAAATTGAATACATTCTAAACTTTATATTTTTAACTCCCTACTTTTCATGTATTTTTATTTTATGTGTCCCTGAACTAATTATTGTAGTCTTACTTTTACTGTTTTTGTCTTTTAATCCTCATACTTGTTTTATAAGTCATTGACCCACTATTTATACTATATATTTACCTTTTCCAGTTAGAATTTTACATGTGCATTGTTTCTTGTTCTTAATTAGTGCCTTTTCTTTTCAGTTTAAGAAAGTCCCTTTAAGGGTACCTGGGTGGCTCAGATGGTTAAGTATCTGCCTTCAGCTCAGGTCATGGTCCCAGGGTCCTGGGATTGAGTCCAGCATCAGGCTCCTACTTGGTGGGGAGTTTGCTTCTCTTTCTCCCTCTCTTCCAGCTTGTTCTTTGGCTTACTCTCTCTCCAAAAAATAAAATAAAATAAAAATCTTAAAAAAAAAAACCCATCCCTTTAACATTTTTTGTAAGACCAGTTTAGTGGTGATGAAGTCCTTTAGGTTTTATCTGGAAAATGCTTTTTATAAAGGTTGATTTTATTTATTTATTTACTTATTTATTTATTGAGAGAGTGTGAGTGAGAGTAGGGGCAGAGAGAGAGAGAGAGAGAGAATCTTACACAGACTCTGCGTTGAGCAGGGAGCCAGACATGGGGCTCCATCTCATGACCCTGAGATCATGACCTGAGCTGAAACGAAGAGTCAGACAGTTAACCAATTCTTAACGGCCACCCTGTTGCCTCTATCTGGAAAACTCTTAATCTTCCCTTTAATTCTGAATAATAACCTTGCTGGGTAGAGAATTCTTGGTTGAAAGTTTTTTTTTTCTTTTAGCACTTGAAATATTTCATGTCACTTTTTTTTTCCTGGACTGCAAAGTTTCTGCTGAAAAATCCACTGATAGCCTTATGGGATTTCCTTTGTACATAACAATTTGTTCTCTTGCCACTTTTAAAATTCTCTCTTTAATGTCAGCATTTTAGTTATACTGTGTCTTGTGGCTTTCTTTGGGTTCACATTTTTTGGAACTCTCTGGGCTTCCTGGACATGGATGTCTCTGTCCTTCCCCAGATGAGGGAAAATTTCAGCCATTATTTCCTCAAAGAACTTTCCTGGACCTTTCTCTCTCTTTTCTCTTTCAGGGACACCTAAATGTGAATAATATTTTGCATGATGTTGCTCCAATGGTTCCTTTAAGCTATCTTCACTTTTTAAAATTCTTTTTTGATTTTCCTGCTCTGCCTGAGTGAATTCCATTGTTTTGTCTTCCAGCTTGATGATCCATTCTTCTGCTTCATCCAGACTGTGGTGAGCCAGCTAGTGTATTTTTCAATTCAGTTATTGCACTCTTCAGTTCTGTAACTTCCATTTGGTACTTTGTTACATTTTCTATCTCTGTTGATGTTCTGTGTTCATCCAGTCTCCTGAATTTGGTGAGCATTTTTATGACCATTACTTTGAACTCTTTATCAGATAGGTTGCTTATCTCTGTTTCATTTAGGTCTTTTTCTTTGATTTCTTTTCTTGATCTTTTATTTGGAATATATTCCTCTGTCTCCTCATTTTGCCTGCGTCTCTGTGTTTCTTTCTATGTATTATGCAAATCAGCTACCTCTCCTAGTCTTGAAGGAGTGGTCTTATGTAGGTGATGTCCCATGGCACAGAAGTGCTATCCTCCTTGGCCACCATAGCCAGGGGCTCAAGAGGTGTCCTCTGTGTGAGCTGCATGTGCCCACCTGCTGTGGTGAAGCTGTGGCTGTGGCCTAAGGGTGAAAGGGACTCTTGCTCAGCCCAGCTATAACACATGACAGTGATTCAGGAGTGGGCTGGGCCCTCAATGGGGCATGACCTTTGGTGCTAACAAGTCAGTGGGGAGAGTTCCAAAATGACACTTGGTAGCACCAGCATTAACAAGTTAGAATGAGATCACAAAATGATGCCCAGTGATCCAAAATGACATTTGCCAGTGTCTCTGTCTCTTGAGAGAATGCCATGAAGTTTCCTTCTTTTGGGCAGATACTTTAATATTAGTAAGTGGGTCTTCTTCACATATGGTCTAGGTACTTTTAAAGCTGGTATTTTTGCCTGGGTCCTATGGCAGGTGAGTCTATGTGTGAGCCCTTTTAGAGCAGATTTCCCACTCCTTAAAGTTCTATGATTTTCCTGAATGTAATCCCCATTGGTTTTCAAAGCCATGTGTTTTGGGGGCTCATCTCTCTTGTGCAGGATCTAGAAGTTGGGGTGCCTGATGTAGAGGACAGACCCCTTGTTTCTCAGGGAAAAAGTTCCATATTTTGGAGATCTCTCCTGATTGTACATTGCTGTGCCTAGTTTTTGTTTGTTTGTTTGTTTTGTGAAACCTAGTCTTTGCTCTTCCTATCTGTTTTGATGCTGCCCTCATCCTTTGTTGTGGAAGCTCTGTTTATATAGTTCTTAGTCTTTTTTGGAGGAAATTATTTCATATGTGGCTGTACATCTGTTGTACCCATGGGAGAAGGTGAGTTCAGGATCTTCCTATGCCACCATCTTGAACCTTCCTCTCATGAGCATTTTGTTCTTAAATAAGATGTTAAATGGTAGGGGAATTTTAATTTGATTTGCACCAGTAATCATGCATATTGCATGGTTATGGTAAAGATAAATGTTTTGCCAGATTTTCCATGTAAGATAAAAGCAAAGTAGTTTACAGATCATATTTAACTTTTGTCATTGGTTACACTGAATGGATCCTCTTCCAGAAAGCTATATTTAGAAATGCAGACTCTTCCCCTGACTGCTACTACCACATACACACATGCACATGCACATGCACACACACACACACAAATAAAGAAAGCTCCTTTGGAACCTCCTCAAGACATTTTACCTAAATAAGTATTAGGACCTATGGTATATAATAGTTGCCAGTTATCTACCCACAAACACTTTTTTGGAAATCAGAGATTTCTCTAAGGATTCCAAAAGAAAGGAAAAAAATGCAAGGGGTACATTTTAACAAGATCATAGTTGAGAGTGTTATTCCTATAAGATGTAACAATGTTCAAATTTTAAGAGAACAAAATCACAGAAAAACAAGCCATTCACTTCTAAATTTGCTAACCATATTTCAGCTGTAGTGTCAGGTTTCTTTATGAACATTTATTTTGTACTATCTTACAACATATTTCTGTAGCTTTTAAGAACAAAGCAACTTATTTGGCTGGCAATAGATCATGAGAGGATCTAAGTAACCACAAACAGTTTGAAATTAATTAATATACATCCATAGTACACATGTAAGTGAGTGCTCACAAAATGTTACCAGTTATTACTATTACTAGTATAACTATTATTATGGGACTTAAACTTTTCTATAAGCGATGACTTGCAGTTCATGCATCCAGTTAGATCAGATTATGACTTTCAGGAAGCTGAGGGCTACATGCAGGGATTCAGATAAATAGATGGGGGTACTTCCTAGACTAATGAGATGAAGAGGGACGGTAGCAAAACCCCTCCAGAATGGAGAGAAAAATCTCATGCATTTGAAAAGAAAAGGTGTACAAATGGGAAAATTATTACTGCATTTTGTTTTGATAGTTCACAGATGCTTATAAGGACTCAAACTATAGCTCCTGATGACTGCCTTCTAGTGGCACAACACAAACCTTTATGGCATCTAGAACAATCTGTGGACACAGGCTGAAGAAAGGAATTCATTAAGCATCAGTTAACATCTGGTGCCCTCTGATGTCCTCACCCCTGAGAAAGTGTGATGTTGCAACCAAGTGCTGAGAAGATAAGTACTAGATAAATGAAGGAGGTGGCTGATGAATGCTCAGTGGAAAAAATGTTCAACTGCCAGGAAATGGATGTGCTCAAAAAGATTATTCAGAAACTCCTAGTGATGAAAAAGGAGAGGAGATAGGGCCATTTTTGGATATTTCAAAAATTGAATTAAATTATACATAATGTAAAATTTACCATCTTAGGCAATTTTAAGTGTACAAAGAAGTAGGGTCATTTTTGCGCATCAGTGGAAGAGTAGATAGGAGAAGAGACTTGTGGTTTGCTTCCTGACAAAGACATTAGAATTGCTTATAATTCTGTGCATTTCTAAAATTGTTTTGAGTCATTCACAAAGTAGACTTTCTTTTATTCATAATGCAGACATTTTTAGGTTTTTATTGCTGAGCCTTTTATCAATCTCAAATTTTTGGATTGCATCTTGATTAGACAAGTCTTTTACTTTTGCTCCTTTAACTACACAGTCACTATACTAAATTCTTCAGGGCTTCTTTTAACTCTTGTCGTGCTTTCCCATCCTTCTGCAGTCTCACATTTTTATTTACTTATTTGACAGAGATCACAAGTAGGCAGAGAGGCAGGCAGAGAGAGAGAGGAGGAAGCAGGCTCCCCGCTGAGCAGAGAGCCCGATGCAGGGCTCCATCCCAGGACCCTGGGATCATGACCTGAGCTGAAGGCAGAGGCTTTAACCCACTGAGCCACCCAGGCGCCCCTACAGTCTCACATTTTTAAAGCAAATTATTCCATTTCCAGCTTCCATGTATACTTCAATCAGCCATTAACAAACATAGAGAAAGCACTTTTCTGTGGTCAGTGATCAGCAAATTCTTTACACCTCAGTATCACAAGTAGTTGACATAAGAAAAAAGGAAACAGAGGAGACTGTAGATTATGAATATGAAAAGAAGGACTGAGAGGGAAAGAAAAATGAAAAGGGGAGGAAGAAAGGGATATTAGTGGTGGTGGTGAAGGGTATTGAAATGTCCCTAACAGCTTATTCAAATGTAACTGTTACATATAGGTTGCTGTTGCCCTCTGGAAGAGACCATGTCCTGACACTGCCTTTGTTTTTGGGTATTTATTTTTAATGTGATTAATCTATTTTTTTCAAAACCCTGGCTGGTATCTATTAAGGTACATATCACTAAGTGCCTCCCAGTGATTGTTATCCCTCTTCCTTTTAGTAATATAACCCCCACGGCTACCCAGCTATAGATGACATTTCCACTCTTGCCTTCTGGGTTGATACAGCCATATGACTGAGATTGGGCTAATGAGATGCAGGGAGAAGTCATGTGTGGTTGTCTCCTTTATGATGAAGCCTTATGCCCTGGACTTTACTTTTCCCTTTCCTATAGGCTGTGTTGGGCTCTGTGGTTAGTGGGGAGTCTGCTTGAGATTCTCTCCCTCTTCCTCTGTGAAGTCCCCTTCCCACTTGGTGTGATCTCTCTCTCTAAAATAAAATAAATCTTAAAAAGGGAGGGGATTGTTTTGCTGTTTCTTATGTGGACTGTGAAAGTTCCAATTCAAATTGCATTTTGCTGTCTCTGTTTTAGTGAAACACCCTCCCCCTACCAAGTGTCCTAACACTTAAGGTATTTTTAATTTTTGTTTATTTATTTATTTATTTAAAGATTTTATTTATTTATTTGACAGACAGAGATCACAAGTAGGCAGAGCAGCAGGCAGAGAGAGAGGAGAAAGCAGGCTTCCTGCCAAGCAGAGAGCCTGATGCGGGACTTGATCCCAGGACCCTGAGATCATGACGTGAGCCGAAGGCAGAGGCTTTAACCCACTGAGCCACCCAGGCGCCCTTAAGGTATTTTTTAAAAAGATTTATTCATTTATTAATAAGTAAAGCCTGATGCAGGGCTGGATCTCACTACCCTAAGATCATGACCTGGTCTAAAATTGAAAGTAAGATGCTTAACAGACTGAGCCACCCTGGCACCCTTTTAACACTCAAGGTCTTTTTTTTTTTTTAAGATTTTATTTATTTACTTGACAGACAGAGATCACAAGTAGGCAGAGAGGCAGGCAGAGAGAGAGGGGGCCTGATGTTGGGCTCAATCCCAGGACCCTGAGACCATGACCTGAGCTGAAGGCAGAAGCTTAACCCTCTGAGCCACCCAGGAGCTCCTAACACTCAAGGTCTTAAAGGGATAATTTAGATATGCACAAAGCCTGCTTTTCTTATGTTTAAAAAATATAAACCATAATTCTTAGGTTTATGTAGCTTTCAAGGTTAATGAAACATTCTTTAGGAAGCTTCATAAGCTTGTAAAACATGGCTTATGTAGGACATAATGATAGGTCATGCATGATGTTTATTATTTAAAACGTGAATGAACATTCAGTGAACCCACTGTGTTTTCTTCATTCCTGACTAGAAGGTGTTTCGTTAGTCAGCATTATATTAAAAAGTATTCAGTGTAACTGCTGATGTTTTCATACAGTGGTTTGCTCTGCTTGTCTTCCTCCATAGTGGCTTAGCAAAATGCTTTAGAAAGCTTCTAAGACTAAAATACACTATGAGTCTTGGTTTTTTGGTCCACATTCCATAAAAGGAGAAAATGATAGCAGTTTTAAATGCCACAGAAACAGTTTAAACAATTGAAGCTGTAAAGGGGAGGGAATTTTCTGTGCCAAGGTGATCAGGGAGTTGCAGAAGTTGACAGCATTCATAGATATTTTCAATACTTAAGAAAAAATGCACTGTTATTTTCATTTCTAGACTGTGACCAAAGCTACTTCTTTCAGTTATTTTCATCCTTGAAAAAGACAAGTTATTTCTCTTTAGAATCTGTATCTTCCTTTGCAATCCATTCTACAATTGGTATTTTTAAGGTCACTTGAAAGTAACCCTGCTATTCGAAATTTCATCCATCTTTCCTGATCATAGAACTTCACGTTCAGGAGACACCCCCCCCACGTTTAAAAGTATTTTTATTGACTTTAAACATGCAATATCTTGACAAGCTGCGACATTCTTCTTAATTTTCCCCCTTTTTTGGGGTTCCCGATCTCACTTTCTATAATTTCATCCTTCCTTATGGTGTTATTTTTACTCTTGGCCTTTGTACTAAACTGGTATCTTATTATAATGTGCACACACAGCCAATGTTGGTTTGGTTACTCTTTTGTGAGCTATTGGGGTTTTTCACATGGCTTTTAATCACAAATGCCTTCTGCAAAGCTTATGAGACACTGATCTAGAAGGTTTATAACCCTTAAGATGTCTTTAATAAAAGGGATTGTAAAGTAGCATCTGAGACTTGTCAACATCTAATAAAGGTTATCACCTGAGAATCTTTACAGCTTTCTTATCTAAAGAAGATATATGATTTTCTGAAGTCTATTTTTGTGCCCATCACTATTATAGCATGATTTTTAAATTTATGTTCTAATATTAGCAACCCTCTATGTGGAAAGTTGTAGAAGTAAATTAAAACAACTGAATCTTCTTGTCTATAGAAAAATGACCAATTATATCATTTCATAAAGATGAATACTTTCTCTAACATATTTACAGAGTAATTTATATTACTAGTGTTCTATTTGTCATTATATTAATAAGCTTGCTTTTTCCCTTAACACTTGAATCTTGTGGACAATGCTCTTTATTATATCAAGTTGATACAGATAAAATATTGAAAGAGGTAAAACTCTGGTGATTTTCACAAAGTCCAAGGGAAAGGAAAGACTAAAGCCATTTGTTCACATCTGGATGATGTTTCACAGCATTTTAACTCCTTGGTGCTGGCTGTTGGAATACCCTGCAATGAAAACCTAATGGCAAGCTTTGCTGACTGGATGTGCATTCTGAATCAAACACTCTCTTAGACTAATGAAAATACTCATTGATCTGATTAAGTTAATTGATCCAGTACTTTAATTTAGCATGACCACGTGCACCACATAGTAAAAAGATTGTGATAACAAAAATTAAGACAAAATTAATAAAGTTATTAGACATAAGTAGTTCTTATGAGCAGGAAATTGTGATTCTGAAACATTACTTCATTAGTACTTTTTCTACCACTACTTAGTCAAATTTAGGCTTCTTAACTTTCTCATTTGAAATAAGAAAGAGCCTCTTAAGATTCCACGGCTAAAGCCTGATTTTATTTATTTTTTTAAAGATTATTTATTTATTTTACAGGGGGAGAGAGAGAGAGAGAGAGAGAGAGAGAGACAGCAAGAGAGGGAACACAAGCGGCGGGGCGGAGGGGCGGTGGGAGAGGGAGAAGCAGTCTTCCTGCTGAGCCTGACACAGGGCTCGACCCTAGGACCCCAGGATGATGACCTGAGCCAAAGGCAGACACTCAATGACTGAACCACCCAGGAGCCTTATGGATAAAGCTTTAAAGCACTTTTTGACATATCTTGGTTCTTTCTTTCTTTCTTTTTTTAAAAGATTTTACTTTTTTATTTGAGGAGGATAGAGAGAGTGAAAAAGTGAGAGCACAACAGCAGGAGGAGGGAGAAGCAGAGAGTCTGGTGGGGTCTGATCCCAGGACAATGCAGGGATCATGACCTGAGCTGAGGCAGCCGCCCAACTGACTGAGCCACCCAGGTGCTCCTTGGTTATTTCCTGCTTGTCTTTTTTATATCTGTCTTTATTTTCCTAAATTTATACAATGTGAACATACTGCTTTTATAATTTAAGAAAATATAAATTATAGCATTAAAATGTCACCATGTATTCTATTTCAAGGTAGCACCACAGATCATGCACCATCTTCCTCCACTATCTCTTTTCTCCAATAGTCAACAGTCATAGAGGGCTCTCTCAGTCAAGATCAGCTCTGTGACTCTAAATATGCTGAGAAAAATAACATTACATATACTATTGATTAGTGATACTAGTTTGAAACATTATTAACAAAATGTAAGTATTAGAAGAGACATCTTCCTCATCCATAGTTAGGGATTGTGTGAGATTCCTCAACACAAATGAAAAATTTAAATCAGCTCTGTTGAATCTGGGCTTATTTTTATTTTATTTTATTATTTTATTTTATTTCTATATATTTTTTAAAATTTTATTTATTTATTTGACAGAAAGAGAGAGATCATGAGTAGGCAGAGAGAGAGAGGCAGAAGCAGGCTCCCCGCCGAGCAGGGAGCCCAATGCAGGGCTTGATCCCAGGACCCTGAGATCATGACCTGAGCCGAAGGCAAAGGCTTAACCAATGAGCCACCCAGGTGCCCCTATTTCTATATTTTTTAAAGATTTCATTTATTTATTTGACAGAGAGACAGAAAGAGAGAGCACAAGTAAGCAGAGTGGCAGGCAGAGGGAGAGGGAGAAGCAGGCTCTCTGTTGAGCAGGGAGCCCAATGTCGGGCTCGATCCCAGGACCCTGGGAACATGACCTGAGCTGAAGGCAGACACTTCACCAACTAAGTCACCCAGGAGTCCCAAATCTGTGCTTATTTTTAAACTAGCTCCCATCAACATCTTTCTTTTCATCAACATCTTACTCCAAAAACAGGGGTTTGATCCAGTATGAATGAAACCCTTCCACTTAGAGTTTTTCATGACAATAAATAAGGTTATATTCTATAGCAATATTTGCTTTTTTTGGAAAGCCAGAGAAGAGGTGTGAACAGTGTTCATGCTCTCACTTTTATTTAAGCCAACATAATCACTTCCATTGTTCAATTACTCTTAAAGTTTTCAGAAAGCCTTCTATTCTCACTGTAATAATCAAGACTATTCATCTTAGAAAAACATTGTCTGAAAAAAAGTTCAAATTGGACATTTCGTTTCGATATTAGGAATGGCTGTTTGGGATGGGGGATAGTAGAGAGCAAATTGAGTAAATTCATTATATCCTAATCCCCTTGTTTATCTAATTAGTATACATACATGTGAACAATGCTCTTGGAACAGCTGTGAGGATAAACAATGGTCCCACCCTCTGGTTTCTACATTACTTCCTTCATTATCCCCCAAGTACCAGCATGTTCATAAAGCACAAGGATTAGAGATCCCATACTCTAGCACCCACCAAGGCTTGCCATCTATGAGAGTGCACAATGTGATAGCTTTATAATGTGCCAATTTGGCTAGACTAACTTACATTTCCCAGAATTCCATTTTCTTGTATGTGTCCTTCAGGGTAAGCTATGAGAGAGATTTTCTCATACTAGTGGAAGGATGAAAGGGAAGCAGCAGCCATTTTTCAGTGTGTGTGTGTATGTGTTTGTGTGTGTGTGTGTATGTGTATATGCACATACATGTGCATGTACATTCTTCTGATATGTCAACTCACTTTGTTGACATGAAGTCACAGTTGGGCCTGAAATCGCTCTCTTTTCCCCTGTATCTTCTCTCAGTGTCTCTGACTTCTGGGCAGGACACGTGTATGTTTAGTTCTATGATGAAGGGCCTTGGCTTATTCTTGTTGGTAAGGTCCGAGGCAGCAAAAACTGACATGTGTTTGTCCATTCAGTGAAGTTCCAGCCTGCTCATAATCTTCCCACTTGACTGCATGTCCTGTAAACTGTGAGCCCAGTTCACACTCAAGGGCTTCTATCTGACTTATCATCTTCTCTCCCTAACAACACACCAGTGAAATTTAGGCTTCAGCATTAAACGCAAAGATAGTCAAGTAGAGACTACTTAGTCGCCATAAGTGTGTGAATGAATTATCTGAAAATAAATAAAATTATCTGTTTTTTCCTTTAACCCACTTCTCACACTACAGATACATGGATAGTTTCATATATATAAAGGACTTTAATGTCTTTACCACCCACATTCTACTGATCTCCAAATCTAAGTCTTTCACCTGGCCTTCTCTCTCTCCTGCATGGATGTCTCTGCTTGGATCTCCCATAAGCATCTCCTGCTTAACATGTCAGCAGTTTGACTAGACATCTGACTCTAAAAATTGTTCATCCTTCTGATTTCCCTATTTTAGTGAACATGATCTAACATGTAGTAGGCATTCAGTAAATCCTTATTGGAAAGTTAGTGAATAAATAACCATGCTCAGGAAAGATATTTTGCCACTATTAGGTGCTGAGGATGAATAACAGGAGCCCAATTTACCCAACTAGCTCTTATTCAAATTATGGGAAAGGGACAGTTCAATAAGAAAGCCTCATCCCAGTAACCTCTAATTTCCTTTCTCTAAGTCAGCTTTAAATTTTTTGGCATTCTGGTCTCTTGAAAGAACTGATGAAAGAGAAAGTCCTTGCCCTGCCATGAAAATATTTTGTATGTTTACAATTTTAAAGCCCCTTGAAATTCATTCATACACCCAAGAATCCTAGGTTAAGGATCTATGATCTGCTTAAAATAGGATATCAGAAAACACTAATTATTTTATATATGAGTTATAATCTCACAGGAAGGTCGTGGGGGATTCATGCTGTTTTTTGGTATCTTTTTTGTCTATTTGAGTGACTAGAAATGAAAACCTACAGTTCTTTGTCAAAACAAACATATTTGTCCTGCTGGGACCTTTGAAAAGAAATAACTGAAACTCTGATGATTTATCAAGTGACAATAAAGAAGCTAAAGGTTTAAAAAATAAGCTATTCTGTTTAGGATATTAAGATACCATTTATGAGGCTTTATAATCATAATGTTTACCTGGAATTTCATAAATCCATCTTAAAATTGTTTTTATGTGCTAAAAATGTGAAAACTACTTCCATATTAAAATGACTTGTACTGGTTATATCATCTAAATTTTCAACCATTCTTTCTCCAGTTAATGGACTTATTATAGACATTTAGGAATATGACATAATTTTATAAACATTTGAATATTAACTGGTTCACCAGTTTGTGGGAAAGTCCAAAATGAATTTTTAAAGAATAGCTGCTTCTTCAAAATGTCCTTATTCTGAAAACAAAATGCAGTTCCATAATGGAAGACGAGATAAACAAAAGCAAACTACAGTCATAATAGAACATTAATGAGAAATTATCACCATAGCTGAAAATACAGACTTGAGACAAGAAATTTGACAATAAATTCACTGTGATTATAGTTTCTCCTACATTCCAGAGTAGGTAAGGCCACTGGGACAGTATTTATAACCTCTTTCTTAAATGCGTCTGTCTGTCAACAATTTAGCACCTAGGTTGATGCATTAATGAGCAATTAATTGGCTGGCAGAGGCATATGGAAGGGGATCACAGAAGGGAATCCCTCTGGCTGTGTCTACTCATGGAAAGCAAGATGGGAAAAGAGAATAGAAAAAAGGAATCTTTGGAAACTTGTCACCTCAAGATTGCAAAATCAACGCTCCTGGATACATTAAGAATATAATATTTTCCCTAAATGATGTTTCCTCTTGTATTCTTCAGCATAAATTATGGAACTTTCTTTAAATATGTGTTATACTAGTTTGTTTATATGTATGTATATAAAATAAGCAAAATTATATATGTGTTTATATATACTTTTTAGTTTAAATATAAATAAATTTTAGATAAACTAGGGGAATATTCAACCTAGAACCTTAAATGGGTGACTGAAATCTTATATGTCAAGATGGTTTAAGGCAATGATGCACAGTGACTCCAGTTAACACTCTTCTCTATAAAAGTGCACATTCAAAGTCTCTGAAGACACAGAATGGAGGCTAACAAAGCAGATCCCCTGGCTGATTTTGTGCTCTGGACATCACTTTGTAATCCTTATTCTAAATCATCAGCATAGTGTTTGGAATCCAGGGCCCTAAGTTAGCTAAATCTATATCCAAATAAAACTCAGCCACATACTGTCTCCTTGACTTTAACCAACTTATGTCACTTAACCTCTCTAATACTTTAACTTTCTCAGTTGCAAAACTCAGTCTAAGAATAGTTAACTCCTGGGTTTATTATGAGGATTAAATATGTGAATAAGGTATATAAAGCACATAAGCACATTGTAAATTAGCACAGAGAGTAATGGCTCAATAAGTAGGGGGTGTTAGTAGTGGTAAAAATGACGATACACAGCCCTAACAAATCCAGTGCCTACTAGGTACCAAGATACAAGTTATCTCTTGATAAAACAGAACTAGTTTTCTGCTACCAAGAGTTCCTCTACTTGATTTTCACATTGCCATGTTTTCTTTTCATACACCCAATGTTAATAGATTGTGCCATGTTTCCCTTCATTCTGTATTAGTCTGCATAAGCACTGAACTCAAAGTTAACCTATCCAAAGGATAAAAGAGCAAGTGCTGTCTGCTCGAGTGAAGGCTCTTCACTGCTGTGCTGTTCTGATGAATTTCAGAATGGGACACACCCTCTCTTGCCATCCTCCATTCTCAATTGTTTTCCCATCTCCAATCTCACCTGAAGTTGCTGTGTTACCTACCATTCCACAGCTTGGCTTTTAGAACTTAGACTTGATCCAGTCTATCCAGAAAGCATTTTTCAAATATTCCCATCAATTTCTCCCATGAACTTCCCAAGGGGCCATACAAGCCCTTGCTATATTCTCTAGATACTGTCTAAATTCAATCCATTTCTTCAGGTACAATATGACTTTGTTTCTTTACCAGACCGTAAACTTATTTGCAAACAAGGGTTGTGTCTAAATAAAAATTCATGAGCTGTACACCCTCTCATTTTAGCTCCAAGGACTCTCAGGACATCATTAGTGATAGTGTAAAAGTTTCAGAGATTAAATCCATAAGGAAACATAAGGTATTTTTCCTTGTCTTGTGAGGATTCACTTTATGGTCATTCACAAACAAGCAAACAAGATATCAAATAAACAACAAACTTTCAGTTCCAGAGCACTATGAAATACTGTCCTATTTTCAGGAATTGCTCATAGTAACATTCTTCTCAATAATGAAAAAAGCAATTGCATACCTATGTGAGAGTCTAAGGCAGGTAAATTAGAACCCAAATCCAGGCAATTATGTTAAATCACATTTGAGTGGGAATAGGAAATGTGTTATGGAGTCAAAGTCACAATATTATATTTAACAGTTCTGGAACCTATGAACAACTATGCCTGTCAGCATAAAAATTCATACTTTGTTTTATTGACTATCTTCCAACATTGTATTTCAAATCTTTGAGTATGGGGTATGTGTAAAGTCATTTAACTATGGCTTTCTATGTCTAGCAAGTCCTTTGAACTGGTATTTTTTTTCAAAGATTTTGTTTACTTGTCAGAGACAGAGTGCACAAGCAGGGGGAGCAGCAGGCAGAGGGAGAAGCAGGCTTCCTGCTGAGCAAGGAGCCCGACATGGGACTCACTCCTAGGAACCGGGATCATGATCTGAGTGGAAGGCAGACACTTAACTGACTGAGTCACCAAGGTGTTCCTGAAATGGTATTAATAGTCATGCACGATCAGTGAAAAATTTCCCAAATCTTCCTTGACTACAGGTTAAAGTCTCTTAAGATAAATTACATTGGCATTGTACTCATCTCTTTTTTCTTAAAAAAAAAAAAATAGTTTCCTCCCATGTAAACTCTAAGGCAACCGCAGAATATTTTCATAGGCATTGCAACTCACACTAAATCAAACCATCCAACTCAAACCTTGTAAGTGAAGATTTTCATTTTAATCTGGGTCTCTTACTCATTGCTAAGAGTATGTATAATGATCTTTTGAGTAGTTCTTAGTAACAGAAGCCCCCTTCCTAAACCCTACAAGAATATAACAATGTCCATCAATGACATCACCAGTACAGCCCTCTGAGTGAGGAGGAGGCTCACGGAGTCCTGAGCTTCAGAGCCTATGAGGAGGATTCTGGGCCCCAAAGCTATATCTAGCATTTTGGGCTAAAAAGCGTCTCTGTGGATACTAGTGGTGACTCCCCTTCTGTCCCTAGTGATGGCCATTTGGGAAAGCAGGACACTCATCCTAAATCAAGAAAGAGTCTGGAAACACAGGCCTTCAGGGAGCAGAGCAACCGAGGGAAATCTGGCCAAAGCAAAGGTCTGACTCTTACTCTGTTGGTGCCAGCATCCTTTATACTGCCCTTAATGAGGCGGTTTGAATAGTTCATAAGAAGGAAACTGGGAGTTAAAGAAATTGGAGACAGGTCACATATGAAAAGCGTGGTTACATGTGATGGAGTGTAGGGATGCCTCTGTGAGGATGAAGGGAGGAGGCAACACTGGTGGTGCTCCAGGACACGGGACTCAGAAGCACTGAACCCAGAGAAGGGATTTCAGACCTGTCTGGGTATTAGCGTGGCCCAGATCAAGAATCTATTTATGCTACAAGCTTTTCTGATGACTTAGGTGCCTAGCAGGTTTGGGTACCTGTGGGTTTTGGTTTTACCTTTTGCCACAGAAGGAAATGTAGGCCTTCAGAAGGAGTGTCAGGCTGGACCCCAGCTGGAATCTGGGCCTGTTTGAATAGCTCAGAGAAGTCATGAGGGTTTGAAGGCTTGTAGGCCCAGAGATTGTGTCCTAGGCACTAAAGGGTGAGCAGAATTTGGAGAGAACAACTGACTGGAATCCTAAGATGGCTAAAACAAGTTAAGTTGGGATGAAGCCTTGAAATTTCCGTAGTAGGGATTGGTAAATAATACAGTATGATTTGGTGATCCACATTTTGGAAAACAGGCATTTTCTCTGGAGGCTGCTGAAATGCTGTTAGCATAATTAAAAAAGATAAGGCTGTTAGCATCATCTTTTTCCGGGGCAGAATGAATTTGATGGAAGTAGTAGGAACTCTTACCTCACTTTAACGGCAGTTAGGTGTTGGGGAACCTCACCTTACTCCAGAGTAAGCCTGGCCGTATTCAAAAAGGTCTGTGCTCTTCCTACCCCAAGCGCTACAGCCAGGCTGCACACAGTTAGGAAATAGCGAGTAATTAGAAAGGAGGGGGAGTGGGCTGGGACTACATTTTGCAAGTGCTGCTAATTTCTGGTATTTAGTTTCCATGGATGCTGCTGGTTTAAAGCTATGGCCTGGCTCCCAGTTACAAGTTTCCCAGCTGTGATTAGAGAAGCTGCTGCCCTTAACTCTCAGGTGGAAATGAGCTTAGCTGGTAAGTGGAACAGACAGAGGCAAGGTAGAAATGAAAAGCAGAATTTCAGTGCTACGAAGTTACTTGGAGTTCGAAGTTTTCTCCATCTTTAACATTCTTATTCCTTAGTTATAGTAAAACTTCTTTAGAGACAGGTACTACCAGATTGTGTATACATAATATATACATACATGTATATATACCGTAGTATATGTACCCACGCATACATATAAGATGAATGACATGTGAGATCAGACAGTCATGGTAAAAAAAAATTCAATTAAGAAAGGTATAAGATGAAAAATAAAAAGCTTCTATCCGCATTCTGTGCTGTGGCTTCACTCCTCCACAGGTAACCATAGAAACAGTTCTTTTCGTACATTTCTCAGCTAATATGCATATACAAACATATGCGTAGGTACATGTAAATGTATATATAAATATGCACACGCACAGATATGCCTCACAGAGTACGAGTTAGATTACATCAGTACAAATAGCTCTATTTTGTCATTTTTTTTAAAAGATTTTATTTATTCATTTGACAGACAGAGATCACAAGTAGGCAGAGAAGCAGGCAGAGAGAGAGAGAGGAGGAAACAGGCTCCCTGCTGAGCAGAGAGCCGGATGCGGATGCGGATGCGGATGCGGGGCTCGATCCCAAGATCCTGGGATCATGACCTGAGCCGAAAGCAGAGGCCTTAACCCACTGAGCCACCCAGGCGCCCCTCTATTTTGTCATTTTGATAGCTGTAGTTTGTTGTAATACGTGGATCCTTGCTTATTTCACCAATTCATACTCATGAACATTTTTATGTTTCCTTTTGTATTTATTATTACAGAAAGGGATGTACTAAACCTCTGTGAATAGATATCTTTACAGTAAAGTGTAATACATCATGTTTTGAAATGGGTCATGGATAAAAATAGGAATTTTGAAGTGCAAAGTTGACACCGGTGAAAATACGTAAGATAAATGAGAAGGATCAATCTGAAACGTTGAAAGGCTGTCACAGACATGAAACTTAATGCCCAGATGCTTCCAGTTAGGAATAAACAGCAGTGAATCTCAACTGTATAGGCTACCCTTAGTTTCTTATTTGAAATACAATTTTTAATTTGTTGATGTAAATGAGCCTACATTTATTTTAGCATCTGGCTCATAAAAAAGCATGAAGCTATGCTCCATGAAACCATCATTCTTCATCGGCATTTTAAAATCAATCACACATACACATTTAGAAAAAAACTGAGCTCTCTCTCTCTTTTCTTTCTTTTTTTCTTTTTTTTTTTTTTTTTTTTACAATTTAAAAAAGAAATCTCTGCCTAGTGGAGGAAAAGAAATGCAAACAAAAAAGTTCATCTTGGAAGCAGAATTTTGGAAGGTGATATTTCTTTTAATAGAAAAATTGGTTGAAAACTTGGACTGTAAATATGCTAGAATCTGTTTTGAGCCAAAAGGAGGTTGGCAAGCTGTAAAAAATGTGCCTTTATTTATCGACATTAACAAGGGACGTCTTTTAAAATGCTCAAAACCATTGTAGAACAACCACTTGTTAGGTTCGGGTTACTTCTATTATTTATCTTATAGTTTTATTAAAGCTTACATAAAGGACACTAAAAAACCTCTAGGTGATTTGATATTTGTCTTTGATTCTCAGTATTTAAAAAGTGAGCCCCGTGAAGACCTCTGAACAATTGTTCGATGAAAAATAGTTGCTGAGGATTTTTTCAAGAAAGCATTTTTTAGTGAGTGTGAAATTGATTGGAAAAGTAACCGGAAGGATATGTACACTGAAGTGGTCACATCACAGAAGACAGAGCTAAAGTATGGTAGCCTTCATTGAGACTACTTTTCACCCACAATTTCCTAGCTGCTGTATCATTTACAAAGGACACTATTTCAAAGAATCACTTTTTTCATTTTTTTTAAGGAACTTAACACAGTGGTGAAAATCATAAATTTTGTAAACAACTGTGGTTGAAATTTCCATTCTTTAGACATACTTGCATCAAAATGGGAAGAGCTTAAAAACCTTTTTATTGCATGTATTTATGAAATGTAGTGCAGGGAAGAATTTTCCAACTCTATGCAGAATTGTTAGTTATTTTCATGGAGACAACAATAAACAAAACATAACTGTGGCAGAGACCAGCTAGTCATTCACCAAATGAGTATTCCTTTCCTTCTAGGCAGACAGCCAAGTAACATTTCCAACCCCCCTTGCAGTTAAGTGCAGCCATATGACGGAGTTTTGGCCAATTGTGGGTAGGCAAAAATGATAAATGAAACTTCCAGGCCTGACCTATTAATTCTGTTCCTCCTCCATAAAAAACTCACACATTTCTCTATGTCCAGTCTGGATTTCAATACTCATGGTGATTTTGGCCATTTGTTGAATGTGAAGATTCTTTTTGTTCCTGGGTTCCTAAATGATTGCATGAACAGAACCCTCCACCAACAATCTGTGCCACCAATGGACTTCATTTCATGTGATCCAAAAATAAACTTCTATTATATTAAGCTCTTAAGAGTTTCTTTTTCCCATGCATTAGAACAGTTATCATTACCTTAACCAACACAGTGAGAAAGAGTAGACACCTGGATGAATTTTCCCCCCAAACTGAGCCCCTTATCAATAACTGTAAGGTAGAGTTATAAATATTTTTATTATTCATAATAAGATCACTATATTTAAAATAAATATTGAGTGCTGCATACAAAGTTCACAGGGATTATGAGTTGTTTGGGTTTCTTACTCAATTGACAAATTCAAAATTATACCATTAGTTCTAAATATAGAACTCTTCCAGTCATTTTTTTTTTTCTTAATGATAAAGCCCTTTTATTCTTCCCTGAGACAATAAGGAAGACTAACCTGTGTATCAGAGACCATTCACATCCATCACTGGCCACAGGTGACTTGACCTCTTAAGAGGATGAACTTATAAAAACATCCACCAACAGCCTAAAAAATTTTGCTCTTTTCTACCTCATGGCATCATATTGGGTATCTATGTTTTGAAATCTTTCTGACTGAGCTTAAAACATTTGAAAAACAAAACCAACCCCTTCCTATTTGTACCTTCATAGTTCTATAAATATCTGTTGAATCAAAATATCGTGACACCTCATCAGAGAAGCCCTGAAATGTGTCGGCCCAATTCTGTTTTTAAATCAAGAGATTCAGTGTAACTGGATCTCACTCATTAGCCAATGCAACAATAAGCATCAGATGGTAGATGATGATTATTATTATTTTTTAAAGATTTTATTTATTTATTTGACAGAGAAACACAGCAAGAGAGGGAACACAGGCAGGGGGAGTGGGAGAGGGAGAAGCAGACTTCCCACCAACCAGGGAGCTGGATGCGGGGCTCGATCCCAGGACCCTGGGATCATGACCTGAGCCGAAGGCAGATGCTTAAGGACTGAGCCACCCAGGTGCCCCTGATGGTAGATTATTTTTAAAATAGTTTTAATGTTGGCTCCACCGTTAGGTGTGCCGGGCTGGAAAGTTCAATAGATACAGC
The DNA here is from genome assembly GCF_002288905.1 of Enhydra lutris kenyoni. Lineage (NCBI taxonomy): Eukaryota > Metazoa > Chordata > Mammalia > Carnivora > Mustelidae > Enhydra > Enhydra lutris. The sequence goes on along the minus strand of NW_019154107.1, from coordinate 11,388,646 downwards.
CATAAGTATCTTTAGCACTATAAGTTTTTATGCACATAGTTCAACTTAAAATTTTTTTCATAACATTAAATGCTTTACGCAAAACAGTTGAATGATATTAAAAATATATTTTTTCTGAAAATTTATAATTTTCCTGTCCATATAATTTGAGGAGATAGTCTGTCATGATTTTACTCTAATAATTTTTATTTTTATGAATGGGAGTTGTGAGACTTGATTAGGATATTTTAGTAGCTAAAAGATTAATAATTCCTTCCCTATTTGTGATAAAGCATTGTTAATAGATAAGTAAAATACAGATTATGGGAGAGCAGCAATCATCATTGCAGAAAGGAAATTCTTATTCATTGATTAGGCTCAATTATATGCAGGGGATTCCACCTACACTAATGAGAAATATGTTTTCATAATTTTGCTTATGGCATACTCAACTAAAGATGTAAAATTAGAAATGCAAATCATCCAAAGAGCAAGTGTATAAAAATGAGGTTTCAGTAAGGGCCTCATACAAATTTTATTTCATGGTTTGTATTTTTCATAAAGGCTCTGCAACACAATTACATTAGGAACTATAATTTTCAACTTAACTCTGCCTTCTAGGTCCTATTAGGTCCACTGTGTATTGCATCTAACTCTTGCTTTTTTCCCTACCTAAAATTGTATCCTGGGAACAGTAACTATTAAAAAATCATAGTGACTCGAGTGAGGAGTTGTAATCTAGATCTATTTTATTATTTTCGAGCACTTAACATATTCTATTATCATTAAGTTATAAGCACTGACTCCACCATCATCATTCTTCAAGATTTTCAATGAGTTAATATAAAATTCTGAATCAGTATCAATGATAGCTTTAACTAAATTGGATAGAATTCAATGCCTAATGGAACCTTCTAGTTTCCAAAGTTATTGCTGGTTTTCACCCTCTAATCACCTTCATTAAGAGAAATTGGATATGATCAAAACCTCTCGAGTGGAGAAAGCAGAACATGAGGCAAAACAAACCCACAGTGTAAGAGGTTCTATAAACCAGAGATTAAAAGGATTGCTGATTGCTTGTTTCCAGTCGGCATGCATAGGTAAGTCAATTATGGTGTTTTAGGAAGAAATAACAACATCCAAAACTTTGAAGAAAAAAATCTTCCCATGTTTTTGTTTTTGTTGCCAATGCAAAAAATGGTTTTTGCTGTGAGCCACTTAGTTAAATCTGTACCTAAGCTTATCTCTTTTGGACATTTTATTACCTAAATCATGAGGATGTGATTGCTTCATGCTTAATTTTCCACGAAAAATTTTATTGAGAACTCTATGGCAATGTAACTATTATTTCTTTAACACTTGCGTAATATTGAATACCAATGAATCACTAAATCCTTCCTCTGAAACTGATAATACAGTATATGTTGATTACATTTAATTTAAATAAAAACCTTGCTTAATACAGAATGTCACCAGCCATCCTTAATGATATAATCATTAATCTTTTAAAATGCTAGCAAGAATAATTTAAAACAAATATTACTTGTAAAAAATCATCTACCCTAAATTAAAATATTTAATAAATCAATTGGCACTGTACTATCTATTGTGGATGCTTGACTTTTGATTGTTATATGTTATCATTTTTTTCAGTGGTTAGGCATGCATTTAGCACTTTAGATATTTATTGAGTTACTTCTATGTGCCAGGCACTGCTCTTGGTGCTTGGGATATGTAAGAGAACAAAGCAAAACTTTCAGCTCCCATGCGACTTGCATCCTTGTGCAGGATGGTAGAGAATGGGCAAAAATGATACAGTATGTTTAAAGGCGAATAGATATATGGGAAAAGGAGAAAAAGTAGAAGCCAGAAACGCCAGCAGTTGGGTGAGTCTGCAATTTTAAATCGGGGGTCCAAATAGGGCCCACGGAAATGGTGACATTTGAGCAAAGGCTTGAAGGAAGCAGGGTGTCAGCCAGGTAGGTGTGTTACAGGGGAGTGTTGCAGGCAGAGGAGCAGCGAGTGCAAAGTCCCAAGAAGCGAGAGTATGTGGTAATGTTAGAAAAATAGCAAGAAGGCCCAGGGGCTGGTATGGAGTAAGGCAGTCAGGCAGGGGCAGCTGTGTGGTCATACCGGGGATGGAGAACCCACCTGGGTAGGATTGTATAGACCACTGTAAGAATTTCTGCTCACAATGGGAAATCTGGGGCTTTTGAATGGTTGAGTAGTGAAAAGTTCGTCGTGCTACAGTAGTAACCGTAGAGGAAGCGAGAAATGGTCAGATTATGAATTGTTTTAACGTTAGAGCCATCAAAATTCCCTGACACGTTGGATGTGAAAAATGAGAGGGAAAAAAGGTCAAGAATGATCCTGGATTTTGGCCCGAGTAACTGAGGAAGGGAGCTAATACTACTCCTGAGGTAGAGGAGGCTGTGGGTGGTACAGATGTGTAGGGAAAGATCAGGACTCCACTGTAAAGATGTGGGGTTTGTGGTATCCATTCCAGTGGAGAGGGTAGGTGGCCAGATACGTGACTTTAGAGAAATGCCAGGACTGGGAATATACACTTAGGAGCCACTGGCATATAGATGGGATGAGATCATGCCTGGAAGGAGACCAGAGAAGACCTGGGGTTTTGCAATGTTAGGGAGTCAGGAGGAATAGGAGTAACCAGCAAAGCGAAGTGAGAGAAAGTGCCCAGAGAGGTAGGAGAGAGACCCAAGTGCGAGGTGTCATAGAAGCCAAGGAAAAAGGAACATCACAGAAGGGGGTGAGAGCTATTCGCAGGCCACAGTAGACAAGGATGGTGCACGGCCATTAAAATGAAGAACATGGAGGTCATTGGAAATCACATATTACGTATGACATGATACATGTTCTACATCATATATTCATACAGAAAATACACTAAAAGGGAATAAAAATAGACTCCATCTCTAATGAATAGAATAACCTTGAATTGGGATGTGTAGAACACTACTGTTGTCAATCATGACATAAGGCATCATTTTTAATATCCTTGAGCCTTTCTGAGAAATGTATTTCTACTAGATTCCTGCAATTAGATGAGTGGCTAACCATGTTTCTGAAAAACTGGGGTGTCAGCTGAGAAACCGAAGGGATGGTTATTGTCCAGGCTTTCAATCCTATAACCCATCTTGCTTATTTAAATAAAGATAGAGGAATCTCATCAAAGTTGCAGAGTACAACGTGATTGAGTTCACAATGCAGTATTAAACTAGAACACGCTAGTTAAGCTTCCTCAGTTCAACCTTGCATCCAAGAAATGTCTTCACAGACACAAGCCAGTTTTTTAAAATTTTATTTTATTTTATTATTATTTTTAAAGATTTTATTTATTTATTTGACAGAGACAGCTCCCAAGTAGGCAGAAAGGCAGGCAGAGAGAGTGGGGGAAGCAGGCTCCCCACTGAGCAGAGAGTCCAATGCGGGGCTCGATCCCAGGACCCCGCGATCATGACCCAAGCTGAAAGCAGAGGCTTAACCCACTGAGTCACCCAGGTGCCCCCAGACACAAGCCAGTTTTAGAGCTCAAGTATAAAACATGCATTTTGATTCAGGTCATACCCCGTGTCTCAGTATTATGGCAGAAGAATGATTCACGTTTTGAATTCATAGAAGGCTATAGTAAGAGGCTGAAATTTCCTTTTCCCATTGACAAGTGGTATTAAAAAAGCTGCTTTGGTCCAATATGAGCTAGAACAGTAGACTTTTTTGTTTAAGATTTTATTTATTTATTTAACAGACAGAGATCTCAAGTAGGTGGAGAGAAAGGCAGAGAGAGAGAGAGGGAGGAGGAAGCAGACTTCCCACCGAGCAGAGAGCCGGATGCAGGGCCTGATCCCAGGACTCTGGGACCATGACCTGAGCCAAAGGCAGAGGTTTTTCTTTTTTCTTTTCTTTTTTTTTTTTTAAAGATTTTATTTATTTATTTGACAGAGAGATCACAAGCAGGCAGAGAGAGAAGAGGAAGCAGGCAGAGAGAGAGGAGGAAGCAGGCTCCCCTAGAGAGCAGAGAGCCCGATGCGGGGCTCGATCCCAGGACTCTGAGATCACGACCTGAGCCGAAGGCAGCGGCTTAACCCACTGAGCCACCCAGGCGCCCCAAAGGCAGAGGTTTTAACCCACTGAGCCGCCCAGGTGCCTCTAGAACAGTAGTCTTAAGGGAACCTGAAAGTTTTCGAACATGGGGAGTCCATAGGGCTCCTCCATGGGTATATGGAGAGCGGAGGAGGCAGGGAACAAGTGCAGTCTTAAATGATGGCAGGACAAAAAGGGATGGAGAGCAAGCAAGTCCACTACAATGATTTTTATGCTTTTTTCTAATGGCCAAATATACTTCCCTCTCCTTGTTAAAAATGTAATAAAATTTTCCCCTTGGGTCTGGACTTTATATGTCAAGTTTCTGCCTGTAGCTAATTTTTATGACTGAATTGCAAAGCCCTGAAAGCAAGCATTTCGGTAGAAAATGCTGACATCTCCACAGCTAGAGGAGTGCTAATGATAAGAACATGAACATAAGGCTGTGCTCGGTAGCCAATGAATTCGTCTGTCCTAATAGGATGAACATTCTAAAACAAGGACCATAATCAGCTTCATTATATTAGGAAGACAAGGAACAGGAATGTAATGTTACCAGTTCAGCACATTAGGCTTCTACAAGGTGTGTGTGTTTAGCAACATTTAGGAAGGAGATGACAGAGAAGAAATACTTTGAAACATGAATAAATATGGGGCCCTACCTTAATGAAAATTTCATCTGACTTTTGTTCCAATATTTTAGCATCACCCGTTGATGTAGTTGATTTGAAAGTACTACAAAATGTTTCATGATTATTATTTCCCTCTCATCAGAGCAGCAGATTCTATTGCCCAATTCCTCACACACAAATCTTCATACCATGGTAGTTTCCTTCAGGATCTAGTGATTTCAGTTTCTGAGGTAATGTAGGATAGTCCCATATGATTGTGACATATTCTTGAATCATGGTATAAGTTTACATTTATGTCACATGATTAATAGAATTTAATTTACATTAAAATTAATGTTTAGAACTGTGCTAAGCATTCGTGTAGATCAGTGGTTAGCAAACTAGGGTCAGGGAGCTACATGCAGTTTGCTGTTTATTTTGGTAATCAAAATGTTACTGGAGCCACAGCCATTCATTTACATACATCTAGGCCTGCTTTTGCAACACAAAGACAGACCTGAGTGGTTGTGGAGACACTGTGTGATAAGGGCTGTACAGCCTCCAATATTTGCTATCTGGTCTTTACAGAAAGTGCTTGTTGATACTTACTGTAGATTATTCTCTTCCCAACCCTTGATGTTAGTACTAGCCTTAGTTTGTGGAAGAAGGGTAACTGAAGTTTGGGGGAATTAAATGAATGGCCTGAGATTACAAGCTAGAAAATAACAGACCTGAAATTTGAATCCAGGACTAGTTCCCAAACTTATGATCCTAACCATAGCATGCAGTGTCTCCCAGAAATGTCTGAAAGGTGATCATCTTAGCAGAAGTAATGTGAGTGTCACAGTGTAGAGAAAACTTGTGTTCAGAAAAACAAAATGATTGTAGATATACTTAGCAATGTTTCACTCTTCAGCTTCAAGGAAATGTGATGGATACAGTCAGACTATTTCTTGGTAAGCAACTTCAACTGCTCTTAGAAAAAATTAAGTCCACCTGCCATCAATGCTATGTAAATGGAGCAATCTAGCATCAGTTCCGCTACACATGTGATGTATTAGTAGAGCACATGTAACTTTTGCAAGGGTTCCCCTCTATGGAATCACTCATCTCTCACTGTACAGTATGGTGGTATTTCAGACCTGGAATCCCTGAGGTTCAGATTACTTTACTGAGTCACCCAGCAACAGGTGACACTGTAAATATTTGGACCCAGATCTCTTCCTATCTAATCACTGTTTTACATATATAAAAAAGATAAAGTTATTTAAATGTGAAATTCTGATCAGTAAATATTACTAAGTCTTTAATAACATGGACCAGCAATTTTGGAAGGTCAAGAATGAGATTGGAACAAAATTGAAGAGAAGGAAGCATGGCAGGAGTTTTAGCCAAAGGCAAAAGCAACTGCTGAAAGTCTTGTTATGGTAAAATCAGTGTTCTTTTTTCTTCTGAAAGCCCAAACTCTGTCACGATAGAGCGGAATTCCCAGAAAATTCTTTCCTCAGCCCTCCGCTCATGACTCCAAAATAAGGCAGCCTCCCTGTGGCTCCACACATCCCCTATGACTTCTTTGTGGAATTCCATCAACTCAGTGGCCTGGCCCCTGACAGCTTCTCTGAGTGGTCTGTGCCTAGCTGATGATCAGCTAGCTCTCACTTGGTTCTGCCTTAGGTATTGGACTGTCACAAGTATCCAACAATTGGAATTTTGACAGCACCTCAAGAAATGCTCCAGATTCACAGGTCATTGACCCTGGAGTGTGTTAAAGTCTGTGAGAAGAGGGGGGAGCTCAGATGTGAGAAGAGCCAAAGGAAGGTGCAAGGGAACGCCTGGAGAAGAAAGAAAGGAAGGTTATCTTTCACTGGAAAGTGGAGGAAATTAAAATGGAACTCATGCAAGTATCTGGTTTTGAATGGTTGCTGACAAGCAGCTCTCAGCTCTGCCATTTACAATGACCCTGTTTGTGACCATAATGCATACTGAAATGTTACTCACACAGTTTTAATAGTAGTTTCCAGGGTACAATTAGCCTTTTTATAAAAGCTAGTTTCCAAACAAGACAATAAAAGGTTTTTTTGTGGTGTCTCTTTAAAAAAAAACAACCCAAAACTCTTTCAACAAAAAGAGACATTTGGTGCTCTTTTATGATTCTTTTCAGTGAAGTTTAAAGAAAAGAATCAGGCACAGAATTTCCCATAAAAAGGGAAATTTGACAGAAGAAAATGTTGATTGAAAGCTTCAATTCACGCATAAAACTGTTAAATCAACTGATTTTACCAAGAAAGGAAAATTTTTTTTATTCCAGTTAAAGCTTAACCTTTGATATAAAATGAAAATATGAAATATTTATATGTTGTCATAAAATGAACATAATGATTCATTCACCTCTAGCTATTTGCTTGAATGTCTCATTTTATTATTCTTGTTTAGTTTGACTGGCATACTGCACATAGTTCTTCTAGAGACCATGCTTCATGGCCATTTCAAGGATTTCTTTTCAAATATCTCAACAAAAAAACCGCCAATAGCCTTGTGTTACATTATGCGAAACACAGAAAGGAACCTATCCTGGGATAAAAGGGAAACATTAATTATACAGGCTATTTAATTTTTCTTTTGCTGAAATGCTACCATAGGAAAAGGTAGCTATATTCTGAAATGAAAGTGTAGAGCAAAAAGATATGGCTACAAAGGGATGCAATAGTTCACTTTTCTTTCACATGAACATCTGTGTGTGTATGCTGTATCATACCAGGCTTTCCTTTTTAAGGCATTAGAGGATGAGTTCAGGAAAGGGAGAGAAGTGGGGAGAATACCTGTCTTTCCATCTGCTCTATTATGAAGAGTATGGGTAAAATATTGGTGAGTCGACGGAGTTTTGAAAACTTCCCTGTAGTAATAACTTAATTCTCTAAACTTATTATAGGCATATCGACTGTTCCAGCTTTGCAATTGAAAGGAATAAAGTAAGCTCTTTGAAGAGGCAAATTACACTACAGAATGAAACTAAGAATGATGTACTAATCTCATGTGCAAAGAGAAGCTCTTAGGCATGAAACTATTAATTTTACATTTTTTTAAACACTTATGGCACTTGTCATCTTGGATTCCAAGCTTGGCACGAAGCAATATAATAACACTCATCATACACAAATAGTATTAATCTTGCCAGAAAAATACTGCACAAAATTAGTCATTAATGGCTTGAGTCTTTGTAGTAACTAAAAGCTATAAGAGAATGAGTTAAACAAAAGAAGCAACTTGATCATTTCTAAATAAAAATAAACCTAGTTCACAATATTTCAAAAAGGGAAATAGCTGTTTTCAAATAAATGTCTTCTCACTCTCCACACAGATGATACCATTTCAGAGAATACCCATCCATGCATCTCTCTACGGTATAGATTCATATGGAATATTATGAGGGTTTTTTTTATTTTTACAGTTTTACTTTTTAAGTTCTCACACAGTGAAACTGACCTGTTTTCTCCTGGTGTACAGCATTATATGTGTCAGCACATATAGAGATACATGTAACCACCACCACAGTTAGGTTACAGAACAGTTTCCTTACCCCCCCAATCTCCCTTGTACTATTCTTTTGGAGTGTCATTCTTCCTCTTTTCCTAATTCCAGGCAACCTCTGTTCTATCCTCATCACTAAAGTTTTAGCTTTTCCAGAATGTCATATAAATCGAATGAAATAGTATGAGACCTTTTGAGACAGGATTCTTTCGCTTAGTATAATGTGTTTAAAAATTTTTAAAAACCATTTTATTTATTTATTTGAGAGAGAGAGATAGTGACAGAGATAGGGAGACAGAGCACAGTGGGGAGGAGAGGAAGAAGCAGGCTTCCTGTCGAGCAGGGATCCCAATTCGGAACTCGATCCCAGGACCTGGGAATATAACCGGAGCCAAAGGCTTTACTGACTGAGCCACCAAGGCATCACAGTATAATGTCTTTGACATCCATCCAAGTTATTTTGTAGTTTATTCCTTTTTATTATTGTATAGTATTCTATGGTATGGATGTACCACAGTTGATTTATCTGATCACTCAAGGAAGGCCATTTAGGCTCCTTCCAGTTTGGAGCTATTATAAAGAATGCTGCTAGAAATATTTGTGTACAGGTTTTTGTGTGAACACAAGTTTTCACTTTTCCATGGTAAATACTCCAGAGCAGGATTGCTGGGTCAAATGGTAAGTGTATGTTTAACTCTATAAGAGACACTACATGATATCTTAAATATTAAATCAAAGCACTGGTAAAATACTGAAAGGACAATCAAAAGTTCTCTTCTGTAACTGATACATCTTAAAGCCATTTCTTAGAAGTGAAATTCTAGAAACTGACAGAGAACAACATAGTTGCCTTTCATTCAGAGAGAAGAGAAAAATATTTCCCCTCATTACTTAGCTAATAAAAAGGATTATGATTAATCGTAGGTAATACAAAACCATGGATGGTTATTTCAGAGTTTTCCTCATGGTTAGAAAGACATCTGGGGCGCCTGTGTGGCTCAGTGGGTTAAAGCCTCTGCCTTTGGCTCAGGTCATGATCTTGGGGTCCTGGGATAGAGTCCCGTGTCCGGCTCTCTGCTCCCTGGGGAGGCTGCTTCCCCCTCCCCCCACCTGCCTCTCTGCCTACTTGTGATCTCTCTCTCTGTCAAGTAAATAAATAAAATCTTAAAAAAAAAGAAAGAAAGACATCTGGAATCTCTTATGTCCTCATTAGCAATGTGAAAAGCCAAAGAATGAACTGGTAAAGAGGGAGTGAATTCAGACAACTAGTCACATTTTTCTTCATGTCAATGCCTCAAATTCTAGTCTTGCATCAGTGGCAAAATGAGGTCACAAGTACAACAAAAATAATCCTCCTAAATGCATATAAACACAGTGGGGGAGAACTGAAGGGCAAATAGTTCACGAATGCAGAAAGTAAAAGGCAGGAAAATAAGGACAGCTTCTTGAGTTGTGCCTGGAAGGCAACAGAGGATGAAAACTGCTGGGGGGGGGGCGGCGGGGGGAATGACTTTCTGGATTTGCTGGTTAGTTTCAGCTTCAGGCTGTGTAGAGCCCATTATTAGACAGAACATCCATGAGATACCTTGCTCTATACCTTCTATGAGCTAGTACTCAGTCCCATATCATCCTGTGGATATTATTCCCCAAGAAAGATGTCAATGCCTATTACCAGGCTTGGCCAATGATGGTAATTCTGACTGAGAAACTGTAATGAAATGGTTAAGTATTACTGGTTTTTTTGTTTTGTTTTGTGTTTTTGACAATTTGCTAATAGTCCACAGTGCGCTAGGCATTCTTCTAGGCACTGTGGCTACATTGGTGATCAAAAATAGACAAAAATGCCTGTCCTCTTGGATCTGACATTCCCATATAAGTCAAAGTGATTCAGTGCTAAGCACTTGTGTGTTTTCCATGGCAGTCTGGTCTAAGCCTTAAACCAAAACTTAAGGTATAGAACTTTATTCACAAGTTATTAAAACCGGTTTTGCCATCTGTTTAAATAATTTCAAAAATCAGAGCTAACCTGGACTCACATTAGACATTTATTACTGCAAGAACTCTCCAATTAGCTTATGTCTTACGTACTTTCTGGGTTAATGAATCAGATTCCTGAGATAAGAGTAAGTGTGTCAACAGGCAAACACCTGCTTATTTACTTGTATCTAATGTCTTCTTAGTGATGAAAGTGATTATGTCCTTTTTCTGGGTTAATGTAATAATTTAATTATTTTTTTCACTAGACTATTGTTGAAAATGCAGTGATTAAAAAGACACACTTCTGTGGTTCTTGTATCTTGTATTTCTATTTTGAACATTCTACAGAATAGTCTGTCTTGATGCTAATTTGTTCATAATTTGTCATCTCTCCCAGGGATAAACGAGATGGGATTCTGACCCTTCAGGATATGCTCACCAAGCGGTTCCATGCTGTTAGTGGTACAGCTGGGACTCATTTTTAGATACTTGGTTTTAAAAAGCATGTGTTAGAGTCAGTCTCCACTCATTTCACCCAAATTAAGAATGCAAGGCAGACGCAGGCCATACCTCCAGCACTCGTGCAGTCACAATCAAGCAAAGAGGAATCGGAGGAGGAGAATAGATACATAGCAGTACCTGTGGCATTGACCTCTCAGCCTGTTCTGTTTCTGGAATATGACAACACCAACTGAACAACAAACAAAACCAAACCCCTGTCTATATTAAGTCAGAAAAGTATAGTGCTATGGATAGCACAGATGTTAGAAACCTTCCGGCATTATTTGAGAACAAAGCTGGTGCTCCGGTTGTTGAAATGATTAAAAATCTCCCTCTGTGGTGATTTGGAAAGGCATCTGAGGTGCATGGAACAGGTTGCTTTGTGATTTGCCAAAGAGATGGGTATGCAATTATTTACTGTGATAATCTGTGGACTGGGATCACTTTGAGCAATTAAACCCCATTTATTTTTAACAAGAAGTATGCAGCTTTTTCTTCTTAGCTTAACTACATTGAAATAAGCCTCATTTTTTTCTGATTGGCTACCCATTCCCTGTGTCAAATGTGTTGAGGTTTCCTGCTATTATTCTGCAAAATACTGGAAGGCAGAGTTGGGCCTTATTTACTTCTAGGTCATTCTGTCCAGTACACTGCACTGTTTCTAGAGGTGCTAAAACATATCTGGGCTGATCTGTTTAGTAGTTTGTTAGTGCAGGATTCTGACTCAGGAATCAGGAGTCGAAATATAAGGACCATTTATCATGAGTTGTCAGCCTACTCAGCTTCTCTGTGCTCTATTTATTTTATGTCTCTTTTACCCTATTTTCTCTCCTTTACTGCCAGTTTCCAGGCCTGTTCGCTCCTCTCTCTCTTACTCTTTTCTTCTACAGTGGGGACTCTAGGAGACCACAACCCTATTTCTCCTTCTCAAAGAGTGTTCCCTGTGGAGTTTACTCCTTACGTGCAACCTTCTCAGATGCAGAGCACACACTTCTTCATTTATGTGAAGGACCCTTGGGAACCTTTAAGAGGAGCCCCATCCCGAGGTCTGCAAATATTAGACTACCATTGTTGCTATTTGATAAAGCATATTGGTGTTCATTTCTTGAATTGTGCAAAAGACAACATTTTTTGGGCAAACACACAGTATATCCATTTGACTTAGAGACATGCCCTAAAGAAACTTCAGACTGCCAATAGACATCTCTCAAAGTTTTAAGTCTCCCTTTTGAGTAGTAATGATAGCCAACAAGAAGAAATATAAAAGTAATATGTGGGGGTCCACTCCATGTGTAGTACTGTGCTGGGAATTACATCAGTCACTTAGTCTTCACAAATGCCCCATGATCCATATATAATAGTCCACAATGCACCATATATGTACATATTGACATTTTGACCAGCAAACTTACATAACTTGTCCAAGTCGTAGAGTTGCATAGCCAAAGTGGGCAGAACAGCTCTGTATTGGAGTTGGTCAGTGTCTGCTTCCTCTATCCTTCCCCTCTTTCTCAAGTTAATAAAAGTGTCAGATCATACTCATATTCATACTATCTGACCGCATTTCCTTCAGTGCTTTCATAACTACCCCTTCTGGCCCTTTTCCAGGGAGAAGGGATTTAGGGGGAGCTAAACAATGAAATGTACAGACTTGAGGTCACGAATGGAAATATAGGGATATTTAGATGGCACGTTGTGATTGCCTCTTGTAGACTCCAAACTGGATTCCTAATGGCTGTGAGGGACAACGATTCTCCAGTTTTAGTGTGCATGTAAATCACCAGGGCAGACTCTCATTCCCGGCTTCATCCTCAGAGACTCTGGCTTAATACATCTGTAGCATGCTAGGGAATAAATTTTGGTAACAAGCATCTCAGAGAAGCTGATGAAGAAGGTTCTCAGATCACGTGATACTTGAGGTTGTGCTGTCTTAAAATCTGTATGGTTTCCTTAAATGCATGCTTCATGAGGCACTTTGCCCACATTTCTGAAATCACCAGTTTTCTGAATATCTAACCATTGTGAAATAATGATTCTATCATAAATGGGTTTCTAGAAATCACTGAGAGGAGCAACAAATAATAGAAAAGAACTGATTCATAGCATCAGAAGGCAGTATGTCCAAGGCATTCATAACATGCAAATAGGCATTTGAGCAGGTAAGTTTTTTTTTTTTTTTTTAAATTGGGAATTTCAGAGCTGTGAGTATGTATGTGTTAGGGAAGAAGGGTGTGGTGAGTATTGTCGTCATTATATGAACTGATGAAAACAAACAAAAAACCCTTAAAATTGTGTTCTCTTTAAGAGAATGGAAAAAACTAAAAAGAATGTATTTTATCAGAAGAGCCTGTTATATTTAAAATTCACCACCTTACAACAAATATAAATGCTAAAGTGAGATTTTTTTGGAGGGTGAAAATTTGTATCCACAAGATACTCATAGCACCTATCTTGGGATCTCTTTCGCTGTTCATGTTGTTGGAAGAGTCTTTGTAAACGCTTTTGCCAAAGTATATCAATAGCATATTGTGAATGAAGCAACAGAACTTACTGTTTAATAGAAGCTACAGGTGAAATGTGTGATCATCGGTTTTCAATCTGAATCTATAAATGCCTGGCAAGCAATCATTCCTTTTACCTAAGTACCTTCATTTTAAAACTTCTATTGGCACTGTGATTTTACAAAGATCTTACTTCAAGGATCTCAAGAATGATAAAGTAGTTTGATGTGTTCTTGATAATGGAATAAATAAAGCATGAACTTTGGAAGAAAATTTGGAAATTCCACATTATTCATGTTAGGCAGCTGGAGAAGAGGGGCGGAATGGGGAAAGTCTTAGACTATATATACCATGAAGAATGCTTTTCTTATTTCAAAGAAGAGATTTAAACCATTTTAAAACATACCCTTTCCCATAAAAAAACAAACATTGATGAAATACTTCAATGCCTCTTGAAAATGGCAGAGAGAGGGAAGGTCTGCAGGTGGCCTGGGTGGGAGTGGATTCTACCTGGCTCAGGATTTAGAATAGGGAACTGTCATCTAGGCAGTAGAAGACTAAGATAGGAGTAACCAAGGGGCGCCTGGGTGGCTCAGTGGGTTAAAGCCTCTGCCTTCGGCTCGGGTCATGATCTCAGGGTCCTGGGATCGAGCCCCACATCGGGCTCTCTGCTCAGCGGGGAGCCTGCTTCCTCCTCTCTCTCTGCCTGCCTCTCTGCTTACTTGTAATCTCTGTCTGTCAAATAAATAAATAAATACAATCTTAAAAAAAAAGATAGGAGTAACCAAGGGTTTACCAGCCAAGGGGTAATTAATTCTAAAGAACCCACTCAAATGAGGAAATCCAAAGGGGAATATGAGTATCAGGAACCTCCAACATGGAGATGAGACCAAACACACTCAACTGGGAGTAAATTAATGGGTGGAAGGAAACAGTGGTTCAGAGCAATGACCTTTTAGGGCTGGAATTTGTGCCTCACTTTGATGAGATGTTTGGGTCATAGTATACAGGGAGATGGCCTTAACATAAAAGACTACCCTAAAGTGAAGGGCAGACTGGACATGCACTAAGGTAAGCTCTCAATATCTACATCTCCCTATATCCATATTGACTTGTGAAAAGCAGATCTGTATAACAGGAGAGGCAGCTATCCTGATTAATGCTAAGTTGACAAGAAAACAACGCAGACTCTAGAAACATCATCACCACAGTCTACCAGTGATGGATTTTCAGGCAGACCACCTGAGGACCAAATTGAACCACCCCAGTGAAAAGACAGTACACATTCATTGGTAGCCACATATGCTGAAGTAGAATTACCTGGTATTTATCTACATACTGCAAAAAAAAAAAAAAAAAGACACAGCTGATCTGAAGGGCACTCTTTGGTGCTTTGTCAGTTAGTGGCACAGATCAGAGGAGCCACTAAGGTTCAGTCATATGGATTGGGTTACTTTTATCTTCCTAGTCTCCCAGCCCATTACTGTTCAAATCCCTTCTAGTGATACTGCATCATCAAAAGTAACCACGTGCAATTGTGGGGGTTTTGACCAAAGGGCTCTGGTGTTACCTAAATTAGTGAGAAAAAGATAGGATGCAAAATAAGTAAATATCTTGCTCATGTTCCATGTTGTTACTTTTCCATTCCTTCCCCCACTATTTAAATTAGAAACTCTATTCTCTGGCCAATATGAGGTAGAACTAGAATTCTGATTTTGATAGTGACATCCATCTGAGATGAGTATTTTGTGATTAAGGCCCTGAATCTATTCTAACCTAATTTGAAGGTCTGAAATAATGCTGGACTGTGCTCTGTGGAGGCACATAGGAATCAATCCTAGGAAAGAAGCTCATTGAGGCAAAAAGGTGAGATGATTGTTAGCTGGATCTGACAGTTAGTTACTCAGTCAGAAAAAGAAATGGTGAAAGATAATTGGCAGGCCAGACATGCTTGGTGCTTGCTGAGGACTGATAAACCAACACTTGTTACAAAGTTCCTTATATAATGCAGGGTATCTCTAGGTTTTGTGCTAAAAAGCTACCTAGGATGAGCAAATTGATGTCATGGATAACTGGGTTGAATGGCTAACCCATGATCTGAGAAGAGGATAGAAGACACTACTGACACTCTTTTGTTGAGAAACCCAACTAGTAAAAGATTCAGTGCACGGTATGTATCCTTCTTCCAGCCTTTCTTGCCCAGATGGGAAGAAATTGGCAAGGAAAAAAAATGTCAACTTGAATAACTTAGAAAAAGATTTAGATTTTGAATTATCACTAAATCAGATACCTATGGAAAGGACAACAGAAAATGACAGGAATCCCTTTGCTCTGGTTAAGCAAAAAGGTTTCCCTTCTCTGATTAGGTGGGCTGAACTGGACTATGTGGGAATATGTGGCATTATCTAGCAAGGTGTGGGCATCACTGTCACTTTAAGGCAAGAAACCATTGCCACCACACAGGAAAAATCTGTAGTGCTGTAGAATTAAAGATAGCGTATCACTGTCTACCCTGCTTCAGAGGATTTCCTTGTCATTTGGGTGGCTCTGTTGTGTATCAAAATGGCTCTAGTTGATAGTGAATATGAGACTATCATCTGTTCTCACTGGTTCAGAAAACATCTTTGAGAAAAACAGACCATGACCCTCTTAAAGATGCCTACCTCTTAACCCCCAGTACTTTTGTTACCTCACACAAGAAAGGGGACTTTGCAGATGTAGTGAAGGTCATGGGCCTTGCGATGGGAGATTATCTCAGTGTGCCCTTTCTAATCTAGTGAGTAACTAGTCCCAGCAGGGAGTCTTTTTTGCTGAGGTCAGAGAGAGATGCCATGATGGGTGAAGGGTTAGAGAAATAAGACCTTGCTGGCTTTGAAGATGGAGAAAGTGGGCCACCAGCCAAGGAATGTGGGCAACCTCCAGAAGCTGGGAAAGGAAAGGAAATAGAGTCTCTCCTAGAGTTTCTGGAAGAGAATTCAGCTCTGCTGACACTTAGATTTTATTCTGTGTCATGCTTCTGACCTACTGAACTGTAAGATGATAAATTGATGTTGTTTTAACCACACTAAGCTTGTGGTCATTTGTTACAGCAGCAAAAGGAATCTAATACAATCTGCGTGATGACAAATCTTCAGTCCAGATTTCTACTTTTCTGTTTGCACCTGTTCTTTTCTCACTTTCATCTTAATTAGAGAATATCAAGCTATAGATATCTCTTAGTAACTTCTCAATTAAAAAGGATAATATAGGGACACCTGGGTGGCTCAGTCAGTTAAGCCTCTGCCTTTGGCTTGGGTCATGATCCCAGGGTCCTGGGATCGAGCCCCATATCGGGATCCCTGCTCGGTGGAGAGCCTGCTTCTTCCTCTCCCTCTGCTTGCCACTCTGCCTACTTGTGCTCTCTCTTTCTCTCTGTCAAATTAAAAAAAAAATCTTAAAAAAAAAAAGGATAACACAGCCATCCTGAGTGTGAGCTATGAGTTCTCATGGTTCAGCACGGTTAACAGGACAGGTGGTGACAGGCAGAAAGCTGTCTCCTCTAACACGTGTCCCTATCCATATTTTGCTGTAGAACACCAGAGAAAGGCAAGTTCTAAATTCAAACAGCCCACTTTCAGTCCTCTATGTTACATAACTCCTGTATTGTATGAGTTACAATATTTGTGAAACTCAGTTTTGTCATCTGCAAAAATCAGTAATATCTTCTTTTTAGGATCTTCTTTATGATTAAGTTCTAACCATAATGAATAACTAAGGACTCTGAGATAGGGGCACCTACGTGGCTCAGTCAGAACCCTGGCATTGAGCCCCCACATCAGGCTCCATATCAGAAGGGAGTCTGATTGTCCCTCTCTCTGCCCACCCCATTCCCCCATGGCTCGAGCTTTCTCTTTCTCTCTCAAATAAGTAAAAAAAAATCTTAAAAGAAAAAGACTAAATGAGGTAACATATGCCAAGCACATAGCAGGGGATCCTGTACCTGTGTTTTACGCATAATAGTTTGTAACTATTTTGAAACAATGGTAGCTCTCTAGGATGAGGCAGACACTGGGGAAAATGGCTTGGAGACTGAGGCAGAATTGTAGAGATACAGACAGAAGGAGAGGCACAGTTTCTAAGAAGCACACTCACACAAAACCATAACTTGGTCCTAGGTTTGGCACTGATCAATGGGCAGAGTCCAAAGTGAGGTAGTGGGTTCTGACCAGGTGAGTGAGACAGAGTGCTGGAAAAATCCTTGCTATGATTCCTGGAGAACCAGGCAAGCAGAAGGTTGTCATTAGAAGAGCAATCCAGCAAGTAGCGCCACCATCAGCACACAAGGAGGAGGGGCTCTGTCTGCAGAGCATTATGAGGATTGCAAGTAAAAAATAATGCAGACACTGAAAGTAATCATTTAAAAATTCTTCTTTGCCTCCCTCTCATACTTTGCCTTATTCTTCTGTCTCTCTGTCACTGGCAATAGTCAGATTACTTGACTTTGAATGATGTTTTACACCCCTGTATCTTTTTGCTCTACCACCATGCTGTGTCCATTAAACTTGCCAGATATCTTCCACCGGTCCTTTTCCAGAATTGTTCCTGACTGGCTACCTTCAAAGGCAGATTCTCCGAGTAGCTGTCATCTTGTCATTCACTCCTTCTTTATGTCACTACACCCTTTTATTCCCACAGTAGTTTTCTATCCAATTTCCATAATCAAGCCAAAGAAGCCACACTAATCTACTATGACCCTATTCATAATTCTCCAACTCTTCGCTAGTACCCTCAATTGCATTTAGGGTAGCCCATTTCTGCCAATGCAGCTTCTTCAAGACTATGCCAAGGAGACCCTCCTCTTCTATTTCTTTCCCCCAACTTCAACTAATGTAACGATTCTCAAATAGTTCATAGTAATTGACAGATAAAATAGAGTTCTCACCCTGGTTATCCAGAGAATAGCAGTTGCTATTGTACCCCTCCTTGACGTCAAACACATTTTACAGTAGAGAGTGGACTATAACAAGAAGCTCATGTTACTACCCTGATTCTTGCTTGAGGTAGTCCAGTTCTGTATAAGAGTTCTGTGATGAGACTCACAGCTTCTGCTGGAGGCTCATAGCTCACAAGTCTTGGCCCAGGGTTCCATGTCTCACCACAGCTTATGAAGCTGCATCTGGTGACTTCTATTTTGCTCTTTATGGAGGCATTTACTATCACCAGACCTTCTTCCAAGAAGCTTAAGGGCAGTGCCTGCCCTTCTTGACGTCTCCCTACAATAAGAGGTTGGAATGTGGGGCCATTGATGTTCAAATCTGCAGTAAGTATTTGATATTCCATAACTCTAAAATGTCAGGGACATTTCTGGTTGCACATTAATCTCACAGTTATCAAATAATGTGCCTTGATGTATTTGAAGTGTGCTTTAGAATTTTGAAATATATCTTAGTACTTAATATTGTTTTGTCACACTATAATTACTGCTTTAAAATTTTCCGTCAGATAAACTCCTGGGTGCTGGTGCACAGACTAAGGAATTATCATTTCAAAAGATGGTTTTCAAAACTTCCCTTGTCCTGTCCATCCTTTACTTAAAGTGGTGCTTGTTTTATATTTTCTAAATGAATTGTGTATCTATAGATGAAAGTCTAGAGAGGAAATAAAGGGGACATGGTTTGGGTAATTTGAAATTCCAACAGACTGAGTAGAAATCTAGCCCATATTTTGCACTCTTGGGATGTTGGATGTTGAGAAAGATACCAAAAAATGTATATAGTCACATCCCTACAGTGCCTCCCTCATGATTTTCTCCCATGAGAATTTAAAATTTCCAGTTAAGCATTCCTTTAGTTTGATGTTTTCAGAAAGTCAAAGTAAGATATCAGTATGTTTCCAGGAAATGTAAATCATTAGTCATTTGCTATTATAGATATATATATACAATACTCTTTCCAGTTGGTTCCGTGGCCCTGAATTGAACTCTAAACAAATGAAAGTCGAAGGTGAGCTTTCTGCTGTCTGTTCACTGGATGGGTGATCTATTCATCAATTCACAGAGTTAGTGGTTCAAAAAACTAACACTGTATGTGTGCCAACTATGTGTCAGGTATTGAGCCAAGCATCAGAGCAGGGGGCCCAGCCAGAGAGGATGATGTTTGGGATTTATTATCGCCTGTTTCTGCCCCCTGCACAGGGTTGTCCCCTGCGTGCATGGAAGTGTGAGGCACTGATAAAAAGAAAGAGATGTGAGAAAGAGAGAGAGAGAGATGCCAAAAGATCGTGGAGAACAAATTAGGGGTGGCAAATTTGACTAATTTCTTTTTTAAATTTTAGAAGTTCTCTTGGGAATCATTCTCGGTGGAGAAATTACAAGAGGCTTAAAGTGTGGAGAACTGGAGATCATATTGCCTTTCTCAAGGTCAAATTAAATAAGATGAAAATTAAACTTCCATGTGACACTATAGTTCAACTTGAGAGACAGTGACTAGTTCATTCAGTTCAAAAGTGATAGGATTGTACTTTGAGGAACTTCACTAGAAAAGAAA
This sequence comes from Enhydra lutris kenyoni, assembly GCF_002288905.1. Classification (NCBI taxonomy): domain Eukaryota; kingdom Metazoa; phylum Chordata; class Mammalia; order Carnivora; family Mustelidae; genus Enhydra; species Enhydra lutris. Next base: position 11,368,924 of record NW_019154107.1, on the reverse strand, counting down.
AAACAGTAGGTCACCAGGGATTTATTTTGTAGTAAATTCACTTCCTAATTGTCTGTCTATTCATGGCCAGCCACAGGCTCCTCTGAATAATAATTCAAAACCAGTTCACAGCATTTATTGCAGCAGAGGTCATTCTACTAAATAAAGTTTAAAAACCTAATAAGTTATCTTAGTCAGGTATTTGGTTTCTCAAATAACACCTAAATTATAAAAACTCCATGTCTTAAATAGGCCTTAGTAGTGATTTACAATTGCATGAATGATTCTATTCAGGCACTTGATTGTGATCTACAACACTGTAGAGAGATGCTGGATACATCTGGAATTGAGGGTAGGGTGCACTATTTTAAGAAGTCAAAATGCACCATTTGCTCTCTCAGTGCTTGAAATTCCAAGAATTGTTATTTCTAGAAAGTTCTCTGTGCACAAATATGTTCTCCAAAAGCTTATGTCCATGTTTGTTATTTGGTATTATAAAATATAGTTTCCATTTAAAAAGAAAAAGCACACAGAAGTCCAGGTTCCAAAGTCAGGAGCAAAAGTTATTTGAATATTCCACATTATTAACTGAAATTGGTACAATTTCAAGAGTGTTATAATTTTCTTTTTTTGCCAATATATTTTACATTGTGAATATGGTGAATAAGGGCATCGGCCTTGTTTTCACAGCATTCCAGGCTCCAATCCTGTGAAACTAGTCAGGTAAATTTAAAACATCCTTATAGGATTGCTGAGAGAATTCAAAGCAACAGAGTGTAAAACACTTAGCAGATTGCATGATGAATGAAAAATAATCAGTAATTGACAGCAGTGGCTAATGTTATTTTTTTTTTTTAAAGATTTTTTTATTTATTCATTTGACAGAGATCACAAGTAGGTAGAGAGACAGGCAGAGAGAGAGGAGGAAGCAGGCTCCCCGCTGAGCAGACAGCCCGATGCAGGGCTCGATCCCAGGACCCTGGGATCATGACCTGAGCCGAAGGCAGAGGCTTAACCCACTGAGCCACCCAGGCGCCCCCCAA
>NW_019154107.1:11321198-11367802 GCF_002288905.1 Enhydra lutris kenyoni | reverse complement strand
TGACCTGAGCCGAAGGCAGAGGCTTAACCCACTGAGCCACCCAGGCGCCCCCTAATGTTATTTTTAATAGCCACTATCCCATACACTTTCCCTTATCAATATCCCAAGAATACAGACTATAGCAATGATTATAATAAGGCTCTTGCCAAAAGCACTGGTCAGAGTTCAGACTTCTGTTGCAGAGATATCAAGAAGTCTGGTCCCTTCCATAAGTGATTGTTCATTTGTGAGAGCCTTCAATTAGTAGGAATTATTTCCTCAAGTTTTTCTGCCAAACATGTGCATGAGTTAAGTGTTTACAAAAATGCATCAACATCAGTGATAATGTTGTCAATGGTAATCATAATAGAGTAGAATATACCATTTGCTACATTCCTACTCTGTGTCAGATATTTCACAATGTACTTTACATACACTCTGCCTTGCTTTATCTTGCAGCACAGAAGATCTCATTCACTTCCTCCAAGTCTGCTCAAATGCCCATTTATCATAAAGGCTGTTTGATTCATAATAAAATAGCATTCATTTTAAAGATTTATTTATTTATTTTGAGAGAGAGAGAGAGAGAGAGAGAGAGATCGGGGGGGGAGGGGCAGAGGGAGAGAAGCAGATGCCTCGCTGAGTGTAGAGCTTGAGACTGGGCTCAATCCCATGATCCTGAGATCATAATGTGAATGGAAACGAAGAGTTGGATGCTTAACTGACTGAGCCACCCAGGTGCCCCAAAATAGCATTCTTATAATTCTCTCTTGCCCTCTAATCCTGACTTACTTTATTTGTAAAACTCATAATCTCCAGATATTATAGTGCATATTTTCTGGCGGTCCTTGCTGTCCTGTGTGACTAGCTGAGGGCTCCCTGACAGTAATGAATAAGCTTGTGCTTATTATAAGTGCTGTCCCCCTGGTCTTGCAGCAGTGCCACTCACATGGAGACAGTCAATAAATGTGGAATGAATGAATGAGTCATCCTGTGAGGTAAGGTTTTATTACTCACATTTTGGGAATTTTGAATTGCAACTCAAACAAATCAGAATTTTCTAGAGTATCTTCCCCCCAAATGAGCTGGTAAGTGATATGGCCAACAAATGAACTTAAATCAAACTCCAAAGTAGAGTGCTTTCTATTAATTCTGGCCTAAAATGACACTCATACAAGGTCCAGTGCAGATCAGGGTCACCGTGTCATCAAAATACCTGCTATTTTGGGGTGCTTGGGTGGCTCAGTTGGTTAAGTGTCTGCCTTTGGCTCAGGTCAGCTCAGGTTATGATCCTGGGGTTCTGGGATTGAACCCTGCATCGGGCTCCCTGCTCAGTGGGGAACCTGCTTCTCCCTTCCCTTTGCTGTTCCCCTGTGTGGTCTCTCTCTCTCTCTCTGACAAATAATTAAATAAATACCTTTAAAAGACACCTGCTATTTCCATATATTCTAAGCCCATATAATTACTTAAAATTGAAACAACAACAGTGCATGAACAGAAGTGACCTCAAAGCAAACAGAGACATCTACTGAGCATTTATTTTATATGCAACATTATACTGAGCATGAGATTTCTTAATTACACTCAATATTGACATTATGTCCATACGAGGATCTTGCTTTCAGTAAAGTAAGAACAGACCAAAGGATATATCTGAATTTGCCAGTATCGTTCATGCACACAATTTTTTAGCTAAAACCCTTCTGCTCCAGAGCACTCCTTTTCTAAAGAAAATACAATTTATACCACCAAGTCAGGAAAATTGACTATTTATCCTAAGTTATTATTTCCCTAGGAAACTGCCACTAAGAATGTAAACACGAAATCATTACCTCTTTTCTGTTTGTTTGCTTCATTGTGATTCTTGTGCTTCTGTTTTGCTCTGCATGGAATTTTCACATAGAACACAATAGAGGCTCTATAGACCAGTTTACTAATGCTGTTTGGTTTCCTGTGACATAGGGCTCCTTTGTTCTAAAAGGTTGAAAATAATCACACAGCCTTTCTCCCATGTGTTTTTGAACAGCACCAGTGGTATGAAATGCTTCACAAAGACTCAAGACTAGAAGGGGGAACAGGGATAGTGTTGTGATCTGACCTAAGGCAATCTCATTGCACACAGCTATTATATCCTTTTCTGCAGATATCCATGGCTGCCACTGGCTGGATGTGGAGAAGGGTGAGCCTCTTCCTTTAGGAGCTCTGCTCCTTGATTGTAATTTGAACCACCTAGGAGCAAAATCTCCTTTAGGCATTTATTAACAAGCAAGCACAAAACAGCCAGTCAACTCTATGAAGCCACAAATGTCTTTTAAAGTGAACCAACATCATTTTGCATGAAAACTTCACCCAAAGGCAAATATGATAATATTAGAGAAAGAATTCAGCTAATTGGGCTGGTAGGAGCCAGGCAATCAAGAAGTTTCCAGAATTAGGAATCAAATTTAGAACACCATTTCTCACATTAAAGGACGAAGCCTTACTAGATTTGTATACCCTGTTCATACAAGGGGCTGTCTCTACAATCCTTTAACCAGTACCCACATGGGAAAATCACTAATTACACCAATGAAAACTCTCACATTCTGCTGTTAATGCTAATTAACAAACCATTCTAACAACCCATTCAAATAGCAGTTTGTGAAACAGTAAAACCTCTGGGGTAGCTCTGAGGAAGGAGAGCAAAAGTGTTCATGGGGTCCACCTTTGGAAATGAGTACTATGAGGGGGAACTCACCATCTCTATCCTTCAGCTTAAACTAATTAGTACACAAAGCCTGTCATGTTGTTAATGCTGAAGTACTTGAAAATAAATTATAGGCATTCCAACAGGTGGGCAGAGCAAATACATCTGAGTAGCAATGCATACTTTATCCTTCTTGAAGATTCACAAAGCCAACTAACATATAAAAGCCTCTGAGATATCACACAGTAAAGAAACTAGCTTAATTTTGTTCAACTTTAAGAACTCTCAAACTTATTTGATACTAGACAATTCCTAAATCTAGTGCTATTCATATTTTAAGGCAGTGGTTTTCAAAGAGTGGTCCTTAAACCAGGAACATCGGCATCAACTGTAAACCCATTAGAAACGTAAATTCTTTGTTTTTTTAAAAGATTATTTTATTTTATTTATTTGAGACAGAGCATGAGTAGGGGGAGAGGGGCAGAGGGAGAGGGCACCAAGCAAGGAGCCCGATGCGGGACTCGATTCCAGGACTCTGGGATCATCACCTGTGCCAAAAGCAGATGCCCAAACGACTGAGCCACCCAGGCATCCCTGAAATGTAAATTCTTAAGTCCAACCCCAGATCTGCTGAAGTAGAAGCTCTGTGTGTAAAGAACACCAATCTGTGTTTTAACAAGTCCTCAGGTAATTCTCATGCATGCATACTAAAGTAAAAGTACCAGCATTCTGAAGGATATGATTTAGGACTTTACTATATAAACTTTATCTAGAGGAGTATCTTCTTCACTTATTCAGCTAAACTTTTTTCTAATGCAAGATCCATTCCATAGCTTATGAAGGTCCTATCTGACTTTAATCCGACTGTTAGTCCTTAAAATCACATTCATGTTTCACCAGTCTTATTTTAGGGGGCTAACGCCACGTAAGTAGTGGGATTTGTAATTTACTTCTGGCCTGCAGTCCAATACAATAAGACAGGAAAAGAGGTCACAATCTAATTAACTTTCTAATTAAAGGAACATGGTCGCTTTCTAATTACACTTACAAAGAATAAAACTTAGGCCGTAATTAGAAAGTTACTCTGCTCTATTTAAAATTTGCACTGTGTCAGCTATTCCATCATCATTATTATTGCTTAACATTTATTCTGAAATGCACAATCTATTTTCAAAGTGTCTTGGAAGAGGTTTTATTTATCTCTCATATTGAAACTGCAAAATAGATCAGTATTTCACAGGCTGAAACAATGAGATGCAGAAAGTTTATGGCATTCACACCATATATCATTAACAGAGTTGGGATTTGAGTTCATGGTCTTTGGTAACTACATTTTTTTTTTTAAAGATTTTATTTATTTATTTGACAGAGAGAGATCACAAGTAGACAGAGAGGCAGGCAGAGAGAGGGAGGGAAGCAGGCTCCCTTTGGAGCAGAGAGCCCGATGTGGGGCTCGATCCCAGGACCCTGAGATCATGACCTGAGCCGAAGGCAGCGGCCTAACCCACTGAGCCACCCACGTGCCCCGGTAACTACATTTTTTACCCTCATTTCTGTGGATGACATTTCTTCTCTTACTATTTCTCTTTCTCTCTCTTTGTCTCTTTCGGAGGATGCCAAGACTGTTTTTAGTATCCATATGTAACCATAGCAAGCAACTGGCAGCACATCTGCCATAAAAAGAACTCAGCTATTAGAATCAGCTCTCTGGAGAGGCTATCAGAATGCAAAGCATCCGTCCCAGCACTCTGGGTTTCTCATTTTGATTTCACCAACCATGTGCAAACACAGAGCCAATAATAAATGTCGACCAGGGCGCCTGGGTGGCTCAGTGGGTTAAGCCGCTGCCTTCGGCTCAGGTCATGATCTCAGGGTCCTGGGGTCGAGCCCCACATCGGGCTCTCTGCTCGGCGGGGAGCCTGCTTCCTCCTCTCTCTCTGCCTGCCTCTCTGCCTGCTTGTGATCTCTCTCTGTCAAATAAATAAATAAAATCTAAAAAAAAAATGTCGACCAACAGATATTATTTCTAACATGCTCTACTGTTTCTGCTTCATAAGAAACCATGTGTACCTCCAATAAGATACAAAGACACTTTACGAAAGAAAAAACATAATAAAATGAAAATCAGGTGCCTTTTTGTTTTACAACACAAAGCTGAAATTAAACATGTCATTGTTCGCCAAAATATTGTTTCCCGTTGCTGAAGAGAAGTGATGGGCCTGAGGGTCTCATGCATTACAAATCTCATGTGGTTTGGATAGCTAGTAAATCACTGTGTTTTGCCTATAGTACTTTCTGCCAAGCTCAGCGTTTATTGCTTACAGCTGAATACAGTCACCTAAGTCATCTATCACGTTTTTATAACCAACTGTAGCTTTCCTTCTTATACACCAAGGAATTGGCACATTTTCAGAATGAGAATAAGTGAGAGGTGACTTTACACACCCAAAAGTACCATGCAAGCAATAAACAATACATGAATTTTATAAGGGAGGAAAATATAGTACATTCACTGATATCAAGAGCTAAGAGCTTTTGAAATCATCCACTCACATACCACCTCATACCTGGCTTTCCATATAGTCATCTTCCCAAATCCTTAGATCATTTAATGTGCATTTCCATGAGTGTATGCTTATTAGCGGACCAAGACTGAACATTTAATTTAAAAAAAAATTTTTTTAAATTTTAAAAAAATTAAAAAAAATTTTTTTTAAAGACTGAACATTTTAGATGCAGACTGGAAGAAGGAATCTCCTGTCAGGGATCTAATAGCTAGGGAAGACTTTCTTCCTCCCTCAGCATACTTCTTTAGCTTTAGTTAGTTCAAGATGCTTTGGCAAATGGTAATTTTTAATATTATCAAATCCAACCCTCTCCTTTGTTAAAAGATTTTATTTATTTGAGAGAGAGACAGAGAGAGCACGAGCAGGGGGAACGCAAGAGAAAGAGGAGAGGCAGACTCCCCACTGAGCAGAGAGCCCGGATTGGGACTTGATCCGAGGACCCCAAGATCATGACCCCAGCTGAACATAGATGCTTAACTGACTGACCCGCCCAGGTGCCCCACATCAGTCTCATTTTTAATGGTAAAGATATGAGGTCCTCCTTGCTTATTTAGGCTGTTATATTCCTACAAATCTTACCAGGATCAGCTGGTTAGGTGACATTAGCTGAAGGTGGTATATATACCTCCTCTCAAATTCTTTGTTAAACTCTTCATTGGCACCTCACTTCCAGATCTGTTGGGGCATGGTTCACAATTGTGATGGCATATTAGAACTGCCTGGGGAGTTTACTAAAAGACAGATACCTGAGTTCTACCTCCAGAGATTCAGATTTAATTTCTCTGGGTGAAGCTCAAGAATTGTGATTTTTTAAAAAAGTTCCCGCAGATGATTTGAATATTGAGAACATCTTCCTAGAATAAAGAAAAAGCAAAGGAAAATGGAAACAAGTCCCTTAAGTCTACAGTATTTCTTGTCCTTGTTTTTGCCTTATATCCTCAATATTTGAGTATAATACTCTTTTTTTATTCACTTAGAGGAATAATCTTTTCCACTCTTAAGGAAAAAAAAAAGTACTTTTGAAAGATCATTTCCAACCATTGTCACCTTAAAAATACAGCACTGGGTCCACAGTAACCCCTGAGATCTCTAGAAACCTTTAATAAAATGTTATTCTGAAAAAGCTCTAATCTTTTTTTGACTTTATTTTTTTAGAGCAGTTTTAGATTCACAGGAAAATTGAGAGGAAGGTACAGAGATTTCCCATGTACCTCTCATCCCCACAAAAAAGCTTTAATCTTTAATCACAGTTCATTACTTGCTTCTCTTCCTAGTCCTCTTCTTTATACTGCTTTTAACTACAATATTTTTTTTTAAAGAGAGAGAGAGAGATCACAGGTAGGCAGAGAGGCAGGCAGAGAGAGGGGGAAGCAGGCTCCCAGATGAGCAGAGAGCCCGACATGGGGCTCGATCCCAGAACCCCGAGACCATGACCTGGGCCGAAGGCAGAGGCTTAACCCACTGAGCCACCCAGGTGCCCCTAACTACAATATTTTTTTTGGACAGGAATTTAGAAAGAATTTTAAAAAGAGATTTCCAAAAGCAAGTAAAAAAAAAAAAAGAAGTGCTAAAATGAGACTCTGGTTTTCTGCAAGTCATGTCACTTAACTCTCTGTGACTGCTTTGTACAATCCAAAAAATATGTAACTAGACTATCATAGTTATTTACATGTTTTACTTACACTAGCATATTATAAACACTTTTGGAATAAGAACAATGCATTGTTCCTTGGGTTACTTTACACAGCACTCTTTCTAGTAGGTTCAAAAATTAGCACCAACACTGAGAATTCCATTTAACCTTGTACCATTTTTCAGTCCTCATCCCTCACATACTCATGCTCTTATTTTTGTCCATTTATATTTTTTATTTATTTTTATTTTTAATTTTTTAGAGAGAGAGAGAAAGTGAGAGAGTGCAGGGCAAGGGGGTGGAGTAGAAGGAGAGGGAGAGAGAGAACCTTTAGCAGGCTCCCCATCCAGCATGGAGCCCCACACAGGGCTCAATCTCATGATCCTGAGATCATGACCTGAGCCAAACTCAAGAGTTGGATGCTTAAGAAACTAAGTCACCCAGGCACCCCAGCTTTTGTTCATTTTTTACAGAAGATCTTTTATTTTACTCCTAAAGCTATTAAAAGTACACTAAACGATAAAAAGAATTATACACCATGACCAAGTGGATTTATACCAGGTATGCAAAGCTGGTCCAATATTGAAAATCACATGATGTAATCCATCACCTCATTAGGCTAAAAAAATCTACATGATCATGTCAATAGATGCAGAAAAAGCGCTTGACAAAATTTAATGCTCATTTGTGATAAAAACACTCAGTAAGCTAGGAATTAAAAGGAGCTGCCTCGGTTTGATAAAGATCAGCTACAAAGACCTACAGTTAACATTACACTTAATGGTATGAAACTCAAAGCTATCCTAATAAGATCAGGAACAGGAGAAGTATGTCTCCTGTTGCCACTGCTTTTCAATACGGTAGTTGAAATCTTAGCTAATGCAGTAAGTCAAGAAAAGGAAATAAAGGATGTACATATCTGGAATAAAGAAATAAAGCTGTTCTCGTTCACAGATGACATTTTACTTATATAGAAAATCTGAAAGAATTGACCCCAAGCCCCTGGAACTAGTAAGTGATTATAGCAAGTTTGCAGGGTTAAAGGGTAGTAAACAGAAGCCAATCTCTTTCCTATATACCAGTGTGACTATGAGGAATCTGAAATTTAACATTTATATCAGAACCACCAAAAATGAAATGCTTAGGTATAAGTGTAACAAAATATGTATAAGGCCCATAGGAAAAAATTACAAAACTTTGATGAAAGAAATCAAAGAGCTAAATAAATAGATATTCCATTCCAACTATAGTCAACATGTCAGTTCTTCACAACTTGATCTATTGATTCAATATAATCCCAGTGAGAATTCCAGCAAGTTATTGTGTAGCTATCAACAAAGTGTTTATAACGTTTATACACGTAACTGCAAAAGACCTAGATTAACCAACAAAATACAGAAGGAGAAAAACAAAGTTGGAGGATTAATACTGCCTGATATCAAGATTTACTATAAAGCTACAGTAATTAAGAGAGTATAGCACTGGAAAAATAATAGACAAATAGGTCAAAATAGTAGAACAGAGGACCTGGAAAAGGATCCACATAGGCATAGTCAACTGATCTTTGACAAAGGAGAAAAGGTAATACAATGGCGCTAATATAGTCTTTGCAACAAATAGCACTGTAACAACTGGACACTGATATACAAAAAAATTAATCCTAGACACAGAGCTTAAACTCATCTCAAAAATTAACTCCAAATGGATCATAGACCTAAATGTAAAACACAGAACTATAAAACTCCTAGAAGATAATACATGAAAAAATTTAGATGATTTGGACTTGGCTATCAGTTTTTAAATTTTTTATTTTTAATTAATTAATTAATTAATTAAGAGCATGAGCAGGGGGAGGGGCAGAGGGAGACAGAATCTCAAGCAGACTCTGTGCTGAGCGCCAAGCCCAACATGGGGCTCAATTTCATGACCCTGAGATCAAGACCCAAGCTGAAATCAAGAATCCAATGCCTATCTGACTGAACCACCCAGATGCTCCAGCAATGACTTTTTAGGTACAATGTCAGAGGCACAATCCATGAAAAAAAGAATTGATGAGCTAGAATTCATTAAAATTAAAATTAGAATTCATTAAAATTAAAAATAAAAATAAAAGTTAAAATTAAAAATTAAAAACTGTCAAGAGAATGAAAAGATAAGCCAAAGATAGGCAGGATGTATTTACAGATGATACATCTGATAAAAAACTCTTAAAGCTCAACAATAAGAAAACAAAACAACTCAACTAAAAAATGGGCCAAAGACCTTAACGACACCACACCAAGAAAGATACACAGGTGGCAAATAAGTGTATGAAAAGATGTTCCACATCATATGTCATCAGGGAAACACAAATTGAACAAAAATTAGATGTGCTACACATCTATGGGAATGGCCAAATTCCAGAGCAGTGACAACACCAAATGTTGAGGATGTGGAGGTGCAGAAACTCTCATTCATTGATGGTGGAAATACAAAATGGTACAGCCACTTTGGAAAACAGTTTGGGAGTTTCCTACAAAACTAAATATACTCTTACCATATAATCCAGCAGTTATTTTCTTTGGCATTTACACGAAGGAGATGTAAACCCAAAAAACTGCACATGAATGTTTATTACAGCTTTATTCACGATTGCTCAAACTTGGAAGCCACCAAGATGTCATTCAGTAGGTGAATAGATAGATAGTGGTACACCCAGACAATGGAATATTATTCAGCATTAAAAAGAAATGTGCTATCAAGCCATAAAAACATTTGGAGGGAACTTAAATGCATACTACTAAGTGAAAGCAGCTAATTAGTAAGGGCTATATATTGCACAACTCTAACTATATGACATTATGGAAAAGGCAAAACTATGTAGACAGTAACAAGATTAGTGTTTGCCAGGGACTGGGGAGTGGGGAGGAGGGATGAATTGGCAGATCATAGAGGATTTTTAGGGCAGTGGAACTATTCTGTATGGTAATATAATGTTGACAGATGTTATTATACATTTCTCCAAACCCACAGAATGTACACCAAAAATGAACCCTGATGTAAACTATGGACTTGGGTAATTATGTGCCAATGTAAGTTCATCAACTGTTACAAGTCTCTCACCCTAGTGGGTGATCTTAATAATGGGGAGAGGGGAGGCTATGGCTCTGGTTGGTGCTGAGAGCATATGTGAACTCTCTGTATTTGCTGCCCAATTTTTCATAAATCTAAAACTGATCAAAAAGTAAAGTTTAGGGTGCCTTGGGTGGCTCAGTTTCTGGGCATCTGCCTTTGACTCAGGTCATGATCATGGGGCCCTGGGATTGACCCACACATCAGTCTCCCTGCTCAGTGGGAAGTCTGCTTCTCTCCCTCTCCCACTCCCCCTGCTTGTGTTCCCTCTCTCGCTGTCTCTCTCTCTTTCTCTGTCAAATAAATAAAAATAAAATCTTTCCTAAAAAAAGTTAAGTCTATTTTAAAAGTGCATCAAATGTATCTCACTTTTAAATATAAATTTTAGAAGATATTAAATGACACTTTAATATCTTTTTGAAGACCTTTTCTATATAAACATTTGATTCCAGCATTAGCATTCATTTCATCAGTAGTGTTTTACAGTAAAAACAAATGGCAATTGTGCTCATTGCATATGGCATAGTTTTAGCTCTTTTAGAAACACTTCAAAATTTTTTTAAGCACAAATATTCTATCTCAACTTTTAACATGTGTAATAAATATCAATATAGGAAATCTTTTCTTACATGGAAATTATTTATGAAAAAGCTGTACAGAAGTCATTCATGCTATCACAGCATTAGTTTCTAGGTGGTTCTCTTGCCAGTCTCAGATGAAGGGGAAAGGACTGCATTTAGAGGTGTGTGCTTTTTTTTTTTTTTCGAGAGAGAGAAGAAGAAAGAGTGTGAGATTGTGTGCAAGCTGTGGGGGAGGGCAGAGGGAGAAGGAGAGGGAATCTTAGGTAGGTTCCACGGAGCCTGATGTGGGACTGGATCTCATGACCCTGAGATGATGACCTGAGCCAAAATTGAGAGTTGAACGCTTAACTGACTGAGCCAACCAGGCACCCCTGCATTCAGCAGTATTATAGTAGGAGGACTCTGGGTAGCCTTGGTGATCTCCATTGCAAGTGCAGAAAAGATGGGTAGGAAGAAATAGTTTTAAGAAGCGTCTAGCTAGGGCACCTGGGTGGCTCAATCGATTAAGCGTCTGCTTAAGATCGCCATCCCAGGGTCCTGGGATTGAGCTCCACATCCAGCTTCCTGCTCAGTGGAGAGTCTGCTTCTCCCTCTACCCCTCTGATCTGCTCCTAATCTCTCTCTCTCTCTCACGCTCTTGTTATTAAATAAATAAAATTTTTTAAAAAAGCCTCTAGCTAAAAGAGAAAGAAAGGACAGGGTGGTGGATTGACCATGGGGAAGCAAGAGAAAGAGAGGGATCAGAAATGAATTCCAAAGTTCTAACTTGGGTGACTGTATGATGTCACCAAGTGAAAAAGAAAATATCAGAAGAGGAGAAACAGTTGAGTCTGTGACCCTGTGGTACCTCCCAGTTAAGATGGAAGTAGAGAGTAAAATCTGAGCTAGATGAGAAACTTAGAGAGCCAAGAGCACATAGTCAGTGGTGAGAGCCATTCTGGAATGAGACTGCCTTGAGAGAATTGAAAATGAGAAGGCAGGAGACCAAGCCTTGGAGAGCTCTAAGAGGTGAGTGGCCATTGCTTGGTTTGAGTAGCACAGGTGTACAGAGAACCAAGGCAGCTACTTCATGATAGTTTATAAAAGGAAAGAGCTTTGGGGAAGGCTAGAGACTTACAGTGTCAAATGCAACAGAGGGGGTAATGTGAATAGGGTGAAAAATATCTCCTTGGGAGTGAGAACATTTCAACTGAATTTTGATGGTTGAATTCAGACAGCTCTGGGCTGATGACCAAGTGTGATGTCATGCAGGAGTGGAACTAGGATGAGGCAAACAAGGTGCTTTGGGAACAAAATTTAAGGAAGCCCTCATTCTTATGATCCTTCAAGTTCTGGAGAGAGGAGGTAGATATAAACCCATTAGCCAAATGCCCAGGCAATGTCCAAGCTCCAGCTTAAGTAGTTAGTCCTAGGGAGGTCTGGAGGCACATAGACCTTAGAGACAAATTCATGGTGGGGAATGGCTGCTGCTCTAGGACAAAATGTCTAAGGTCAAGGTTAGCAGGGGGAGCAAATGAGTCACTGACCTAGGGCAGTAGATCCTAGATCAAGTCATCTTACATTACAGTGAACCACATGAAATTTCTGACATTTGGCCATTTCAGATCTACAGAATGGCAATTTCATATGTTTCAGCGTAATAACTTCTTTTTTCCACCAACACACATGCGGTGCTGGGACCTGAATGGAGTCCAAATTGAAAAGTAAGTGTTTAGAGGTACTAGCTGTGAATGTGAATGTATGATAATCAAGTGACCCTTATCATGCGCAAAACACTTTTTGGCATATTTTGTGTCATTTTTATCCACAGGACCCCAGTAGTATTTTTTTTCTAACTAGACTGTAAATTCCTCTAGTAGAGGTATTTTTGGCACTCGTAGATTCAAAGCTTTAAAAAGCCACATTTGGAGCACCAGTAGGTATATAATCGATTCTTGATAGATGGAAGATGAAGGAGGTATTAAAAGATGTTCTCCATACATGAAAGCTAGATTTTCCTTGAAAGAGAGCAATAGCTTTTAGCATCTTTACATTGGTAATGCTTTTAGTAATGGCTTGGATACAATATGATAGCTAGATAGCTAGCCAGACAGATAAATAGATAGGTGGATGGATAAATATGAGGATATAGACACAGAGATTTGGCTTACTTTTGCTATTTTTATTATGCATTGCCTTTCATGTTTTCAGTAGGTTTTAAACCTTTGAGGAAGTTTTTCCCTTGTGCCATTTGAAATGTGAAAGGTAGCTTAAATTTAAACATACTTATTTTATTAAAACTCATTGCTTTTCTTATCAGTGAGCTCATGCCATGCAATTTTTGGGCAAAATTATTTCAAGTGAAGCTGAGAGGGGCTCCAGATTCAAGTATTCAACTCATTTTCTCTTTGCATAAAAATATCTCATTGCAGAGATAGATTTCTAATTTCCAGCTGTGGTTTTCAAGTCCTTTTTCAATGATTTCTATGTTCATATTGGGCCAGGCAAGCAATTTATATTAGTTCAAGTGGAGCTATTGGGATGCACTGCTAAATGCTGCTAAAAGAAGAATTATATAGAATAATAAATGCGATGTAATATATGTACATATATATGAATTTATTTGTGCTTTGTGATTATGTAATTCACAAATTCACAAATTATGCATCTTGATAAATAAAATGGTATCTAGGGCTGTTTCTCAGACCAATTTACAAACCCTTAAGTGCAGTGTAGAAAGAGGAATGTGAATCTTTTACCAATTTCCTGGATACCCAAATTCCGCCTTAGATCCATAATTCCTTATTTACAATTTGAAATTTCTAAAAGCTCTGAAAATGGGAAGTTTTTCGGTAATGTAACTCATTTGGTGGCAAAACTTTCCTTGAAGCTGGTAAAAGGCAGTTTAGTCTTTATTTATTGCTTAGTGTGAGTATTCGTATGTTTTGCTGCAGAGATTACTCTGGTTATGAGGTACTGCCCCTGAACTCTCTTGAGATGGTAGGTGATATACATGGTATAGATATACCATATTATATTACCACATTCTGAATAATTTTGAAGTCAGAACCACACATCATGTCCCCGCCCCTCAGAAGGAGCTGATGGACTTCACCCTGTCTCCTTCCCTCGGCAAAATGCTCTCAGGATATCTGAACAGATACTAGAGGATCAAGGACTCTGAGCTTTACCTCAAGAGCCAAGTGAAAGGATTTAAGGGAGTAGATTGGAGTGTCTTGACCAGTATTCTCTAAAATCAAATCGAGGGCATGTGAAAAAAAGTATAATTGTTGTTGTCATCTTTTTCCCCAACTTTATTGAGATATTATTGACATACAACATAAGTTAAGGTATACCATGTGATGACAGGATACATGTAAATATTGTGAGGTGATTACCACAATAAGGGTAGTTAACACTTCCATCCCCTCACATAATTACCATCTTTTGTGGTGATAACTTTTAAAATCTACTCTCTTAAAAACTTTGAAATATATTATGTAATATTGTTAATTATAGAGACTATGGCATTAGATTTCCAGAATGTATTCACCTAATAGCTAGAAGTGTGCACCCTCGGAGCAACATCTCCCCATTTCTACCATCCGGTAGAAATCAGTTTATATGAGGTCAGCTTTTTTGATTCCACATATAAGTAAGAACATACAGTATTTGTTTTTCTCTATTTTATTTGACATGATGCCTCAAGATCCATCATGTTGTCATAAAAGGCAGGGTCTCCTTAATTTTTGTGGCCGGACCATATTCCATTGTGTGTAAATACCACATTTTCTTTATCCATTCATCCACGGAGGGACAGTTAGGTTGTTTTCCTGTCTTGGCTATTGTGAATAATGCTGCAATGAACATGGGGGTGCAGAAAATTCTTTGAGATAGAGATTTCATTTATTTCAGATACATACCTGGGAATAGGATTGCTGGATCATCTCATAGTTCTATTTTTAGTTTTTTGAGGAGGCTTCATACCGTTTTCCACAGTGGCCATTCCAGTTTACATCCCCACCAACAGCACCAAGGGCTACCTTTTTCCCACAGCTTTGCTAACAGAATATAGTTTTTTAAAAAAGGAAAGAGGTGTTTCCAAACCAGCACCAGAGTTCTTAATCTGGTGTCCTGAAACTCTCCATGCATGTTAACACATGAATGAAAATTGTGCCTGTTTTCCCATGTTGGTCACTTGCACCAAATTCCCCAAGAAATGACCCAGAAATGATTGAAAACTGCCTCATGAGATAGTGGCAGGAAGAAAATAATACTGATAGTGGGAAACAGAGGGACCCAGGTATAGTCTAAGGCAGTTAAAATAATAATAGTTATCACTTCCTGAACAATTCTATGGGGCATTGTACTATGTGCTATGATCTTCCAATTCACAAGGGGCCTAAATGAATAATACAGTGGCTGTGGAAATAATTTAGTATTTTAACATTTGGGTATTCAAATGTGTGCTGAAAACAGAAATCTGGGCTAAGGAGATATAACTGCTTTAAGAGCTCATCTCCTGCCCTACCTCATCCCCATACAGTTCCAGCATGAATTACCCTTGCAAAAAGGGGCTTTAAAAACTTAAATCTTAGGACTTTGCCTTCTCTCTAATATCCTGGTATAAATAACCAATTCGTATGAGAAAGTTGAGTTGGCTTGTAGCCCCGCAACATTACACAGTCTTTAACCGATTATAGATACTCTAAACACCCCTAAAATAACTCTCAAATTCCCACTGGAAAAGTGTGACCTGAGGGAAAAAAAGGAGTATATTTAAAGATAGAGGAATTAATCAATTAAACCTTCTTCTATCTTGCGTGTGTATGAATGTACATTTAGGTGCTGTATTTGTGTGCATGTACACAAACACACTAACCGGATTTCCATAGGTGAATTCTAGCAGATGCTTACTGCTTGTCTCATTAAACAATTACTGGGTAATGAACATCCTCCTACACTGACATGGAAGGACACTCTTCTTAGAGAAATGCACTGGATGGAAATCTCTATACCAATACTGTCTTCAGGATTCACTGGTTTGGATATACCAGTCCCAAAACTTTTCTATTTCTTCACTGGGCATGGTGAAAGGTATATTTAAATTGTGTCTCAGTAGTAGCCATGAGTGTCTTCCACGTTTCTATGCAGATGGATTTTTTAAAAAAGAGGCATACAAATATCCACACCAAATAAGGAGGTACTATAAAGAAACAGGGCCTCTCATTTTATCTAATAGTTGCCACTTATTGCTTGATTACTTTGTGCCAGGGACTGTGTTAGCATTTTACACACAGCATTAATTTAATCATTACTGTAATACCAGGAAAATATATTTCCACTGGATATGGGAGAAAATTAATCTAATGGCACAGAAGTAAGTCATTCACCCAAAGCTAAGGTTAGTAAAAAGAAGGGGAGGGGGCTCAAAGGAGGCCATCTGATTTCAGAACCTGACCAGCCCACAATCCTGCTCCTGGGTGGCTTGCCAATTCTAATGACCAGGTGGCATAATATTGTTTCAATATTTCAAATTGAAAAATAAAGCAAAATACAGCAGCTACCTTGATCAGCTGTGGTTACATAGGGACAGGGTTTTCGCGTGTGTTTTTCATTTGTTTCATTTGTTTGCTTGTTGTTAGGTCTTTTATGTGTGCTGCTTGCTGTCTTCAGTTAGGGTCCAGCCATCATTTTCTCTGAACATGACTGGGCTGTTCTCACTGAAGCTTCCCAAGACCTCTTCAGTGGTGACGAGCAGGCTTTTTCCCATCTCTCTTGGCAAAACCCCATGTGCCCTAGAAGATCCAGGTCCAGCCTGAAAGCTACTTAATTCTTACACTCAGGCATGTGATTGCCTCATTTTCTGGAACTGACTCTCTTATATGATTTCCTAATTCTCTGCCATCAGTATTTGTACTATTTGTTCTTGTTGCTTGGACCTTCCTGTAAGCTTCTGTAGAGGACTGTCTTGCTCTTTTCTGTTTCCTTTGGAGAGTTTTCTTGCTCTTGAAGAACTCAGAAAGTAGTTGCAAATTGATTGGGAAAAACTGTCACCTCCTGAAAATTACAGCTAATCAGCATTAGACTGAAACTGACATGGTTATTCATCTGTTGAAATAACTCATTATAAAAAATGACTTATAAAGTTGGCTGATAAGTTAAAGGTGCTTCCCAAATATCTCTACTGAATTCTCTCAAGTTTCTTTCTTAAAACCACAACAGGCTAACTGGTGTGAATGCAAAATAAACTCTGACCTAAATCTTTTTCCCAATGTTGGGGCTCTGCTACCCCAAGACAAGGATAGTGGTGTGAATGAAGAAGGAAAAAGAGATAAGATAAGAACCGTCAGTGTCAGCTGCTGGACTCTCTGACGATAAGACCCCCAGAGTGGCGAGGAACAAATTGTTGGAGCATCCTAAATTTGAAGGAATGCCCTTTAATGATCTTTCTTCTCTCTACTTCCTTGTACCAAGGATCCTTCTGATGTGCAATTTTGTCCTCCTCGATGAACTTATTCATTAAGAGGGGGTGCCCTCTTCAAATGATTGATGTCAGTTATCTTACTAGATTCATCTCTTGTTTCATTTAATGAATCAGCCTTCTGCTTTATAAATCAGTTTCTGGTAAGCTGGCTTGGCATTCTTCACTTCTCTAAAGCTTGGTCACTCCTAAGTAAGCAGATTCATTTATGTTTTCATTGCTGTGAATCTGAGGACTGGCCCCTGAACCTATGAGAAAAATTTCAAGAGCAGTCCTTGTGTGTTTATGAGTCGAGGCAGACTGCTTATGCTAAAATATTTCAAGAGCCTAGCTCTGTTTTAAGAATAACTTGCAATTCTGATTATTGCAGTCCATAATACCCAGTAAGCAGTCTATACATATTTGTTGAATTAAATGGAATCTTTTGCTAGCCACAAGCCACAGCCAACAATGGCTTCATATTATTATTATTATTATTATTATTTCTTTACCAGAATTGTGGGGTTGGGGTGGGTCAAGAGAAAAGGAGACTGAGCTCACAAGAAAAGCAACGAGAAGAGAAAAGGACTCAGTTCCCACAGGTAGATGGGTGTCAGAGGGTGACCTATGTGCAGATCAAGGCATGACTGAGCTTGACTGGGTGGAGACAAGGTGGGGGAAATGTGGAGGAGTAAGGATGATAGAGCAGGCAAGGAATCTTACGACTTCCTTAAACAGGAAGCTATGGTGAGAGTAATGAATGATCTAAAGAAGGATTCTTAAGAGAAATTTGGTATGATACAATAATCAAAACGCTCCATAAATTCTCTTCTTAAGAGTCTATAATATTTCATTGGCATTCTGGAATTGCAATTATAGCCTTTTGTTTTTGTGGGTGCATGAACAGACTTTTTAGGTGTGGTACTATCTAAATAGGTGATCTCTAGGACTACTTGTTCAGGATGGAGTAGCGAAGGTACCCAGTCACCACTTGGATAAACAACTGAGCTACTTGTGTATTTTCATCATGGCTGACTTAACTCATGGACCTAAGATATAAAGAGGCACAATAAATCAGAGAGGGGTCCTGACAGTTTTGAAAACACAACCAGAGAGATACAGAAATATGGTTCAAGATTATTTTAAAGTGAGAACTACTGAGAAATGACTAGGTGAGAGTGTTCAAGATTTTTCTTTAGGCAACCTTCCCACCTTTTCCACAAGAAACAAATCCACAAGATTTGGTGGCCCATTTTCTTACTGACTTAAAGCAGGAAAGTGTAGCAATTTGCATAGATATTGGGACTCAGATATAAAATTCCAAACCTTATCTCAGAGAGAAGGAAAAGAAGAGGAAAGTTGTGCTCTAGTTGTAAATAATTGGAAAATGCTCATGAAGGGCTACCCAGGATGGCATAGTACACCAAGTTTGGAGGGCCAGAAGTTCCAGATTAAGTTTTTATGGGAGCAATGACTAAGTATTACCAAACAATCTTAGCCTTCATTGAATGAAGGAAGAGGGCTGCGTTCTCATTGCTGGCAAAGACTGAAAAAGAGAAAGGGGCTGCGGATTTGACTGCCAACTCTGTAGAAAAGCAGCTGGGCCTCAGCTGCTTGAAGCCCAAGGACCCCAAATCAGCACAGCCCCCATAAGCAGTGATCATGTGCATTCTTTCTGGAAGGTATGTGTATTCCCGCCCTGTCCCGCTCAGTAGCCATCCATCCCGGGCCACTGTACAGACTCCAGCAGGGCAGAAGATGGTCCCCATCACCTTATTTGTGTCACTCTTACACCGTGAATCCTTATCCATTAATCACATTTTCTTGCTCTTTGAAAAGACCTTTGAGGGGCCCTGATTAAACCCGAATGACATTAGGCACAGATAATTTTTTATGTGCTAGGTCCTAGGACTGATGGGCTGAATTTTGAAGTACATGGTCATGCCCCATCTGGAAGCATCTCTAGAAGCCCTTGAGAAATCCAAAGGAGGAGGGCCACATGGCTGTGAATAACAAGTACTCCTGGATGTACAGATAAATATCGTGCCCCCTGGGCAGATGACTATAAATGTTTAGGTAGAGAGTGTGCAGAATAATTTTACTTGCCTGAATTTTTATTTCTTTTTAAGATATTTCTTTCTTTTTCTCCTTCTTTCTTTCTTTTTTTCTCTTTCTTTCTTTCTTTGACAGAGAGAAAGAATGAAAGACAGAAAGAGAGAGAGAGAGAGAGAGAATACAAGCAGGGGAAGCAGCAGGCAGAGGGAGAGGGAGAAGCAGGCTCCCACTGAGCAGAGAGCCTGATGCAGGGCTCCATCATGGGGCCCTGGGATCATGACCTGAGCTGAAGGCAGATGCTTAACTGACTGAGACACCCAGGTGCCCCTGAATTTTTGTTTATTTAAAGACTGTGAGGGTTCTCATTGGGAGAGGAGGAGTAGAGAAGAAAAACTGTATTCCCAAGGGACTATACTCAGCAAGGGGGGCTGAGGGCAGGGTCTCTGAATGCCAAAGTGGAAGGTGTTAAAAGGGCAAGTAATAGAACAGTTTTCCTCTTGTTGGGAGAGAGAAAGAGAGAGAGATTAACTACTCAAGAGTAGAAAACTTTGAGGAGATGAAGAGAAATCTACAGGGGAATTGGGGCAAAGTTTTCTGGGTAATATGCTGAGTAAACACTCCATGCCCCAATTCTGTCATGTTGAGGAAATGTTGTTGTTGTTGTTGTTGTTTTTTTAACAATCTGCTTATTTTCCCAGTGGCTTCCCTTTGTCCTGAGAATAAAAATGCTAACTCCTTGTCCTGGCTTGCAAGGCTTGTTCAATCTGCTTCTTCAACCTGATTGTCTGCTCCCTCCTCATTTCACTTCTGTCCAGTCCAGTACCCTCAAATTCCTCAAATTCCTCCATCTTGCCAAGCTCCTTCTGGCCCCTACCCTTCCCCCCCCCCCCCGCCCCGAATGTTTATCTCCAAGAGCTTTAGATTGCTTGGTTGTCCTCAACTCACATGTCACCACCTCAGCGAGGTCTTGTCTCTCATCACTCTGTATGGAAGTGTCCCCTTCACCTAACACTTTGTATTCAATATCTAGGTTTCTTTTCTTTGTAACATTTATCAAGACCTGAGAAAATATTTGTTTAAAACACTGTATAGAGTCTATCTACTCCATGAAACACAAACTTTGAGGGGTACTGGTTTGTCTTGGTCACCGGGTATCTCAGCATCTCAAAGAGTTCCTGCCTCATATGACATCCCAGAAAATAGAGATTGTATAATCAAGGCAATCTTTCAACTTTCTGGTATCAGAGACAGGCCTCAAGGCAGACTAGGAATATTCATTTACATTTTTCAAAGTTTAAGTCAAAACATGAGAGGAGAATTTCAAATTGCATTTCTTCCTAACAATAAAAGCTTTTCCAGCAGCTTACCTCGTTTTTTTTTTCCTTGAACTTATCCCCATGAGGTTGATAAAAACAAGTTTCATTGTTTCTTAGTTTTAAGTTAGGAAAACTACAGGTGCATGATAAGTCAGCAGTGTATTTCAGATCAGAGCACAGCTCTTTTCACATTGGCCCTGTCTACATTCCAGCCAAACTTCTATCAGACTTTATTGCTTCCCTTTGAAATAATGGGCTAAAGCATTAAAAACAAAACAATATTAAATATAAACAGAAACAGAATGACCTAGCTGCTTTGGCTTTTATGTAAATTCTGTATCACCTACATCCTATGTGTCACTATTTGAAACCCCTGAGAGAAGTAGGTCTGCACATGTCTCAAAAGGGTTATTCCTTTTCGATTGAAATAATGAACTACATTCTTGCTCTGTTTTGGAAAAGGAAAAAGAAGTCTCAAATTCACAGATGAGGTGACGTGTATTTTCCCACATAGTGCATAGCAAGTTTAGCCATAGAAGAGTAGGAAGGAATCAGTAGTATATATTAATCCCAGTGAAAATTCATGACAGAAAATAATTAAACTGGAGATAACCCAAGAGGAGAAAAAATTAGCCTACATAGATCTTATAAATTACCAGGCTAAGTCCACAATTTTCATTTACGAGTGTGATATTAGGTGTCCATTCTCCTACAACCTACCTCATAGAGGCGTACATTCTCCTACAAGAGTCTCTGTTGCTGTTATTGTGACATTTTAAGTTTCACATTTTTTCAGTGAAACATGCATGAAAGTCTGAATTCTTCCATTGAAGAATTGTGTCTACTGGGTAAGAACATGCATCTGCTCTTCCTTTCCATTATATTAGATTATTTTGTTTGTTTGTTTATATTATTAACATATAATGTATTATTTGTTTCAAGGGTACCGGTCTGTGATTTATCAGTCTTATTTATTTACTTAAGAGATTTTATTTATTTATTTGACAGAGAGGGAGTGAGAGAGAGAGATCCAGCGAGCAAGCAAGAGAGAGCACACAAGCAGGGGAGGGGGCAGAGGGAGAGGGAGAAGTAGGTTCTCCATTGAACAAGTAGAACAACGTGGGGCTGGATCCCATGACCCTGGGATCATGACCTGAGCCGAAGGCAGATGCTAAACGATTGAGCCACCCACATGCCCCCTAGATTATTTTAAATACAAATATGTAGTATTTGAAAAGAATGAACAGAATGGATCATATTTGCATCATAACACTTCAAAATATATGAATTTGGTAATTTTTCTAAAACATTTTCTAAAACATTTTATTTGTATAGTACCATAAAATGAAAAAGCAGGGAGGAAGAAACCAAAAATGTCTGTACATCATAAGGGTTTTATTTCTATGTATAGGATAAAACTGTTAACTGTGTCAAACCAAAGATAAAGCCTATTTAGATATCAAATTATAAGTGAAAAGACTGATTTATATTTTCTTTCAAGGTATTTAACTTTTTTCAGTGACAGAATTTACAACTATGACTAATCCTTTCACATTCAAAATAAAGAATGTAAGTAGTCTATGTAGTCCATGTATGAATTCTATGTATGAACTTCTATATGAATAAGTTATGCTTTGATCACCTGTAGGTATCTAGATATATGGTTTGGGTAACATTGTTGATATTTGGGGTGCCTGGGTGCCTCAATTGTTAAGTGTCTGCCTTTGGCTCAGGTCATGATCCCAGGGTCCTGGGATTGAGCCCCACATCAGGCTCCCTGCTCAGCAGGAAGCCTGTTTCTCCCTCTCCCACTCCCCCTGCTTGTGTTCCCTCTCTCACTGTGTCTCTCTCTATGAAATAAATAAATAAAATCTTAAAAAAATTGATGATATTTTAAAATTAAACATTTTCCACATTTTATACAGCCTAAAATGACAATGTGGTTATACTGCCTATGTTCACAGAGCTCCATTTAAATTTGTGGACCCTGAATTACAGTGAGGCTAAGTGACTTGTATGAAGTCATTCATCTCAGTACTAAGAAAGGCAGAACTAGGGTCCTGGCCTTCTGATGCCAGCCCTGGCATTCTTTGTCACTGCAACCATACTATGGTGACCACCTCTCCGAGGACAATTTAGTGGGCTGTGGATATATTTGTTCTGGATTACAATAGCCCTTATTAAAGCAATGTTTCCTATAAACATATTTCAAACTTATTTAGTCCAAAGAACATGGATCATTCCTCTGCTTATGTTCCTATTTCTAGATTATTGTGATCTACTCCAAGTATTACAGAGATTCTACATTGGAGTCAAATGAATTTAGCAGGTGCTTCCTTGAAAGAGGTGTGAAATGTTCTATTTTAAGTTAACAGTTGAGATTCCCAAATCAAGATTCAGTTCACATTTGATGTTTAATTTCTCACAACTGAAATTTTCTTTTGTCATTTAGAAACATTTTAATTTGCATGTGAGATGAAAAACAAAACGAAGGAGTACGGGAGAATGAGTAGAGATGAAATCTATATGTGTCTTTTATTCTTTTTCCTGCCCAGAGGGATGTAAGCTAAGATTCAATATATACCTAACTATAAAAAGTATATAATACATACATGGAAGAGGATGGTTAATTTCACTTTCAATGATGGATATACAATGTAAATATTTAAATTGTACATAGTAGAGGGAGAGATAAACATTAAATAAACAAGGCATCTCCTAATAAATTTGCATTGGTTGTTTCTGTGCATTAGTGATTTCCTTGAGAGGATCTTATGTAGTTTCCAAGCCATTAAAATATTTTCTTTGATTTTCCAAGACTTGATCTTTATTCCTTAACATACAGACATCTGCCTAGAAATAGAATTTTCTATCCCATTATAATTTTCTTACTTCTAGCATAGTTCTAACAACTATCAGCACATGTACTGCAAGTTTTTTTTTTAAAGCTTTTATTTACTGGGGGCAGGAGCGGCAGAGAGAGCCTTAAGCAGACTCTGTGCTGAACCCGGAGCCCAACACAGGGCTCGATCTCACGACCCTGAGATCATGATCTGAGCCAATACTGAGAGTTTGACGCTTAACTGACTGCAACACCCAGATGCCCCTATTGCAAGTTAAAAAAAAAAAAAGATTTTATTTATTTATTTGACAGACAGAGAGAGAGAGACAGCAAGAGAGGGAATAAGGGGAAAGGGAGAAGCAGGCTTCCCACTGAGCAGGGAGTCCGATGCAGGGCTTGATCCCAGGAATATCATGACCTGAGCTGAAGGCAGACGCCCAACAACTGAGCCACCCAGGCACCCTCCTATTGCAAGTTTTAATAAGCCATTAATTACTTTTTGAGTCTATTTCTTCTGCCACCCCTTGATAATATTTTATGGCTATCTAGAGTCAGAGAAAGCAGGGGCCAGCAGAGGAGATGAAACTTGAATTCACTCATTTTATTACTAGTTTACAGCTCTGGAGAGAGCTTACTTGGCTTTTAGAGTTGGCACAGGATTCCCATTCTGCAGTTTTTGGCCTCTGTTCTCACTGCTGGGCAGGGCAGGGATATCTCATGTTTGCCTCAGACTATATCAGCGGTACTACTGATACACAGAACAGTGCTGCTCCAGAAGCTGAACGCAACAGGTTTTTTATACGCAGACAAAGAAGGAAATAAATGCATGTGTGGTGGGTATGGAGGGACCAATATATTTTCTTAGTTCAGGCCACAGCTAACATCACTTAGAAATTTGATGGTTAAGTTATTGGAATATGCTGGAGTCTTCTAGAATGTAACCCTCTTGTTTTGTGATTATAGTGAGTCACGTCACAATTACTTCCTTCTGGCAGTTACAAACTGTCATGCACAAGAAAAAGATTAAGTATTTAATACAGAATTCTATGTTGTATAGGTCACTGTTATACTAATGTACTGACGAATAAAATCCAAAATCTCGGGACACCTGGGTGGCTCAGTTGGTGAAGTGTCTGCCTTCAGCTCAGGTCATGATCCCAGGGTCCTGGGATCGAGTCCCACATTGGGCTCCCTGCTCAATGGGGAGCCTGCTACTTCCTCTCCCTCTGCAGTGACTCCCGCTGCTTGTGCTCTGTCTCTCTGACAAATAAATAAGTAAAATCTTAAAAGAACAAAATAAAATCCAAAATCTTTAGTAAGGCCCTACCACATCTGGTCCATATGACAGTTGTGAAATCATATTCCAACACACTTCCTTCTTGCTTTCTGGTTCTAGTCACACTGTCCCCCACCCCTTTTTGTTATTTGGATATCAGTGGCCACAATTTACTGTACACTTTCCCTATATTGCTTTTCCTTCAGTATCTGCATGGTTTGCTATCTCATTTCAAACAGGTCTCTGCTCAGACATAGCCTGTATTAGTTTCCTAAGGCTGCTATAATAAATTATCACAAACTGGATGGCTCAAACAAACTGTACTCTTTCACGGTTCTAGAGGCCAGCAATCCAGAATCAAGGTATCAGCAGGGTTAGTTTCTTCTGGAGGCTCGCAGGAAGAATCTCATCTATGTCTGACTCCTGGCCTCTGGCTGTTGTTGGCAATTGTTGGTCCTCCTTGGCTTACAGAGGCATCACTGCAGTCTTTGCCTGTATTCACATGGTCCTCCTTGGTATATCCACTCCTGTTCTGCATTTATAAGGAAACTTATCATTGCATTTTGGCCCCCTCTAAATCCAGGATGATCCTGTCTCAAGATCTTTGATCTAAGTACATCTAGAAAGAAGATATCTCCATACAAGGTCACCTTCACAAGCACCAGGAGTTTGGATTTGGACAGATTTTTTGGTAGGCCACCATTCAACCCACTATATTACATCTTCAGTGAGGTCATCACGGACCACATTCAGTGATTAAAATAGTAATACTCGTAGTACATATACTATTACACTCTCCCATCTAACCCTACATTCTTTTTCTTCATAGTATCAAATAGTCTGAATGAGTCAAATATTAATTTGTCTGTCTCTCCTTCTAGAATATAATCTCCATGACAGCAAAGACTTTGGCTAACTGCTATTCCTCAGCATCTAGAACATTATAAGTTATATAGTAGGTGCTCAACAAATATTAACTAAATGGCCAAAATTTGGTTAAATACTACTGATTGGTATTGAGTAACTTATAGTATTTATGATTGTATAAAACAAAGGTATCGGGGTTGTGATAGATAGAATAATGGCCCTCCAGAGATGCCATATCTCAATCTACAGAACCTATGACTATGTTACCTTACACAGCAAAACAGCTTTGTACATGTCTTAAATTGGGGATCTTGAAGTGGAGAGATAATCTTGGGTTATCTGGGTGGGCCCAGTGTGGTCCACAAGGACCTTTCTTATGGGAGGCAGTAGGGTCAGAGTCAAAGAAAGAGGTGTGATGATGGCAGCAGAGGTTAGAGGGAGGGAGAGAGAGAGTGTGAGGAGATTGGAAGGTGCTTTGCTGCAGACTCAGGCTGGAAGAAGTGGTCACAAGCCAAGGAATACAGGCAGCTTCCAGAAGCCGGAAAAGAAGAGGAAACGGATTCTCCCCTAGAGCCTCCAGAAAGGAGCAGTCTTGCCCACTCCTTGATTTTAAATCTGTAAAGCCCATTTGGACTTCCAACCTCCACAACTCTTAAGATAATATATTTGTTTTGTTGTAAGCCACTAAGTTTGTGATCATTTGTTATACAGGCAGCAGAACACAAATACAGGGGAGTAACTTTTTTTTTTTTCCTTTCCGAGTCCTACACTATCCTCAACAAAGAAAATAATAAAAAAGATAATCCTCTGCTTTTAAGCTGGTTTTTTTTCCAGTTTTGAAACTCACTTATACTGTGCTAATAGTACCAACACAGTGGAAGATCAGCAAAATGTGCCTATCTTCTGATATATTTCTAACCTAAAGCGGAAATATCATCTGTACAATATTTTATAAGAAGTGGATTTCCACAGCACTGAGGTCCACACATATTATAGTGGGAGTACACCCGAGCAGCTGAATCTCTCAAATTGAGGCCTGGTGCTTGGAGTACATTGCACCAAGAGCATTAGTAAGGCTAACATATTCCATCTTGTCTGTCAGTGAATGCACAGAGCTCATAAATCAGTACAAGCCATAATATTTATTGAAATAGAGGTTGTCCTCAAGCCCTCAGTAGAGAATTATCAGTATTTCACAGCAGCTGAATTCAACAGTGAGCAGCTAATACACAGCAATCTGTAGTGAAGTATTTATAAGCTTAACAGTTTTCATTTCTCTTCTAGTGAAATAGAGGGATGGTTCTGCTTTAGATTGTACGGGTGTAAAATCTGATAGACACTGAAGCATGTCTTGATCTGTTTGGGAAAAAGAAAGAGTATAATCCCACAGTTTGTAGTTAATGCAGTAAGTACTGGTGATAAAAATGATGTCTTCTGTCAATCACTTTTATATATGTACTATATTCTGAAATGTTATCTCTGAAGTTACATATCTCCCCCCCCAAGGACAACATTAAACTCTCCATTATACTGTAACAAGTAGACAATTGATGCAAAATGTTTTGAATTAACACAATCAGTGCTTTAATCCTCTTTAGAAGATGATGCCTGTTCAGGGATGCCAGAATCATCTCAGGGCCTCAGGAATGTGGATTTGAAACCCTGAGTAGTTTCAGTAACGTTTGGGCTTTCATATCTCATGGAATGAAATGTTTTGACTCATATTTTCATACTTCTGAGCTCTTTCTTGATATTTCTTCACCCTGAATTCATTTCTCCACCAACTCTATCTGGACAGACCCTGTTCACCTGTGCAGAGAAGAGTTAACCTACCAAACCTGACACTGCTCTTCTTAGAAAGGTCTCATGACAGGATCAGCTTTTAGCTGGCCTCTGTTAACTTAGATTTCCTATGATAAGAGTGGCTCACTGGGCACCTAAATGCCTTGTGCAAGCAACATGGTAATGCTGAACATCTGCTTTCCTTCTGGGAATCTGGGATTTTGGTTTGTGCTACACAGAGGGTACTTATGTGGCCAGCCCCCAGTAAAATCCCTGGGTGCAGAGTCTCAAAAGAACTTCCCTGGTAGACATTTCACATGTGCCATCACAACTCCTCATGGAAAGGATTAAGTGCATCCTGTGTCACTTTTCTGGGAGGGGATTCTTGGGACCTTGTGCCTTGTTTCATCTGGAATTCACCTCCTGCTCCTTCTCTTTTTGCTGATTTTGTTTTGTAGCCCCTTGCTATAATAAATCATAGCCATCAGTACAACAATATGCTGGGTCCTAGGAATTCTTCTGGAAAATCATTGAAACTGGGGATGGCCTCAGGGACCCCAGATACATCTCTCTGCTTCTCAGCTCCAACATCACCTTCTCTGTGAAGCCTCTTTCATTTCTCTCCCCACAGAAGACTCACTCCCTTGATTCTTTTAAGCAATCCAATTGATACCACTTGTTAAGCTCATACAGGATGTATTACAGTTTCTGTGTATGTGCTGGTTTCCTCTAGGGATAGGGGTCATGCTTTGTTCATCTTTGTAGCACTATATTCTAGCACAGTGAAGATCAACTAAATAATTGCTCAGTAAATACTGGTTCAGTTGAACTGGTAGTGTTTCTGTTGGTCCCCTTGAAAAGATTTTACAACTGATGCTCATTTTTCAGAGACTTTTCATCCATTTGAGTTAATCAGGTTGGAGTAAGAAATACATATATGTCAACAAAGGTGGTTAACACCTGAAATCCTGTATGTGTGATTAATTTAACACAAAAATAAAATTATAATCTTTTCATCTCAGAAAGCTCTAAGATGAGAGAGCCAATCACTTTGGTTTCCAGCAGACAGACTAACTAAAATAGATTGATCAAAAATTTAAAAAAATGTTAGATTATCATTGGAATAATAAAAAAGAGACTATTTTGGCACGTGTACGATGACATTAAGATATAGTTTTGTCCGCTATTAACATATGATTCCACTAAACCTTTGAATTCTTTTCCTCCCCTGTCCTCAAAACAATCAATATCAAAGGACTGTCAAGTGCAACAATAGTTCTTTGTTTCAGTACATGCTGAATAAATAAATGTTCTTTATCTTTTTGGCTAAAAAGTCATCTAAGATCAGAGAATTTCTAATAGTACTGAAAGACCCAAGAAATGTACATACAAGATCTCTTTGCAGATTATAATGTTGTGCATTATTTTAATGATCTATAAAACAACATGTGTATGATAAGTATATTTTGGTGAAATAAACAAGTTGCATATTTCACAGAGTAAATATGACTAGTACAGTGAGTTATTGTGATTTTTTTAATGGATTTTCATTTATATGATCTTCAGGTCAAGGTACTTTAGTGTTATGTTTACTGACCAGTTTTTAATTATGCAGACTGTAATTGAATGCTCCAAGGAAGCCAATAGAATGATCTATTATCTGCAAATCAATAGGAAAAAGCATGGGTGCACTTAAAAATTATGGAAGCTCATCTACTCTATTGTGTCGGTGGCCTAGTTCCAAATTAAAGTTGTGAACATCCATGCATTAATATTGGAGCCAGATTTTAAAGACAATCAGGCCCAAGTTTTGTTCAATTTAAGGGCTCTTTTGATTATTTGCTTATAATGTCAACCTGACTTTATAATGCTTTAACTGCTTCAATGGCCATGATCAATACTTGGAAAACTCTGAAACTTTATGACCTCTTCTAGCCTATGACCCCCAATGCAATGCACTGACTGCACTGGCCTAGTTTTGCCTCTGACTAGTAGGCTATAAGGAAACAAGAGGAACTGAATAAATGGCTCAATAAATGTTTAATTTTTATGGAAACACATTTACATACATGCATGCATTCATACAGAATTTTAGGAATATACTTCTTTGCAGAAGTTTATCCTCTACGGTAACACATAGCTTCAGCAGAGATTGACATGAATTTGTTAAGAAGGAGGCACTAGCCTTGCCAGCTGAATACCGAACCATTCTAGAGGTCAGTGGGATGACGTGTTGTTAACAGTCTGTTTTCCCATTTAAAAATACCTGTTTTGTACAATCAATAAACGAGTCTACGTAGACATCTAAAAGAGAAAAGGAGCTCATATTTATTAAGTGCCTTCCATATGGCATGCAGTTTACCCGTTAATTTATATGTATTAGTTAATGTGAATCCCTCCCAAACCCTAGGAGATGATGCTGAAACTGGGACTGAGGGATTAAGAAGCTAGCCCGTAGTTTCTTACATGTATACGTGCTGAATTTCTCCAGTAATGTCACCCAATTTGTTCATGCCCCTCTGTATCCTCAGTTTTTGGTAGTACCCTTTACTTGGTCTGTGCCTGGTCATTAGACCAGTGGACCAACAGCAGAGACTTGAAAAATGCCTGCATGTTTGGACTCACCCTCTCATACTAATCTAGGAATCCCTGTAGCACCATTGTTTGACAAAGTTCAGCTTAGCCTGCTAGAAAATGGAAGATCACATGACACAGAGACAAGCCATGCCAGCTGTAACTACCCTAGACCACCCTCCCTACCCCACCCAACCTGGCAGTTCCTTGCAGATGCATATGTGAACCCCAGCTGAGATCAGGTGAGCCTGGCCTAGACTAGAAAAACCACCTGGGTGAGCCCAGGCCAAATTGCCTTCCTGCAGAATTATGACGTAAATAAATAGTTACTATTTTAAGCCACTGTTCTGGGGTTCTTTATGACATGGTAAAAGCTAACTGATATAGGGTATTAGTAACTGTGGGGCCAGACTCTGTAGCCATGCCTATCTGAATTCAAAGGCCATGTTCATTTCCTAAGTAAAAAGAAAGAAGAGAAGAGAAATCAGTATTAGAGTTCTTGATTAAATTATGTGAAGTTAGCCCCCTTCAGGTCAGGTCCCAGAGCAAGTGGCATAAGTCAGAGTTAAAGTCACAGCAGTGTGTTCCATGTGATCTGAATTGCCAAATAGATGTGCACAAATCCTAAATGCAGTTCTGTGCAAATGAACAATGGCAAAAATTTTATGATTCTCTTCCAATGGGCTTATGAAATAGGGACCCAAATTTATATGCATAAATATTTTCATTTCGGCTCCCAAGCATCTCTAAAAAAAATACTCTTGATACTTGAGGAGAATCCAAGTTGGAAGAAATTAACAGCAGTCCCATTTTATGTGTTTCTACCATGGTGAAGTTTTTCCATGCTGATCATCTCATTGTGCAATGTGAATTATTCAGAATATCAATCTGCTTTCTTTTTTCGCCTAAGAGACAATAAATTTAACAATGGAGATGGATTTGAAGTATAAATCATCCTAGATACTTCATGAATATTCAAATTAAATCAGATCTGGTTCTGAACCTCACACTTCTGCTCACAGTGTAAATCACTGTGTATGTTACTCAAGAAGTCACCCCAAACAGGCTTTAGGAATACTTTTTCCCTTGGAAAATGCGATTAATTACAATTGTTTGCCCATAAGGATTTCACTTCCACGTTATTTATTTTCTGGTATCACTGATGAGCTGACTGGGAAAATGAAATACTTCAGTTTAATCACCAGTTGCAATTACAGCCCGTGTAAAGGTACTTCATCTTATACTCTTTTCATAATTGTCTATTCTTATGATATAATATGCAGTTAGATTTGCTGCCTTTTACAACACTAACAGTGCCACTCAATTTCCAAGAAAAAATTAACACAAGATGACACTAATAGGATTTCAATTGGCTTGAAGATGTGAAACACAGTAGTATGTTCTGTTTTGACCAAAGCCCTTCACTTTCTTGGACTTTCCATATAGAAGGATCAAGGAAAGGAGGTAAGAAATAGGACAAAAGTTTAGTCGACCACTGTATTAAGGTTAGATTTTGTTTTAGGATAGAGATGATATAAAAGTAGAAAGAGTGTCTAGTCCAGATGTTGGCAAATGGGAGTTTACATCCATCTTTTCTCCCTTACCCTCTGTGTAACTAAGGTCTTCTTACTTTCTCTGATTTTATTGCGCATTTGCTTAACCTTTCCAGTTGTACTTACAACATGGAGTAATGTCAGTTGCTAACTAATAGGACTGTTGTGAGGAGGGCTAAGGACAGTTGTTGATGCTGTCTGTCATAATTCCTGACACATAGCAGGGGCTCAAAAAACTTAAGTACTTTACTCAAACCTTTGCCTTCATTGCAATTCTTCCAGACTGGGATGGCAAGTTACTCAGATAAAAACATGGGCTCTGGAGCCAGACTTTCTGGGTCCAAATTCTGACCATACTACTACCATTTTGGAATCACTCTGGGCCTCAGTTTCCTCACCTGTGACACAGAGTAATAATAGAATCTGCCTAACCAGGGTCATTTTAAGACCTCAACAACCTAATTCTTATTAAAAAATGCAGAACTAGGTGCCTGGCATAGTAAGTCGAAAAGAAATCAAAACAATCAATACCAAAACAGTGATATTTTTATTTTAAAAGTAAGAGAAACCTCTCAAGAAGCCCCTTATTTCACCTGCAGTTATAGTTTGGGACTGAACTACTTTAATCCTAAAAACACAGGACACAAAATAAAATGCAAAAGGTGGAAGAGGATTGTGCATTCTTGTGTTTTATAATTTTTGCTTTGAAATAATAGATACAGTCTCTGGATTTTGCTTCTGGCCTGTTATTTACCGGGTACTACAATGTTTTTGAATGTTTGGCTAAGGGGCTGTGAAACAAGTACGGAATCCATATTACTGTCAAAATAGATCTGTGTCGTGTTATTATGTTTGCCACTTTGATATAAAGCTCTGAGACATGGACTTTGTGCAGCTGTCATAATAGGAAACGTGAATAGCTTTATATACATTGTTGACCCAAGATAACCCAGCATATAAAATGGAAACATAAAATCCCCAATATACTGGTACATCAAAAATAAAATATGAGTGAAATTGTTCATCATAATGTCAACATAGTTTTACTTAACTAGTTATATAGCCTGAAGGGTGGTTATTCACAACTGAAATCATTTCACATCGATAGATCTGTAACTCAAGGAATATTATATAATGTTCTATTGATTGGTGCAGGGCTATTCTGGAAGTCCATCCTCTGAGGGCACATGGAATCTGGACTTGAGTAGAACTAAAAGTGATAAAATTCCGCTTCGTCTCACTAGCTCTTAAAAGAACATCACCTAAAGAAATACAAAGAAACAAATTCATGCTTGTTTCACAACCTCTTGGCAGGGGCAGGGGTTAGGGGTTGTGCTGTGATATTTCCAGAAGTGGATTTCCATTTAACAAATGTAGGCAGTTTTCGTGTCCACTGCGCTGTTGCACTCCCAACTGGAGTCATCAAGATGCCCTAAGCCATGTCTATCCAGACATGTGAGAACACAAAATCTTCAAAGTAGAAACAATATGTGGTTGATCAGCAATGCCCTTTAAAAACAGAGTAAGAAATAAAAATGCAATTTTAAGCAAATTTTTGATGGCTATGGCAAACAATCTTAGTAGTCAAATGACAAGATGATTTGCTTTTAGCACATGGAATTGCATATAGACATGAATTCAGAGAAACTTTTATGAAGTGTTCAAGCTTCATTTGTGACCCCAAAAGAAAGATTTTCCTATGGAATTTCTTTAAGCACAGAACATCTCTGTGCTTTATGGTCAAGGTGATGGCTAGAACAATAGTCATAGACCAAGCTACACTGTGCTGGGAGGCTAGAGAGGATGCCACAGCTGGATGATTTCAGATTTAGGCAGATATTTAGAAAAATATTCCTTAAAAGGGACATGACTGCTATATTCATATATTTGAGGGAATTTCATGGGGAAGAATTAGACTCAATCCCAATTGGCCAGTCCTATGTGCTGCCCATGGCAGGCATCTCTAATAAATCACTGTGCTCTTTCCTGATGAGACTGAAAACGCCTTAGAATCATTCCTAATACTTCAGCCAGCTATACTAATCAGAATCTTTTCAAGACATGAAACCTATTTGTTATCTCAGAAATATGTACAATTTCTGAGGTGAGTTCTAGGTAGAATAAACTCAAGTGTCCTAGAAGCAGACTTTATACAAAGTCTTTATTTTACAAATTTTATTTTACAAATAAAATAAAGACTTTATACAAAATCTTTATTTTACAAATAAATTTCTATGTTTTAAATGTGTTCAGAGTAGTATGTTCTCCCTAAAAGTCTCTGGGAAGTATTCAGGGACACCCTGAGAAAGTGTTCTAGAAGGGATTCAGGTAAGAAGGTGTGAAACTCTAAGTCCACTTAGAGTACTAGCAACTTGATGGCCGAGAACACAAGTGTGGGCCAAAATATACAGAACCTAAAAATAAAAGTAAAAACCGGAACCCATTGTAAATATGATTAAAATCTGACAATCAGTTAAACAGAATTAGCTTTAATTTCCTGCCTCTTTAAACACAGCAAGAGAGAATATCTACCTATACCTCTCTATCATCTGTCTATCCATCCTTCCTTCCATCCATCCATCCATCCACCCATCATTTTTTCCTGATTTAGATCTACCACATATATATGTGTATATGCACACATCTATATAGTCTGAAGATTATGTTTTTTTCTTATCATAAAAGGTAATTCTGGAAGAATTTATGGGCTTGAAATATTTTAAACTATAACAGTATAATGGTTATTTTATATCTGAAGAGAATTTTAATAGGCCAAATACCTTAAATATACATTATTTTTCAGTATCTATACTTTAAACCAGTAACAGGGCAATTGTGGGTATTTTTCTTTTTGTATCCCATTTCATCAGCAACCATGACAACATTTATTAATCTTTGAGTTTTCCCCCCGCCGTTTATTAATGAGTAACATCTTGTTCAATGTCACAGGTTTGAGCAGTGTGCAGCAAACATTTGCGAGATTTCTTTATCCCCGACAGTGAACATCAAAGCCAACAGATACTCATTACAGGAGGAGCAAGGGAGGACTTTAAACAATGAATGGATCTAGGAGGAAACTCTATACAACAATGTGTGTGTAAATGTGTGTGAGTGTGTGTATTGTGTGCATGTGCACTTGCGTGCCAAAAAAATGACAGTGAGTTTTTACTGAAGAAATAAGGGAGGACAAAGCTTGTGGGATATTGAGAAGTGAATCTTGGCCCACTTAAGCACATCTCTCTTTTAGCAGTCAGTAAGTGGCAGGTGGTATTTGCTACTCCTTTGATATGATAGTATGCTGCCTAACAAGTGATATTTTGTTTTATGCATGAAATGTTCAATTTCCTTTGTACTACAAAGTCAGGGATGTTCATAAAGGTTTCTCTTTCCATCTCTTGCTCTTTCTGCCTCTAATTCCCTACAGACACCCCAAATTTTGCTGGTGACTATTCCTTCTTTCTTCAAACTGAAACTAGAGCTTGTATTTTATGGTCTGGATGTGATGGGTAGGAAAAAAAATAATTATGTGGGAATTGTTTTTCTTTATATAAAGATGCCAGGTATTTTGGAATGAAGAGATAATATAGGCATGTATAATATAGGCCATGCCAGATAGAGCCTGGCTTTAATTTCATCCCCTGTTGATCCTATCCTTCTCAATGGCACTGATTCATGAAATCATTCACACCAAATGTACCCAGAATCTTTCTCTTTCTCTCTTTCTTCCTTCCTTTCTTTTCTTCCTTCCTCTTTTCCTTTTTTTTTTTTTTTTTTTGCTGGTCAGTTTCTAATCATCGTTTGAGACTCTCCTCTCCCAAATAATTTAAGTATTGTTTCCTGTAAGCAGAATTCCATGGAAGACTTAATAGCCTAGTGTTGGAAGGCAAGGACCACACCTTATTCACCTTTGTGTTACCAACACCTTATTCTTCCCTATTTAGTCTATCCTGGTGTCTGGTTTGCTCATATGAGCCCTTGACAGGGACACATACAAACACAAATGATCAATAGCATTTTTCCAGCCAACAGATATTTGTGTTCCAAGCATTATGCACGGAGAATACAGTAGTGAAGAGGACAAACAGGGTCATTGGGCTCTAGGGATATTGTCTCTACTTGTTCTTTTTATTTCTAATTTATTTATTTTTTAAAAAGATTTTATTTATTTATTTGACAGAGAGATAGAGAGAACACAAGTAAGCAGAGCAGCAGGCAGAGGGAGAGAGAGAAGCAGGCTCTTTGCTAAGCAGGGAGCCCGATGCGGGGCTCGATCCCAGGACCCTGGAATCATGACCTGAGCCGAAGGCAGCCACTTAACCAACTGCGCCACCCAGACGCCCTTTGATTTCTAATTTAGAACCCTTGTATTTTATTCTTCCCTGGCTCTCAGGCCCATTTCCAAGACACATCTTGTAAGTCCTGCTTCATACTGTCCTTGTTTTGAGGATCCATTTGGGTAAAGCCAGCTCTTCTAGTCTTGTGGCCTAAAACTCTTTTAAACATGATTTTTTTCTCTCTGCCACCATGGGACTAGAGATATGGGCAAAATGTACTCCCAACTCCTGCTCTTTGGGACCTGTGTTGATTGGGTCAGCCCCATTCAGTTATACCTTCAAAGGGTCTGCAACATGGTAAATGGTGAGTCAATGTTTATTGAATGATGGGAAAATACAGAAATATATTCAAAGAAAAAATATTATTTGAAATATTAGTACAATTGGGATAAAGTGTTGAATTTTATGGAAATTTGTATATGATCATCTAATGGAGCTGTGATGGGCCTCATAATGACTTAGTGAAACTTTGCCATTGTGGTTTATTCTCATTTATTATTTAAATGTGCCAACTATTCTATTTTAGCTTAAAGCAGGAAAGATCATTTTTTCTTTTTCTAATTCTGTCTAATGTGTAAGAGGTTATGAAAGACACACAAAGGTACAGGGACTTTTAATCCCCAAAATTTATTCACTGATTTAACAAACTTTAAATTCAGAATAATTGAATTGAAATGTCAAATTCAAAAGGAAATGTCAGAGGACTTCTGCAGTAAGCATTCCTGTACCAGATTATTTTCCACACATGAATCTCAAAAGAGAGCCAATTTAGCTTAAAAAAGAACTTCACCTTTTAATGGGAGTTGAAGTTAAGTGACTAAACCTTTGTAATTTATATTGAGGGAGGTAAAGTTTTTGAAAGTCCCTTTCACTAATTCTATGCAACATGTTTGGGAACTGCAGCAAAGTACATTATTCTCAGAACAAGGATTAGACATGATCAATAAAAATTCTTCCAGATTAGATAGATCCAAATACAATTTTTGATACTTTCCAGATCGTGTTTTTCCATTTATATTTTTGGTAGTTTTATGGTTTTATTAACACAGATATGATGGGCACATTAACAGTCTATTCATTTGCTTCACTGGGTTTGATGACTCTGACAGCCAGCTGGGCTGCTCGTTCCACAATGGCTTTGCGGTTCTTGGAGGAGCCATTATGAGTAATCTTTGCACAGTAAGTTACGCTGCACATCAGTGGCACTTCAAGCTCCTTGATGTTGTGGATGAGAAACTTCTGGAAGCCACTGGGCAGCATGTGCTTTGTTTTCTTGGTGCTCCTGTAACCAATGTTGGGCATCAAGATCTGGCTCTTGACTCTTTTGTGTAGCTTACTGTCAATACCTCTGGGTTTCATCCAGGGGCACTTAATTTTGCCATAACCATGTTGTTTTATTCAGTTCTAACTATGACTCTATGAAACAGGACAAATACTACTAATTCCATTTTATAAATATACTCAGATATATTAGTGACTTGCCAAATGAATGAAGCCCCAAATTGATAGACTTGGAATTTGAAGTCACATGCTTTTCCCACACTATCCATTCTTAAGCTGTTACCAATGGTGCCTTATGGATATTAAGTCTTTTCTAGACAAAAAGAAAATACCCAAAAGACTTCATCGTCCTGTACATCATTGTAACTCTTATTCAGGTAGCATGTTTAGCACCTCCTGTCGTGAAGCACAGGGGTAGGTAGTAGGTTATGGAGATGAATAAACATGGCCCTTCTCCCCAGGCCCTTATAGTATAAGAGAACAAAATATTTTTAATAATATGGAACATGTTATCTAGTTAGAAGAGAGAGTTTAAATTGAAAACTTGCACATTATGTGACATAAAAGGGACAGACTTATGACAGTGCCATGGAGGGTAAACTGATAAAGGCCAGAGGAACAAGAAAATACAGGCATATTCTTTAAACCACTCTTTCCATCTTTTGCAAATTTGACATATTTAATATTTTTTAAATTAAAGAACAAATAAAAAAACTCAATGGCTATTTCTCTGAGAACAAAATAGCTAACATTTGAAACTCTGGGATTAATGATGGTATCATTTGATAAAAGTTTTCATAAATACTAATGATAAACACAGCTTTTTCAGATGTAGCAAACCTTCAAGTATCACAGCATCCTTAAAAGTCCCATTCCCATGGTAAACCTAAAGCCTGTGAAAGGTAGGAAAAATATATCCAAATTAAATAGGATGTGTTGAAGCTCACTAGACAGTAGACTTGGAACGTTGTGTTAGGTAGTCAGGGGATAATGATAAACGTAGTAAAGGTTTTATCAGGGGAAACCTACTTCCATCCTATTTCAAAAATAAATTTACCATAGAAGTCATCTGTGTTATAACTCCAAGGAGTCTGTATGGTATATTCTGTATAGAATTTAATAATAAGCATATGATTATAAAGCAATTTAATTGTAGCAAACCTGGAAAGTGTCCATTTAGGCTATATATCCTGGGATTTAGGAAAAAAACAAACAAACAAACCAACACAGAATCCTACGTGTCAAACAGGTACCTCCAAACTAACATGTCCAAAATGAAATTCTTGGTTTCCACTTCATATGCATGTCCAATCCTGATCCTCGTTAGTCAGTTACTCAGACCTGAGCCTTCCAATTATCTGGAATAGCTCTCTCTGTCACGAATCCCATCTGTCAGAAAATTGTGTTTGTCCCATCACTGAAATATGTTCAGAAATTATCAACATCTACCACCTCTACTTTAGTCCTGGGCACCATTATCTCCTCCCTGGTTTGTTGCTTCAAGTGTCTTCCAGCTTCTAATATTCCCTCCCCAACTGTCTATTCTCTAATTATCAGAGAGACTCTATCAATATGTGAACCAAGTCATGTGTTTCCTCTTCTCAAATCTTTCAGTGTCTCCCTATCTCACTCAGAAAAACAAAGTACTTGACCAAGGCCTACTCTAGGCCTAGGATCTTCCCCTTTGTTCCCTCTGATCTCACCCCTGCTCCTCAGTCTCTTTGTATCTCATTCGCTTTCCTCTGGTCACAGTATCCTCCATGATGTTCTCCCTGCCTCTGGGCCTTTGCATTTTTTATTGCCTTTGCCTGGCATCATTTACTCCAGAGACTAATGAACAGTGGCTAAGATCAGTGGCAGGTCCAGGGTATATGTGGCCAGAGACTTATACAATTTTGGGGATCTATTTTAAAAAAAAAGAATATGGCACTTTGTGTACAAAATTAAATAGAGGGCCTCAGGAAGGTCCATATATATGAGGGACTGAACTTTTAGCTTCATTATCAGCATAATAAATCCACTTCTTATGTGACACTATATGCCATGCACTGCTCTAAATGCTTTAATATACTACCTAATTTATTTTTTTAAGGATTTCATTTATTTATTTGAGAGAGAGAAAGAGGGAGAGAGATAGAACACAGAGGGGGAGAGAGAGAAGCAGACTCCCCGCTGAGCAGACAGCCTGATGTGGGACTCAATTCCAGAACCCTGAGAACATGACCTGAGCTGAAGGCAGAGGCTTAACCAACTGAGCCACCCAGGTGCCCCTACTATACTACCTAATTTAATTGTCATAATACTTCAGGGGAGATGTTATTTTTTTATTTTTTTTTTTTAAAGATTTTATTTATTTGACAGAGATCACAAGTAGGCAGAGAGGCAGGCAGAGAGAGAGAGGAGGAAGCGGACTCCCGCTGAGCAGAGAGCCCGATGCGGGGCTTGAACCCAGGACCCCGAGATCATGAGATCATGACCCGAGCCTAAGGCAGAGGCTTTAACCCACTGAGCCACCCAGGCGCCCCCAGGGGAGATGTTATTATCCCCATTTTATAGACTGGGAATCTGAGGCACAGAATGGTTAAGTAATTTGTCCCATGTCAAATAAGTAGAAGAGTGCCAGTGGTAAGTTTTGAACTCTGGCCTGACTCCATGCTTTTTACCACAAACAGTGGTTGAATATGCATTTCCTGCTATTTCATTGCCTCCAAAGCCCTGATTGAATGTCATCTCTTCAGAGAGGCCTTCTCTGGCCACATTTATCCTTCTCTATTGTACTCTCCCTAAGCTATGTAACCTCTCTTGATTTTGTTCATAGCACATATCACCAACTGATATGTTAGATGCCTATTTATTTTCTACTGTCTATCTTTTCCCATTTGAATGTAAACTCTACTTTTTCTCTGTTGTTAAGAGACAGATTTGACAAGGTCTAGAAGAGTGCTGACACTTAAGCAGGTTCTCAATAAAATTTTGTGGAATAAATTCTTCCTTTGTATTTGGTGTCTAAAGTACAGCTCAATGACTATGAGTACAAAAATGAATTATGCACAGCAGACAATATTTACTAGGAGTAAGCAGTACATTTTAGATCAGTGGTCTCAAAATGTGGCCACGGATAGGCAGCTTCAGCATCTCCTGAGAGCCTGTTAGAAGGACAAAGGTGTCCAAGGAATCCACATTGGAGGAAAAAGGGCCTCAAGTTACCTGTCTTTCTAATGTTGGTAGTCCTCAGAGACACACTTCTTTATCACATTGTAGAACTTGGAAATCTTTTCTGCCAACAAAACTGACAGCTGTAATTTTAGCTGAGAAAGCTCTTTCCCAAGTGGACTGAGCAAACAGGATTGTCTTTTGTGGATGGGAAAGGACTCCAGTACTTTTTTCTCAATATGTTTTTATTTACCCCTTTATTGTATAGATCTCTACCTACTTCCTGCTAGCTTTAAAAATAATTTCTATGTCAGGATGCCTGGGTGGCTCAGTTGGTTAAGCAGCTGCCTTCGGCTCAGGTCATGATCCCAGCGTCCTGGGATCGAGTCCCACATCGGGCTCCTTGCTTGGCGGGGAGCCTGCTTCTCCCTCTGCCTCTGCCTGCCATTCTGTCTGCCTGTGCTCGCTCTCTCTCCCTCTCTCTCTGACAAATAAATAAAATCTTAAAAAAAAATAATTTCTATGTCCTGGTGATTGTGTTTGGCTCATTTTTCTATCTATTTTTCTCTCCCCCTCCATTCCCTCACTTCCTCCTATTAAAAAGAATACAGCTGGTAACATGGCCCCACCTTGTAAGAAAGATGAATTCTAAAACAGAATGGAAAATCACAGGTGATTCAAATATCCTTTCCAGGTCATGCACTTAACCCTCTCATTTAATTTCCCCATTCACTGAGACACTTCCTTTTTTAAGACTGCAAACATAACCTGCACCTGCAATTACTTGTACAGAAATTAGTCTTGTGCTTTCCTCTGTCGGAACAAAGAAGTATTCAAATGTTTAGCTGACTAAATGCCAACATTTGTAGACATGGTTTTGAATTGGATGGGAACCCAAGTGTAATTAAGTGCATAAAAGGTACTACCCTTGGAAGTGATTTGTCTTCGGAAATATCTCAGCACACAGTATAAATTAGGTCATTTAACTTACAATACAACAGCTCAGGACTGACAGTGTAAAACTGCACTTCTCAATGTGGGATGACACTACTAAGTCTCTAGTTGGGCATGCTGTTTCTTTGACTTTTGGGAAATATTTCCTGGCTATCCATACTGCTTGTCTTTACTCATCAACAGAATAAAACAATTAATAGCACCTATTTAAGTCAGGACCCTGACCTCTAACACAAGTAAAGAGTGAGGGCTTAAATTCTGGCCACTCCAAGTAGGATCCCTGGAGCCCCTGCCTCAGAAGCACTTAGTGGGGCTTATAAAAATGCAGAGTCTCAGGCTTCCCATACTATGGAATTGGAATCTCCAGTGAGTGTAGGAGCAGGAAAACAAATTTGAAAAATTCCTGTCTGGTGATATGCACTTTTTAAAGTTAAAGAACCAGTGGGAAGAATAAGGACAACAGGCGCCCGGGAAGTGAGGAAGAGAAGGAAGGCTGGATGCACACACACATGAATGCAACACATTTTGCTAACATGAAAAGTGCGAGTGGAACTAGCTATCACAATGGAAGAAATATTTGCTATACTTCGGAGCAAGTGCTCTTCCGAAAAAATGCAAACACATATATGGAACTTAAATGACAATGAATGAAATCAAGTCCCTTAATTTTTATTTTCTTCATTTTTTTAAAGATTTAATTTCTTTATTTGACAGAGAGAGAGAGATCGAGAGATCACAAGTAGGCAGAGTAGCAGGCAGAAAGAGAAGGCAGAGCAGCAGGCAGAGAGAAAAGCAGGCTCCCTACTGAGCAGAGAGCCTGACTCGGGGCTCCATCCCAGGACCCTGAGATCATGACCTGAGCTGAAGGCAGAGGCTTAACCCACTGAACCACTCAGGTGCCCCAAGTCCCTTAATTTTTAAAACTCAAATTTTATGTTAAAGCTTTGGAGACACAACATTTTTATCGTTATTTGATATTAAATTCAACTGTGCAAATAACGTTTCCTAGGAAGCTGGAATGAACTTTTAAGACGTGGACCTTTAAAAAAGTGATGATTTCAGAGAAAGTATTATTTGCCTCTCCCATTCCAATTTTCACTCCTTCAGGCACTGGTGTGGGCTATGAAATGAAAATAAGGTATACAGTTCTGGTTGCCCCAAAGTGAATATTTTAGCTTCCTTTAACAGAAATGGAGAAAGCTTCAACTTTTTGTGATAACTACCATCATTCTGAATATCATTTGCCAAAGTACACTATCAGCGTCAGAATTTATTCAGGTGTTGCTGTGCCTACAAGAATGGCCTATACATTTTGAGCTTGTTGTCACCATCTAATGAGCTTTCTTTACTCCTATGTGGTACAGAAATCAAGACAGTATGTTTCATTAAATTGTGTTTAAAAGTTTAAATAGACTCTCAGTGAGGGCCTAAGATGTTCTCCACTGGACACTAGCAGAAGTTCATATTTACAACTGTAATCCAGTGTTTTGCATATTTTAGGAAGCCTAATATCCTCAAGAAGTGAGGGAGTGAGGTAGCTTCACATAAAAGTTGCTGTTTTATTTATTTGTTTTTTTTAAAAGATTTTATTTATTTATTTGACAGACAGAGATCACAAGTAGGCAGAGAGGCAGGCAGAGAGAGAGGGGGAAGCAGGCTCCTGCTGAGCAGAGAGCCCGATGCGGGA
Source organism: Enhydra lutris kenyoni (assembly GCF_002288905.1). Classification (NCBI taxonomy): domain Eukaryota; kingdom Metazoa; phylum Chordata; class Mammalia; order Carnivora; family Mustelidae; genus Enhydra; species Enhydra lutris. The sequence goes on along the minus strand of NW_019154107.1, from coordinate 11,325,129 downwards.
CTTGATGCCAGGACCCTGGGATCATGACCAGAGCTGAAGGCAGAGGCTTTAACCCACTGAGCCACCCAGGCGCCCCAAAACTTGCTATTTTAGAGTAAGAATGATTGCTTCAAACTTGAAACTTCTTCAAATTTCATGTAAGAGTTTGAAGCATTTTGGAGTAATAGCCTCAGATGTAGGGATGCCATTTGGCTATTCAGGCTATTATTACCTTCCACATGAACATTAATCTTTCAGGGGATTTCCCCATTTTCATCTTCCATTGGGACAACCCATCCTGTACATTGCAGCTAGATTAATCTTCATGAAGCATTCTTCAGTCTTACCATGCTTATGCTCAGAAGCCTCCAGTAACTCCCAAATAAAGTTCAAACTTTTCAGCCTGCATTCACATGAACATGCACAACCTTACTGAGTTTGTTTCCTTTACACAGAGACTATGTCCGGCCAAATTGGTGTATAGTTCATTCTTCAGATATGGATACTTTATTCTTTTCTGAGGCTGTGCCTTTGGCCACACCACCTCCTATCACCATATCCACCTATCAAATTCTTACCCACCTTTTAAAGTGGGTCACCAAGTCATAATATCTGCCCTGCCATGGAACTTCCTGTTCCTTCCACCCAAAGTTCTTCTGAGCTCTATAGATATCAGAACAATTCTCTTCCTATAGTACAACATTGTCATTATCTGTATGTGTAATTCCCCAAAGCCAAGGAGACTTTCTTCACTCTTTCAACAAATATTTACAGAACACCAATAGCTATTAAAACAATGTTTTAGACATTATGAAAACTGCCAAGTTGAATAAAATCCAATCTTTGCCTTCCCACTTTTGATACAATGACAAGTATGTTGTCAGTACTGAAAAAATATATACAGAATACATAAGTGAGTACCTCATTTCACTTATGATAATAAAAATCCTGGTTTGTATCATCATAAATTAAATTAATAGGAAATTCTATTCAGAAAGAAGACTTTGCCAAGTTAACTTTTAGAATATCTAAATGTTACATATGCAATTATAAAAATGAAAACAGAATATTTTAAACCCAAAGACAAAAGAAATTTGAAAACTTTTAGTCTACTGTATATAAATTGCAGATATATATTTTTTAATGTTAATAATTTCATGGTCTCCTTCTATGATGCACATATGGTAAACCTCCACTGTTAATTAATTCTATTAGTTCTTTGTCATTAAAATATTCACATGCTGGCTACATGCAATACTATTCCACAAATATTTATCACATGCGTTTTAATCTGAAATTTTTAGAGGCATTTATAATTAAATGTACTTTTTGACAATCATGTGCACATGATTGTCAAATAAGTTCATTGAGAAGTAGAACACTAGATTAAGTATTCAGATTGTTATTCTAAATGATGCCAAATATAAGACCAATCAATACAAGAAAACTGAAATGCTAGATTGTATTTTCTGGCTTCCAGGTGAGTGATTATGAGGCAGGAGTTAGGAGGTAACTAAGATAACTTTGTTTCACTTGGATACTTATATGTTGCACACATATATTGCCGGAAGATTGGATGGCATATTCACCAGGTCCACAAAATAATTCAGATCAATGTCAACATACTCTCTCCAGAAAATGAAGTCCTGTCCAGAGTCATCCTATCTTTCATTATAATTCAAAAGAAAGCTGGAGCACTAAGAATAAAATGCTTAAGGTATAGGATTATGTCTGTTCTAGTGCGGAAAAATGAGTAGCTTCAGATAATAAAAGTTTCCCTTTTGAAATAGAAAGTCTTCATAGCTGTGTGAAAATAGTTACACACATTTAAAAGTAATATTAATTTTCTAAATAGGTCTAGTCCTGGCCATTTGAATAGGAAAAGCCTGAATCAAGACTCTTAAATGTGAGCCTGATGACATGGGTCATGTTATGATAGAAATTTTCATAAATAAATGGTGTTTTGTGAGTGACCTGGGGAAAATAAACTAATGTTCAAAGTAAGGATGTAACTTCAAAATCCATTTTCTGTGGTACTCGAGTCAGAGAGAATGATTGGTTACTAATGGGGCAATATCAGGTTGGTCACATTATTTGCCTGCATGAATAAGAATTAAGACTTTTTTTTTCAGTTTCTGGAAGGTCACCCATTCACCATTTTAACTGCTAAATGCTTAGGTCTGCAGGTATCACTAGACTCTGTTAGTCCTCTCCCAAAACTTCTATATGTTATATCATCTTCCCACCGAAGACAAACAAAAGCTTTGTGGTCTTTTCATCAATGTCACAATTAAGTGATAGTATGGAGCTCCATAGGTTCAAAGTTATATTTTAAAGGATGAGGTTGCCAGTTAGAATGGCAAAAATTGACATGACAAGAAACAACAAATTTCGGAGAGGTTGTGGAGGAAAGGGAACCCTCTTACACTGTTGGTGGGAATGTAAGTTGGCCCAGGCACTCTGGAAAACTGTGGACATTCCTCAAAAAATTAAAAATAGAGCTTCGCTATGACCCAGCAATTGCACTACTGGGTATTTACCCCAAAGATACAGATGTAGTGAAAAGAAGGGCCATCTGTACCCCAATGTTTATAGCAGCAATGGCCACAGTCACCAAACTGTGGAAAGAGCCAAGATGCCCTTCAACAGACAAATGGATAAAGAAGATATGGTGCAGGGGGAGACAAGATGGCGGGGAAGTAGGAGGAGGCGCCTTTTCAACCTGTACCCTAAAGTGAGCTGATTACCTACCAAAGAACTCTGAACACCCATGAAATCAGCCTGAGATCAGAATTATACACGTCTGGATCTCTACAGGGGCAGAAGACGCCAGTGGGCAGGTAAAGCGGAGTGGGAACGTCGGACTGATATGAGAAGATAAACAAAAGGGGGAGGGAGCCACCAGAGGCGACCGGTTGGAAAGTAATACCCCTAATACGAGAGTGCCCTGCATCTGGGGACCAGCTTTAACTTGGAGACTGGTTGAAAGCACTCCAAAAGAGCAAAGGATCGCAGGGGGGGGAATTGTGGGAATCGGGGCAGCTAGGGACAGGGGCTTAAGTCCCCGGACCCAGGACAGCCTTCCCTGGCGCTGAGCCAGAGAGAGTGCGGCGGAGAAACCAGGTCTTGGTCCCTGAGCCGCCAGCGTGCCCGAGAACGCGAACGCGTGGGGTCTGGCTCCTGTGAGGGGCTGGGAGCCACGCCAGACGGCAGAATGCCGAGCCCCTGCTACAGAGCCTGAGACATGAGCGCCTCTCACTGTCCCCTGAGAGAGGTGCGCAAAGGCCCACCAGAGCTCTTAGACCCGCGCCTTGTTTCAGAGCCTGAGACGCACGCCCCAAACTCTCCCCTGAGAGAGGTGCACGAAGGCCCAGCCTGGTGCTTTTGGACCTGCGCCCTGTTCTCAGAGCCTGAGACGTGCGCATGACCCACAGCCTCCCCTGAAAAAGGTGCGCGCAAGCCGGGCGCTCTTAGACCCAGAAAGACCAGGCACTCCCAGCCCGGGCCAGCGGGAAAATCTGTGTGCGATCGCTGCTTGGAACCTCTCTGGCGGTCTGGAGCTGCCCAGACAGTCGCCGCTGCCGTGGTTTTGGGTACAAGCAGAAGATCCTGCATCCCCAGGGACCGCAACTCGGAACCTGCTCTGCCAGCGGCCAAGGGGGGATTTATATGGGCTCTGCAACACCCACAGAACACACTGAGGCTTCTCTCTGAGAGGGAGGTCAGGGTGCAGTTTGCTTTCCTCTAAACCTACAAAAACCATCAAAAGCGGTCAAGGCGAGAGAAAAAAAAAAAAAAAGTGAACAAACATAAAAACCTCCAGAGAACAAAAGCCTGAAAAAACCGGTTTCCTCAGAGCCCACCCCCTTGAGGGGGGCAGGAGGACTTAACTCAGGGAACATCATTGACTGAAAACCCACGTGGCAGGCCCCTCCCCCAGAAAACCAACCAT
>NW_019154107.1:11303675-11316198 GCF_002288905.1 Enhydra lutris kenyoni | reverse complement strand
GCGGGGGGTGGGAGGTTGGGGGAACCAGGTGGTGGGTATTAGAGAGGGCACGGATTTGCATGAAGCACTGGGTGTGGTGCAAAAACAATGAATACTGATATGCTGAAAATAAATAAATAAAAACAATTAAAAAAATAGAAAAGTTAAAAAAAAAAAGAAGATATGGTTCATATATACAATGGAATATTATGCCTTCATCAGAAGGGATGAATACCCAACTTTTGTATCAACATGGATGGGACTGGAAGAGATTAGGCTGAGTGAAAGTCACTCAGAGAAAGTCAGTTATCACATGGATTCACTCATACGTGAAACATAAGGAATAGCATGAAGGACATTAGGAGAAGGAATGGAAAAATGAAGGGGGAGCGGAAATTGAACGGGTAGATGAACCATGAGAGACTATGGACTCAGAAACAAACTGAGGGTTTTAGAGGGGAGGGGGGTGGGGGGATGGGTTAGCCCAGGAGTGGGTATTAAGGAAGGCATGTATTGCATGGAGCACTGGGTGTTATACGCAAACACTCAATCATGGAACACTACATCAAAAACTGATGATGTACTGTACGGTGACTAGTATAACAGAATAAAAAACTAAAGGAAGAGGTTTCCAAAGCAGTCTAAAAATTTAAGAATTTCAGCAGAGAAAACCAAATGAGTTGGCTAGAAATGATACTGGGGTATCAGTGGAAGATTACATAAAAACTGATTCAAAGCATGAGTTTCCAAGTCATACTTAGGCTCAAGCCTTGACTGTAATACTTACTTGCCTCTAAGACCTTGGAAAATTACAGAAACTCTCATCCTCACTCTCTCTGTGGGTAAAACAGAATGAATAATAGTACTTCTATTTCAGAACAAGTTAGAAGGTGTACATGGAAATAATGCCTAGAGAATGCTTAGTACAGAGACTGGAATGTAGTAAACGATAGATTTTGTTATTGATATTTGCTATTTCCAGATAAAAATGTTGAGATAAGAAAGGCATTTTCAAGAGTACCAGATTTCTCTTCTATTTTCTCCTGTACTTTCCAATCCTCCTTTATTCTCCTCTGTGGCCCGAGTCTCTAGTCTGGGTATGGCCAATGGAAGACACAAGCAGAAGAGTGGGATAAAAGTGAGCTCAAGATATTTATTCTCCCACCTCCTTGTTGAGTGCCCTCTAACTGGTTATGTCCTTCTGTCAAAGGCAACAGGTCAAGTTGGGCAGAATCCTCTTACAACCCCCTGATATTCTCCCTCTTCGTGGTCCTGTTGAGTCTGTCACCTATTTCCTGTCTGAATACTCCCTCATACATGAGAAGCTAGGTGTATATAGTTGGTACACAAAGCCTAGTGTATCCTAGAGAAGCCCAGGTGTAAACCAGGAAAAGTGGAGTGTGTACAACCTGAAGTAAAGGCATAAAATGCAACTCTAGGTGGCTTGAAATATGAGGAATGGGTTTCAGACAGTTTGTAGCTGGTTTGCCAAAACAGCATCTGTGGCTGTGTCACCTCTTATGTGGTTTCTTATGTATACCGTGGAGGCTAGTTTCTCTGCTTAAAGAAATTTAGCTTAATAGAACAAATAGCACAATCACTCCATTTCTGAAGTCTACTCTGTTTTTATAGGCTTCACCAGCAGTGTTTTAGAGTGACATTAATATAACCTCTGTGGACTTCTCAGAACTGGCTTAAAGCTAACTGGATGGTTTTAAACCTCAGGTCATGGAGCACATACACACACGCACTTTTCCCCCCACAAAAATGAGAGGCAAAGATCTCTAATGTCTTGTACTCTAACAGCAGTGTTAACTTTATACAGCTACAGGAGCAGTAAAACAGGAGTGGGAACTTCCCATTAGGAAATCCCATGTACCCTACGACATCCCTTCTATACAATAATCAGATGTCCTAAAAGGACTAGAGGGACAGCCCGAAGTACAGTTTGGAACTCAGGACACTTCCCATTTCTCAGAAGAAGGGTCCTTCATTCCAGTTCTTGGCCACCTAAATCGTCCTCACAGGGAAGCTAAAATTGGTACAATTATGACGACATAGGAGGAAACATAAGGGTCCTAGGTTCTCTGGAACCTTATGAAAGATTCTAATAGTTTGGCAGATGTGCCTCAGGGGCCACTCAGGAGGAATGGGTGAGCTAAGAAGACCAGTTTTTAAACATGACAGCTTTGCTTCATTCAAGAGCTCTGTATTTATCTGTGGCTCTGCATGGGGCTTCCTTGTAAGCTCTGGTTTAGAGAAAGGATTACACTTGCTAAAAATCGGAACATAAAAAAATTTCAAAGTCACTATCCCCGGTTTTACATGCATCTACTAGAGGCAAATGTTCCAGTATATTACCAAATCCTAAATATTTCACCTCTTTCTTATGAGACACAACATTAATGGTGATACTTAAATGAATAAATTATCCACATAGCATGCAGCAGCTTGTATTAATACTTTTAACTGTATGAATGGGTATGTATAAAAGCCCCTTCATATTTGTCTAGATAGTCCTCATTTTCCTGTTTTACCTGAAGGCAATTAAATGATGATGAGGCATTTTGATAGAAACCAGACCCAAAATAAAACAGAATCAGATCTTTAATAGTATTTTACAGGGATCTTTGGCCCAATGTTGATTAAGATCACATTTGTTAAAAAAAAGAAAATTAACTAACCAAAAAAAAAAAAATCACATGTGTGCTGGAGAATTTTTTTTAAGTTTTAATTTTAATACCTTTTTAATTTTTCAAAGATTTTTATTTATTTATTTGAGAGAGAGAGAGCTTGGGTGCAAGTAAGCAAGCAGGGGAGAGGCAGAGGGAAAGGTAGAAGGAAAAAATCTCCCTTCTGAGCACAGAGTCCAATGTGGGGCTCAATGTCAGACCCTGAGATCATGACCTGAGTTGAAATCAAGAGTCATTGGCATACAATAGCCAAACTGTGGAAAGAGCCAAAATGTCCTTCAGCAGACAAATGGATAAAGAAGATGTGGTCCATATATACTATGGAATATTACTCAGCCATCAGAAAGGATGAATATACCCAACATTTGCATCAGCATTGATGGAACTGGGGAGATTATACCAAGTGAAATAAGTCAAGCAGAGAAAGTCCGTTATCACATGGATTCACTCATATGTGGAACCTAAGGAATAGCATGGAGGATATTAGCAGAAGGAAGGGAAAAATGAAGGTGGGGGGGAATCAGGAGAGACTATGGACTCTGAGAAACACACTGAGGGTTTCAGAGGGGAGGAGGGGGGGAATGGGTCAGCCTGGTGGTGGGTATTAAGGAGGGCACGGATTGCATGGAGCACTGGGTGTTATATGCAAACAGTGAATCATGGAACACTACATCAAAAACTAATGATGTACTGTATGGTGACTAGCATAACATAAGTGAATAAATAAATAAATAAATAAATAAGAATCATTAGTTTAACCAACTGAGCTGAGCTACCCAGGCGTCCCTTAATACCTTTTTAAATTTTATTTATTAGTTTGTTTATTTATTTAAGAGTGAGTGAGCACATAAGTGGGAGGAGGGGCAGAGGGAGAGGGAGAAGCAGACTCCCCGCTGAGCAGGGAGCCAGACTTGGAGCTCCATCCTAGGACCCTGGGATCATGACCTGAACTGAAATCAGATGCTTAACCAACTGAGCCACCCAGGAGCCCACCCCCCTTAATACCTTTTTTAATTGAAGTATAGTTGACATACAATGTTATTGGATACTTAATATTAGCAATAATTACGTACTGGCAAAATAAGTGTCTTTTGAAAAATGATTGCTGGTTTTGTTTTTTTAAAAGTAATGGAAACTCTTATATATGTCAATAGACTCTAGCAGAAACCCCAGCAGGAGTAGATGAGAGGCAAATGTAATAAAGCTGTGGTATTAAAGCAGTTGAGGAGTAATTCTAAACTAAAAATAATTTATCCTTTATTTGTTGGTAGGGAACAAATTTCCCTCCAGCTAACCTCTTTTGTCATCTGGTTATTGTAGTCAGAAGTTATATTTTCTAAGACATCTGTGTTTTCTTTAAAAAATCAAATAAAAGAAGAAAGTACTGTCTGTTTACTATTTGACCATTAGCAGTTCAACTGTTATTGCTAAACAAAGTATCCTTAATTTAAATTTTCACTTCTTTGCTGTAATACAACCCTATTCATGCATGTTAATATTTTCAGACCGATTTCAGGTTCACTTTACATAAGACATAATTAACTGTTCTTTGTTCTATTAAGCTGCATTCAGTGTTTTAATGAGGCTGACAGGTGGGCTCAAAATGGACTGCTGATCTGTGAAACTTGGAGTGGTTCAGGTGCTAGTTGTGTATCCAACATTTGATTTCTATAAATGATGCTGTGCAGATTCAGCCGCAGCTGTCTCTGCTTAAACACTCAGAGTGTGATTCGTTGGTTTCTAGGGTTGATACTAGTTCAAATATTTGTGATGCTTACAATTTGAGCATTTTTCTAATTTGGTCTTTGTGAAACAACCAAAGGCTAAGTGGATAAAATATGAGTAAATTCATATAATGAATTTCGATATTCTATATATTTTATTGTGCTGCCTTCAGCTACTATTGTGGCTTATGTTTTTTCACACAATCAAAGTTTTGGGGGTAGATAGTTCAGAGTTCGAATGATGACACTGAGAGCCTAGCCTCCTTGCTCTACCATCCTTGACAAGAGACTTTTATTTTCCTGGTTTCCAGGTAAATACTCAGCTTCCAAAGATCATATCCAAATTTGACATTTATTCAGGAAAGGAAGCCTGCTTCAGTGACTTCTTTCCAAGTCTCATTGGCCAGAACTCTTCTCATGGCCAATCCAAGCTGCTACAGGGACTGTGAAATCAAGGACTTTACTTTCCAATCTCTATAGAATAAGAAAAAAGGGGTTTGAAAGGATGTTCAGTGGTTCAGTGAACCAAACTATGCTACCTGCTCACTAAGGAATAATATTAATTATTTTAGCCTCAGGTCAAAAGATGGGCAATTTCATTGTTTTCTTCTTTTTTCCTCAAGCTATGCTTTAGAAACACATGCTGGGGGGGGTGCCTGGGTGGCTCAGTGGGTTAAGCCTCTGCCTTCAGCTCAGGTCATGATCTCAGGGTCCTGGGATCCAGCCCCCCATCAGGCTCTCTGCTCAGCAGGGAGCCTGCTTCCCTCTCTCTCTCTCTGCCTCTTTGCCTACTTGTGATCTCTGTTTATCAAATAAACTTTAAAAATCTTGGAAAAAAAAAAAGAAACACATGTTGGGGGATGCCTGGGTGGCTCAGTTGGTTAAGAGGCTGCCTTCGGCTCATATCATGATCTCAGGGTCCTAGAATTGAGTCCCACATTGGACTCCTTGCTTGGCAGGGAGCATGCTTCTCCCTCTGCCTTCTGCTCCCCCTGCTTGTTATCTCTCTCTCTCTCTTTCTCTGTCCCCCTCTGGCAAATAAATAAATAAAATCTAAGAAAAGAAAAGAAACCCATGTTGGTCATAGTGAGTTGGCTAGAGGGTCTCTTATTTCCCTCTGTATTTTTTCATGGTCCAATTATGATGATACAACCAGGTTAGTAGAGATTATTTGTTACCTACACAGAATTCATTTATTCAATTTTTAAAACTATTCGCACCCAAATTGTGATCTGATATCTCCCCAAATCCAGGTAGCCATAGATCTCAGGGGAAACTGAAATCATTCCAATTTCAGGAAGAAATTGCTTCAAGAGTAATCTTGTCTAGGACTGGTCTAGAACCAGCAGATGATCCCATTTTGTCCTAAAGCATAATAAGAACTCTGCCAGAGTCTAAGGGGACATTTCCTTCCTTGTTTCTATGAGATAGCCATAGGAAGAGATAGATTCTCTTTGTCCCCTGGGCAGTACTGGGTATAGATACGATACATGGGACTGCTGTGGCTCCCTTGCTACTACACTGAGGAGGAAGTCACACAGGATTATAGGACACAGGAAGGAAACACCTGGGCCCTTGATAACATTGCTGAATCCACGTGTCATGAAGCACACCCTATCTTTGAACTTCCAGTCAAGTGAGATCATTCATTCTTTACTATTTTAATCAGTTGGAGCCTGGACTTATGTTACTTGTAGAGAAAAACATCTTAATTCTTATGAATTGTTTGAGCTGGTTGTCCTCAAATGTTCTGAGAAGTTTGGGCTTATGCTATTGCTGTTATCTTTGCTGCTTGTAATTCAAGTTAAATGGGATTTCCTAGAGACATATCATTGCAGAAAAACACTACATGCATCAGTGCATTTAGCACCAACTTAGTACTAAGAGTAAGCTAAGAAATAGCATTGTACTTCATGCTCCTTCCAGTTCTGGGTTTTGCCAACATGGGGAAATAAACCACAGGTGCAATGTAGATCAATTGGGAAACATTTCTACCAAACTAGTGAACAAGCAGAAATTCACCAGCCACATTATAGTGGGACAACTGAAAGGTAAGTAATGTGAAATGCATTGCAATCTCCAAGGCTAACAGGCTGTGAAAACATACCACCAAAACAGCCAAAGCGACCCTTGTAACTGAACTCGATGTTAGGCTAATTGTGCAGCAAACAGAAAAAACAAAACAAAACAAACAAAAAACCTCCCTCCAAGATAAAAGTTATTGTGCAAAGGCAAAGAGGAAGAAATAGACAACATATTATTACCTCCCACATTTCCCAAACTATACTTGAGGTAGCATGTAGGAATTGGAATGCTTGATCAGGGCTTTAATTTTCTCCAACTAAAATTCTCCTCTTCTGAGATTCTGCTCTCTATGTATTCTCTATCTCTGTATATAGATAGATAGGCAGATATAGAGATAGAGATAGATATAGATATTTCTCTATATATGTTATCTCTCTCTCTATATATATATACATATACAAACATACATATATAGTCACTAGATACCTATATTGAGCGAATACAACTTTCATGTTATCACGGTAACAAGAAGAATAAATGATATTAACATAACACTACTGTAGAACTTTTACAAAATGATATTTGATTGTTTCCTAAGACACCTGCTTAGTGTGAGACACAGCAAAAATCATGGAGAAGAAGCAAATGTCAGAAAGAGGAAAAAGGGGCAAATTAAATGCCATTTAAAAATGGTAAGTTTAAGAAAATGCATCATTAATAACTGGAATACATATGAGTTGGCAAAATGCTAGAAAATAATAGCTCATATAAATAGAGTTCCAAACAGATTGATATTTTTCAAAGCAAATAGATTTTTAAAGATTTTCTTATTTTGGTTTTAGGTATTATTTACCATCCTACGTCACAATCTTGGCATTTGGTTAGTAGACGGGAGGGTAAAACAAAAAAGGTGTTAGTAGGTATTTGTTTAAAATGTATAGTATATTGTCCACTTATAACTAATTTGAGGGACCTTTTCTAAGAGATTTATAGTAAAAGATACTGTCATTTCAAGCCTCAGTCTGAATTTTCACACTATTTTGATTATCTACAAAGAGAAGGTGTGAAAGACGTATACCTATAAATAACCATTTAATGCTAATGTGAATTTCCTTTTTAATTGAAACTTTCTCCGATTATGCAGTTCTTGAGTAAAACATTATTGAGTCATTAACAATAGGGAACATGTTTTTCACACATTTAGTAGAAGGTAAGTATTAAGAAGGACTAATCAAAACAATGACACACAGACAGCTAAGAGTCTAGAGGAATTTAAATACATGAAATGGTTCATCTCTTTCTTATTCAAAAGCCTGTCAGGTTTCAAGGTTAAAGCCATATTTATGTTTTTTTTCTCCTTATAATTGGTAAGGTTATATCTGTGAATATTACATCACCTAATTTCAAAAATTTCTAATAGGTTAAAAGGCAATTTATCATCACCTTTAAAACGGGATGTTAACAGCTTTATAGTTAAATTAGGCAATGAAAAATGGGTAAAGGTTGTCTATAGAAAAAAAAGCTTTTTATGACAAAGATAATTGAACTTACAAAGAGGAAGGAGTAACCTGAAATGATTAGAAAATTCATCATGAAAGTGTGTCATTATATTAATTTAGAAAGAAAATCACTTTTTTATTTACCCATCTCTAATGTATTCATCTCTCTGTTCAGACAGACTAGGGACCAGCAAAACATTAATGATGAACATGTCAAAAGTCGGAATATAACCTTGTCACATTCACCATAAAACTCTTAGCAGTTTTGAACAATTTTCTTGACGTGCTTGAAATCCTCTATGAGAGGATTCTTTTAAAAGCCTTCTCGTTGAAAGATAGAAGAACAATTATTTGGGAAAGTTCCTTTTATTCATTTTCTCAAATATTTTTTTCTGAGAGAAATTATGTATATTCATAGAGAATTCAGAATATGAAGAAAAGCATAAAAAGAAAAAGAAAAATTACCCACGATTCCATTTCCCAACATAACAACTGTTAATCTTTTGGTTTTTCTTTTATCCTTGAATCTTTATGAAATTATCATAGTGTAACCGGTTGATTTAATGCTATTTTGTTTACTGAACATTATATCATGAAGCCCTCCCCAGATGAATGTGTGTTCATTATATTCCATCATGTCTATTTCATCATCTATGAACCTAACATCTACTGTTCAGTAGTTAAACTGCTTCTAAACTTTTCTTCTTATCAATGACATTGTAATTCACAAGACCGTGTGTAATCTTTTGTTCATCTGGGGACTTGCTTAGAACAGATTCAGAATCATGAAATCCTTATGTCAAAGCATTATTTTTTTCAACATAAAAAAAGTGAGAAAATACAACTAAAATCAACACCGAATTTACCATATAGGGGACCGGCCATTAAGATTCTGGTATCTATGTAACCAACTTTTTGAAAACCACTTTAGTGAAGTATAATTAACATACAAGTAACTACATAAAGCAAACAATTTGACAAGTTTTAATATATGTATACACCTCTGTAACCAGCTCCACAGTCAAGATAAGGAACATACACATCACTTCCAAAAGTTTTCTTGTGTCTCTCAGTAATGTTACCCTCCTTCCCATTCTTTCCTCGCATTCCCATATCCCATATACTGAGAAAATCACTGATGGATCGATCTCTTGTCACTCATTGTATGTTAGACTACATTTCCGAGAAGTGTGGCACACTCATGTAGAAAAAAGACAGGCAGTAGATATCATAAGTGAGAATCAGCAGAAAATATAGATAGCAGATTCTAAAAACTCTTGGGATATTTTAATCATTAAAAATTAAACATAAAGAGATGAACCATGAGAGACTGTGGACTCTGAAAAACAATCTGAGGGTTTTGGAGGGGTGGGCCTGGGAGGTTGGGTGAGCCTGGTGGTGGGTATTGTGGAAGGCACGTATTGCATGGAACACTAGGTGTGGTGCATAAACAATGAATTCTGGCTGGAACGCTGAAAAGAAATTTAAAAAATAGATAAAAATTAAAAAAAAGAAAAACCCAAAGAATTAAACATAAAGTATGTTCAGTATGTTATAAAAAGAAAAAGAAGGGGTAATATATGAATAAGAAACAAGAGCCCAAGAAAATGACTAAGCAGATTCAAAACTTTAAAAACTATAACTTTTAGAAATAAAATATAATGAGTGAACATAATAATGGTTATAATTAAACATTTAGATTGATGACTAATTAGATACACCTAAAAAAATCAATGATTTGAAGTTAGATCTGAAGATCTTATCCACAATGCAGGAGAAAACCAAAGAGATGGAAAGTATAAAATAGGGTTTGAGATAGGGAGAATAGAGTAAAAAGGTATCTTATTCTAAGTGAATGAGTTTCAAAGGGGGAGAAGAATGAAAGAATGGGGCTGATGTATCTTGAAAGTGATAATATCTGAGAATTTTCCATAATTGGTGAAAGAAACCAATTCCCACATTTATGAACACTAATGACTCTCAAAAAGGATAAACAAAAGGAAATCTATTCTGGGGTATGTATAATGAAAGTATATGGAATTAAAGACAAAGAGAAATCTTTTTTTTAAAGATTTTATTTATTTATTTGACAGAGATTACAAGTAGCCAGAGAGGCAGGCAGAGACAGAGGGGAAAGCAGGCTCCCTGCTGAGCAGAGAGCCCAATGCGGGGCTCGATCCCAGGACCTGATCCCAGGACCTGATCCCAGTACCCCAGGATCATGACCTGAGCTGAAGGCAGAGGCTTCAACCCACTGAGCCACTCAGGTGCCCCCAAAGGGAAAACTTTTAAAATAAAAGAGCACCTTCAGGAGAATAACAATTATACTGATAAACAGCATAAAGATTTCTTTTTAAAATTTTTTAAATTTATCTCTTTTAAAGATTTATTTATCTTAGAGAAAGAAAGTTTTTTTTTAAAAAAAGATTTATTAATTTTTAAAGATTTATTTATTTATCTTAGAGAGAGAAAGAGAGTGCAACAGCACACTCAAGGAAGGGCAGGGGCAGAGGGAGAGGGAGAAAGAGAATCTCCAGCAGACTTCCCACTGAGCATGGAACCTGATGCAGGACTCCATCTTACCCTGAGATCATGACCTGAGCTGAAATTAAGAGTGGGACACTTAACTGACTGAGCCACCGAGGTGCCCCGACATTTTGACAACCAAATTTTTAGAGGCAGCAGTGGAAGTCAAAAGCCTGTGGAATAACATTTCACTGTTTTGAAAAGAATTCAGAATTAAATAATCATCAAAGTACCATTAATGAGTGAAAGCAAAATACAAATATTTCAGACAACAAACAGATTGTGTTTGGTACCAATAGACCCTCACTGAAGGAAACTATAAAGATTTAATTTTCATGCAGAAAGAAAATGAAGGCAGATGAATACCAGAAAGTAAGGGAGACAAAAAGTATTAAGTACTTGGATATATTCAACTAACAAATTCAATAATTATTTATGAATGATGATGATTTGGAAGGCCCTGCTTAAAGTGCTTGACATAACAGCACTGAACAATGCACCTTATGTAAATTAAAAAAAAAGATGACTAAAATACTGGGCAGCAATGATATAAGTTTACAGGAATGGCAGAAATAAAGTCTTCTAAGGTTCTTTCTTTGTTCTGAAGGAAAATAAAAATATAGCTAAAAGGGAACCTTGATAAATTAAGCACATATGTGAATTTTCTAGGGTATAATGAAAAAAATTGCATAGCAAGTATAAAACCTCTATACTCAATTAGTGTGAAAAAAGGCAAAAAAATTAGAGAACATGCTGCATGAAAAAAGTCAGGCAAACAGAAAGCACCAAATATTGTAGAGATAATTCCAAATACTACTTAAAAATGAACTAAAATCCTAGTTAATAAAGATTGTCTGACATGGAAAAATAAAATGCAACTAAATGTGTTCATAAAAGGCACATTTAAATTAAAAGTATTTAGAATGGGATAAAAAATATTTATAAACACCAAATACGAACAAAATTAAGTTGGCTTAACTCTACTGATAATATACGAAATAGACTTTAAAGAACAGGTATTATTAGAGATAGGGCCAACATATAATTTTGGTAAGTTTCACTTTATCAGGAAGATATCCCTAAGATAAATACTGAAACTATATAATTATGTATCTAAAAACATAGTGTCAAAATATATAAAGTAAAATTTGACAGATTGTGAAGAGAAATATACAGATAGAGCACCTCAGTGAATTCCTCCTACCAGCTGATAAAGCAGGCCAAAACAATAAAAAGAAAAGAAAAATCAGTACAATATATAAAATTTGAGATATACAATGAACATGCTTGATCTAATGCACCAAATAATTTCACAATACAAAAGCTTTTCAAACACACATGGAGCATTAATGGAAATTAATAACATACTGGGCCTTATTGAAACTCTACAAATATAAAAAATTAGTATCTTTTTATCCTAATATAATATTTCTCTTATGTGTTATATTAATATTTTATGTTGAGATATTTAAAAAAAAATCCTAATCCAAAAAAAGGGATAGTTTGGTTACTGGAAAAGAGTAAATTGCCATGTTGTGTATTGTTAAGGTGTCTGAATTTCTCATTGAATGGTCATAGCATAACTATTGTTTATGATTTGGGTAATTTACATTTTTTTTGCTACTATAAATATCACTGTCTCAAAGCTATCACATGAGTCCTTGTTAAGAACCTAATTATTTTCTTGAGGATATATTCCCAGAATTTGATTTGTTAGATCAATCTTATGCATTATTAGACCTAAAATTCCCCATAGCTATTGCTAACCTGTCCTATAAAAAAGTTTTACTAATCTTATTCTGACCAGTGGGGTATGAGGGTGTCTATTTTACATTCTTGACAAAACTATAAGGAGAAAAAAATATAATCTTATTTTAATTGGTATTTCTTTGATAACCAATTATTTGTGATGTTGAATATGTTTCTCTATCTTAGCCATTTTAGTTATTATTTCTTTAATCATTCAATCATGTGCTTAACTGCTCTTAAAAAATGGATTTGAAAAACAATTTTTATATTAGAAATTAAATCCCTTTGTACCTGTGAAGGGATTTAACCCAGTTAGTTATTAACTTTA
>NW_019154107.1:11294851-11303275 GCF_002288905.1 Enhydra lutris kenyoni | reverse complement strand
TATCTATCTATCTATCTATCTATCAAACCATTTCCCAATTGGTCAATGATCTATTTTAAAAAATTAAATACTAATCTTTTATATAGTAATGTCAATTTCAAAGCCATGTGCTCCATCCATTGACTTGGTTGTTCATTTTAACTGTAGTGTAATTGACAAATAAAAATTGTATAAGGGCACCCACATGGTGTAGTTGGTTAAGCATCCAGTTCTTGGTTTTGGCACAGGTCTAATCTCAGGGTGGTGAGATTAAGTCCTGCGTGGGGCTCTGCAGTCAGCACGGAGTCTGCTTGGGTTTCTCTCTCCTCTCTGCCCTTCCCCACCATGCTTGAAGTGTGCTCTCTCTTTCTCTCTCCCTTTCTCTCTCTCAAATGAAAGCTCTCTTAAAAGATTTGTATAAATTTAAAGTGTACAATACAATGTTTTGATATACATTGTGAAATAATTACCACAATCAAACTAATTAACATATGCATTACCTCACATAGTTACTTTTTTCTTGTAAGAATACTAAAGGTCTACTGTCTTAGCAAATTTCAAGTTTACAGTACAGTATTATTAATTATCATTACCATGCAATACACTGTATCTCCAAAATGTATTCATCCTGCATAACTGAATCTTTGTACTCTGAACTCTGATTCCCCTCTCATTCCCTCCACCCCCACCAAGCTAATGGCAACCACCATCTACTCTCCGCTTCTATGAATTTGACTTTTATTGATCCCACATGTGAGATCATGCAGCATTTGTATTTTTTGTCTGGATTATGTCACTTACCATAATGTCTTCCAGATTATTCCATATTGTTGTAAGTGGCAGGATTTCTTTCTTTATTAAACCTGAATAATATTCCATTATATATAATTTTCCTTATCCATTCATGCATTGATAGACGCCGGTTGTTTCCACATCCGGTTATTATGAATAATGCTGCAATGAACATTGGAGTCTAGATATCCCTTCAATCTATAATTACTTATCTCACAATATTTTCTTTTTCTTTAGATTTTATTTATTTGTCAGAGAGGGAGAGCCAGAGAGAGAGCAAGCAGAAGGAGTAGCAGGCAGAGGGAGAAGCAGGCTCCCTGCTGAGCAAGGAGCCTGATGCAGATCTTGGAATCCAGGACCCTGGGATTATGACCTGAGCTGAAGGCAGATGCTTAACTGACTAAGCCACCCAGGTGTCCCCTCACAATATTTTCTAATTTCATTTTTGATTTCTTGTAAATGACAAGATTTCTAAAGTTATATATATATACATGTATATATACACACACATATATGTATATACATATATATGTGTGTATGTATAAACACATATATATAGAGTCCATATATATGTGGACTCTATCTATATATACGGTTATATATATGGATATATCTGTATCTATATCTATCTATCTATCTATATATAAAACTTTATTTTTTAAAAACAGTTTTAGAATCACAGCAGAATTAGGTAGAAAGTACAGTGATATATTGTTTACAATTGGTGAACCTATAATACATTATAATCACTCATAGTCCATAGTTTAACTTAGGGTTGACTCTTGGTGTTGTACATTCAGTGGGTTTAGAGAAATGAATAATGACATATATCCAAAATTACAGTATCATACAGAGTATTTTTGCTGCCTTAAAAATCCTTTTCATTCTGACTATTCATTCTATCCCCATACTCAAACCTTGGGAACCACAGACCTTTTTTGCCTTTCCAGAATGTCATATAGTTGGAATCATATGGTATGTAACCTTTCCAGCTTGACTTCTCTCACTTAGTAATATACGTCTAAGGTTCCTCATGTCTTTTCATGTTTTAATAGCCAACTTCTTTTCAGGGCTGAATAACAGTCCATTGTCTGGACGTACCACAGTTTATCCATCCACCTAATGAAGAAAATCTTAGTTGCTTCCAAGTTTTAGCAATTACAAATAAAGTTGCTATAAGCATCCATGTACAGATTTTTGTGTGGACATTAGTTTTTAACTCTTTTGGTTAAATTCCCTAGGAATGTACTGCTGGGTCATATGAATACTACCAAATTGTCACAAAAAATAGCTGTACTATTTTGCATGCCCATCAACAATGTATGAGAGTTCCTGTTGTTCCACATCCTCATCAGCATTTGGTCTTGTCAGTGTTCCAGATTTTGACCAGTAGCTGTGTAGTGGTCCATCCATTTATTTTTTATCTGTATGTGTCTTTATAGTTAAAGTGACTTTCTTGTAGAGAAGATATAGTTAGGATTTTTGTTTTTTGATCTACTCTGAAAGTCTCTTCCTTTTCTATTTTTTTAAAGATTTTATTAATGTATTTGAGAGGGAGTGAGAGAGAGAGAGAGAGAGAGAGAGAGAGAGAGAAAGAGAGCATGAGCGGGGAAGAGGGGCAGAGGGAGGGGGAGAAGCAGATTCCCTGCTGAGCATGGAGCTCCACGTGGGGTTTGATCTCAGCACCCTGGGATCAGGACGTGAGCTGAAGGCAATCACTTAACCAACTGAGCCACCCAGGTGCCCCTGAAAGTCTCTTCCCTTTAATTAGTGCATTTATACTGTTGACATTCAAAATGATTATTGATCAAAGTGATTAGCTGGGCTAATAACTACCATATTTGTTACTGTTTTCTCTTTTTTACCTTTGTTTTTTGTTGCTCCTTTTATCTTTTACATTTTCTACTTTGAGTGGTTTAAAATGAGCATTTTATATGATTCCATTTTCTCTCCTTTTTAGCATATCAGTTATACTTCTTTTTTTACTTTATTTTTATTGAAATACAATTGACATATAACATTATACTACCTTCAGGTAAAGAACATGATGATTTGATATTTGTATATATTGCAAAATGATCACCACACTAAGTCTGGTTAACATCTGTCACTATACATAGTTATAAAATTTATTTTTGTTATATGAGAACTTTTAAGATTTACTCCTAGTAAACTTCCAATATTCAATACAGAATTACTAATTATGGTCACCATTCTGTACACTATGTTCCCATAACTTATTTATTTTACAAGTGGAAGTTCGTATCTTTTGATTCCTTTCACCCATTTCACCTACCTTCTACCCCCTGCCTCTGGTAACCATCAATATGTTCTCAGAGGTTCTGGGGCATACTTTTCTCAGGTCAATGGCCTGATCCCTGGCTGACAGGACTGACTCTGAACTGCAGTAGAGAACAAGTGAATCTGGGTCATGGGAGTGCTTCAGTGGCCACAGTTATGTCTGAGGTCATTAGGCCTATTACTGGGGATGTCTATGGACATAGCTTCTGCCTAGTCCCTTTGATGGGTCCCTGGCTGGTCAAGACTGCCTTAGACTATGGTAGAGTGGGGCTGAAGCAGGGTCATAAGACTGCTTCAAGGCCTGCAGTCAGGTTTGAGGTTGGTGGGCCTGTAACGAGGGGCACCTATAGGCATTGCTTTTGTCACATCCCTGGGATGGATCCCCAGCTGGGCAAGACTGTCTTGGACCAGTGGTAGAGCAGGGTTAGAGCTGAGTCATAAGAATGTTTCAGGGATTACAGTAGGATCCAAGGTTAGCAGGCCTTTACTAGTAGCATGGTCAGCTGTGACTCCTCCCAAGTTCCTTAGTGGAAGGAGCTAGTTGCAAGACCGCAGATAAGTGACACTAGAAGATAGTGCACAGGCTTGCCTTCTTAGTTTTCTTAAAGTGGCCCTTCTTGATCTTGTGTTCCACTGAGGAAATGCAACCTCTTACATGGATACCAAAACTTCTACAAAGGCATTTTTGTCCATAAATGGCTGCCAAATATTTTTTTCTATGGGAGATGTGGGCTATGGATCTTGTATAGCTTCATCTTGCTCTTATCACTCTACCATACTGTTTTAATGACTATAATCTATGACACTGTCATTTAGTATGGTAAGTCCTCCTATAGTACTTTAAAATTTTAAATATATCCTTTTTTTTAAAGATTTTATTTATTTATTTGACAGACAGAGATCACAAGCAGGCAGAGAGGCAGACAGAGAGAGAGAGGAGGAAGCAGGCTCCCTGCAGAGCACAGAGCCCAACGTGGGGCTCGATCCCAGGACACTGGGACCATGACCTGAGCCGAAGGCAGAGGCTTTAACCCACTGAGCCACCCAGGTGCCCCTAAATATATCCTTTTTTTAATGGGAAACCATAATACTATTTAAATGATGGTATAGAGAGTCACTTATGAAAGAAATTGAAAACACATACACACACACACACACACACACACACACACACACATATACACACTGCATCTTTATCCATTTAATAGTCAATGGACATTTAGGCTCTTTCCATAGTTTGGCTATTGTTGATAATTGCTACAAACATTGGGGTGCATGTGTCCCTTCAAATCAGTATGTTTGTATCCTTTGGATAAATACCTAGTAGTGCAATAGGGTAGCTCTATTTTTAAGGAACCTCCATACTGTTTTCCAGAGTGGCTGCACCGGTTTGTATTCCCACCAACAGTGCACAAAGGTTCCCCTTTCTCTGCATCCTTGGCAGCATTTGTTGTTTCCTGGGTTGTTAATTTTAGTCATTCTCACAGTTGTGAGGTGGCATCTCATCATGGTTTTGATTTGTATTTCCCTGATGATGGGTGATGTTGAGCAATTTTTCATGTCTGTTAGCCATTTGTATGTCTTCTTTGGGAAAGTGTCTATTCATGTCTTCTGCACATTTCTTAACTGGATTATTTATTTTTTGGGTGTTGAGTTTGATAAATTCTTTATAGATTCTGGATATTAGCCCTTTATCCAATATGTCATTTGAAAATATCTTTTCCCATTCTCTCAGCTGTCTTTTGGTTTTGTCAACTGTTTCCTTTGCTGTGCAAAAGCTTTTTATCTTGATGAAGTCCCAATAGTTCATTTTTGCCCTTGCTTCCCTTGCCTCCAGAGACATATCTAGTAAGAAGTTGCTGGTCAAAGTTGCTGAGGTCAAAGAGGTTGCTGCCTGTGTTCTCTTCTTGGATTTTGATGGTTTCCTGTCTCACATTTAGGCCTTTCATCCAATTTGATTTTATTTTTGTGTGTGGTGTGAGAAAATGGTCCAGTTTCATTCTTTTGCATGTTGCTGTCCACTTCTCCCAACACCAATTGTTGAAGAGAACGTCTTTTTTCTATTGGACATTCTTGCTTGCTTTGTTAAAGATTAGTTGACCCATAGCTGTGGATCTATTTCTGGATTCTCTATTCTGTTCCATTGATCTATGTGTCTGTTTTTGTGCCAGTACCATACTGTCTTGATGATTACAGATTTGTAATAGAGCTTGAAGTCTGGGATTGTGATGCTTTTCTTTCTCAACGTTACTTTGGCTATGTGGGATCTTTTCTGGTTCCATACAAACTTCAGGACTGTTTGTTCTAGTTCTATGAAAAATGTTGGTGTCATTTTGATAGGGAATGGGTAAAGTGCTTTAGAGAGTATACACATTTTAACAATATTTGTTCTTCTAATTCATAAGCATGGAATGTTTTTTCATTTCTTTGTGTCTTCTTCATTTTCTTTCATAAGTGTTCTATAGTCTTCAGTGTACAGATCTTTTACCTCTTTGGTTAGGTTTATTCCTAGGGATTTTAGGGGTTTTGGTGCAAATGTAAATGGAATTGATTCCTTGATTTCTCTTTCTGCTGCTTCATTATTGGTATATAGAAATGCAACAGACTTCTGTACATTGATTTTATATCCTGTGACTTTGCTGAATTCATGAATCAGTCCTAGCAATTTTTTGGTGGAGGCTTTCGGATTTTCTGTATAGAGTATCATGTCATCTCTGAAAAGTGAACGTTTGACTTTTTCTTTGCCAATTTGGATGCCTTTGTTTCTTTTTGTTTTCTGATTGCTGAGGGTAGGACTTCCAGTACTATGTTGAATAACAGTGGTGAAAGTGGACATCCTTGTTGTGTTCCTGACCTTAGGAGGAAAACTCTCAGTTTTTCCCCATTGAGGGCGATATTAGCTGTGGGTCTTTCGTATATGGCCTTTTTGACATTGAGGTATGTTCCTTCTATGCCTACTTTCTTGAGAGTTTTTATTATGAAAGGATGTTGTATTTTGTCAAATGTTTTTTTCTGCATAGATCGAGAGGATCATATGGTTCTTATTAAAGAGATACCACTTAGAAAATTTATATATAGATTCTTTTTCCAATGGGAAGAGACTTATGCATGCTTGACATGTGCTCAAAGTGAGTGGAATGTTTTTAGCATCATGCACTGCACTCTTGGCTTGACAATTTCCAAGCTAGTGTGTGCATGTATGTGTGTGTACATGTGTGCTGATGCATATATTTGTGTGTAACTATTTTAATGGGAAGCCTATAAGATTTATACCAGTCCCAACTCACCTCCTAGAATGTGACCTTGGGAATTCTCCACTGATAAAATGTTTTAACATATTCCCTTTATCAAAGCAGAATGGTGATTGATATATTGCACAAATGGAAGTGCACGTTTCACTGTGTAATAATGCAATGAATGTTAAATAATTTAATCTGTTCCCAAATCCTTCACTAAGTAATATTTTGTCATTTGGAGAATAACAATATATATAAGTAGGAATATTCCAAACTCAAATCTCCAAATAAAAGATCAGCTATTTAAATAATATTTAGTTTACTACAATGGTTAAGGAAAATAATTGCCAGAATCGTACCAAGTTAATAAGACAAAAAAATTTCTATTTAATCTTTTACATCACAATAATGTTTAGAAAGTTAGCATAAGAGAGTTATTCAAACAATAATAGTAAATATTATTTTTTTTTTTTTTGAGAAAAGAAAGACACAATTCACACTGAAGTTTGGTCAAGCTCTTTGGTGAGGTTACCATTGATGAAGGCAGTTCATGCTGAGCTTGAGCTTCCTCTTTGGTGAACCCCTAATACATTTATTTATTTTTTATTTTTAAAGATTTTAAAAATTTATTTATGACAGAGATAGCAAAAGAGGGAACATAAGCACAAGGAAGCTGGAGAGGGAGAAGCAGTCTTCCAGTGAGCAGGGAGCCTGATATGGGGCTTGATCCCAGGACGCTGGGATCATGACCAGAACTGAAGGCCCACGCTTAACAACTGAGCCACCCAGGTGCCCCACCCCTAATACATTTAATTATGACACACAAGTTGGCCCATTGAATTTTATGATCTTATTCTGCATTTTATATGTTTGTAACTCTTCTCCTTCCCCACAAAAAGAAACCCAGAATGCACATTTAAAACCTTGAGAATACAAATCAGGCTTTTAATGCATTTAAATGAATTAAATAATGCATTCCCCTGAAGGCTCATCTCAGGGTTCTAAAAACCAGTGAGTTCAAAAACAAAACAAAACAAAACAAAACAAAACAAAAAACAGTGAATCCAAGGTAGATTTCACAAACCTTCTGTTATTGGTTTCTAATTTTGCATTAAAATATATAATTATAAAAGTAAAAGTAGTATACTTTGGGGAAAATGTTATATAAGTTGTGACTGAAAAAACAGTGGAAATGAAAGTCAGGTTTTATTATTCTCTCACATATTTTAAGAAATAAAATATACTTCAAATGAAAGATTCATATAAACCAATTCATTTCTGGTGTGCATTTGTCCTAAAACTAAAATAAAGCACATTAAAGTAAGAATTAAAAGACTTGGATTCAAGGCCAAGCTTTCCTATTTAATAGAGGTCACTGTTCAAAGTATTAAATTCTTTAGCTTCCTTTTGTCTTTATTCATCAGATCTTGACATTTAGAGTAATACTTATTGCTGACATGACTATGTTTATGTAAACATAAACACAGACATAGGAACTTATGTGTCTGTGCCTGTACTTTCTGGTCAGCCAGATAATACAGAAAACATTTGAATTATTTCAAAAATTATCATTAAAATTAAAACTAAATTTGTATACATGCATGTGTATATATACAGACATATATTTTTTTTTCTGTAGATATGTCATAATTCCCTGAAACTACACCTGTGTACCAAGTTTAATACACATTGAGGTAGAGCAAATCTATTTTACATGTGGTGCTGGGGCACCTGGGTGGCTCAGTTGGTTTAGCAAACAACTCTTGGTTTCGGCTCAGGTCAATGATCTCAGGGTTCTGGGATCAAGCCCTATGTCAGGCTCTGCAGTCAGTGGGGAGTCTGCTTGAGATTCTCTCTCACCCTCTCCCTCTGCCCCTCCCCCTGCTCACTCTCTATTTCTAAAATAAATAACTAAATCTCTTAAAAAAATGTGGCCCAAAGAGCAGAGCCAGTCTTCAAATTGTTTTTATTGTTGTTCAATATAACATGTACATAGAGTGAGGGTATATATTTAGTAACTTTTGTAGACATTTGATAAATCTTATTTGAAGGAAATAACAAAAAATGGATTATATTTTTGTTATTTGTTTCAAATGACAATTATTAAATGTCTATA